>NC_035439.2:83492842-83826592 GCF_002127325.2 Helianthus annuus
AATAATCAAATGAGTCAAACTAAACTTGTTGCTCAAAGAAGTGGCAATGTTTATGTTATTGATATGTCAAAAGAATGTCCCAAAGCTGATGCCTGTCTGTTCTCAGCTGCCTCTAACAAAGAGACAGAACTTTGGCACAGAAGGCTGGGCACACAAATCTTAAGACAATCAGTGAAATTTCAAAAAATGGTTTTGGTGAGAGGCCTACCACAAAAATTGTTTTCATGTCCTGAACATTGCATTTCCTGTTTAAAAGGAAAACTGCATAAAAGTTCTTACAAGTCCATTGAAGAGTCCAAAACAACCCAGTGTTTGCAAATGCTACACATGGATTTGTTTGGCCCAGTTCAAGTCATGAGCCTTAAAAAAAAGATATTGTTTGGTTATTGTTGATGACTTTTCTAGGTTTACATGGACTTTCTTTTACACTCAAAAGATGAGACTGTAGGCATTTTGCAAGACTTTGTGACACAGGTTGAAAAGCAATTTGACTTTCCAGTGAAAAGCTTCAGGAGTGACAATGGCATAGAATTTAAAAATAAGGAGTTGGATGCCTTCTGTGTAAAGAAAGGGATTGTAAGGCAGTACAGCATCCCTAGAACACCAGAGCAAAATGGGGTTGTTGAAAGAAAGAACAGAACTTTGATTGAGGCTGCCAGAACTATGCTTGCAGATTCAGGTTTGCCATTAACTTTCTGGGCAGAGGCAGTAAACACTGCTTGCTATGTCCAGAACAGAGTTTTAATAAACCCCAGGCACAAAAAGACTGCTTATGAAATTCTGTATAAAATCAAACCACTGATCTCATATTTCAAGGTGTTTAGCTGTCCATGCTTTATTTTGAACTTAAAAGATTCCATTTCAAAATTTGCAGCCAAAATTGATTGTGGTTATCATCTGGGATACTCAACCACTGCCAAGGCATACAAAGTGTTCAATACACGGACCAAGGCAGTGGAGGAGACTTTGAATGTAAAGTTCAATGAACTTTCATCAATGAAAATCCCAGCAAATCCTGCAGATCTGTTTGATCTTGAAAAATTTACTTTTGAAAATACTGCTGTTAAGACTAACAGTGCGGGTCCATCAGAGGATACAACACCAGACTATGGGTATGAAATCATCATCCCTCAAAGGTCTGCCACAAAGGGAAAAGCACCAGCTGTTCAAAACAGTTGTCAAAGCTCAACCATTGCTACCCCAACAGTTGTTGACCAAAGTAGCCCATCCACCACTGCTTCCACATCCTCAAAAACTGCTCACAAAAGTCCTCAAATAGTGGATAAAAGTTAGCAGTTGTCCACTTCATTACCACCTATTCCACCACCTTTTGAAGCCACTGCTGGGTCATCAAAGTCACCAACAGTGGTTAGCTCAGATGATACACATTTGTGGCCTTCACCAACAAATGCCATCATACCATACCAAGGAGATTTAATCTTCTTGAGATCTCATCCACCTGATCAAATCATTGGCAATATAAATGAAGGGGTGCTCACAAGAAGCCAAACCCAAAACATTTGTCTTTTTGCTGGTTTTCTATCACTCCATCAGCCAGTCAAGTACCAAGAGGCACTGAAAGACAATAGCTGGGTAGAAGCCATGCAAGATGAGCTCCAACAGTTTAAAAGATAACAAGTATGGGAGCTTGTACCACTGCCAGAAGAGGTTAGTCCCATTGGCACAAAGTGGGTCTTCAAGAACAAAACTGATGAAAGAGGCATTGTTGTCAAGAATAAAGCCAGGCTTGTGGTTCAAGGTTACAGACAGGAAGAGGGGATTGATTATGATGAGACATTCGCCCCTGTTGCAAGATTGGAAGCCATTAGACTGTTCCTGTTCTTTGCTGTCAACCACAACATGAAGGTGTTTCAAATGGATATCAAAAGTGCTTTCCTCTATGGTACAATTCAAGAAGAGGTGTATGTATGTCAACCTCCAGGTTTTGAGGATCCATTTTATCCTGATCATGTCTACATGCTAAACAAAGCCTTGTATGGCCTGAAACAAGCACCAAGGGCCTGGTATGAAACTCTTTCCAACTTCCTAATCTCAAATGGTTTCAAAAGAGGTACCATTGATAAAACACTGTTTCTTAAATGGAGAGGGAAGGATTTAATGATTATCCAAATTTATGTGGATGACATTATTTTTGGAAGCACATGTAACAAAATGTGTGAAGAGTTTAGAGAACTCATGACAGCTGAGTTTGAAATGAGTGCAATAGGTGAGCTGCAATGCTTTCTTGGTCTCCAAGTACAGCAAATGCAAAATGGAACTTTCATTCATCAAAGCAAATATGCTAAAGAACTTTTGACCAAATTTGATATGAATGATTGTAAACCATGCAGCACACCCATGGCAACAAATAAGCTGGTCATGTCTGATGAAAAGGATGAGCTGATTGACCAAACACTCTATAGAAGCATGATTGGGTCTTTATTGTACCTAACTGCATCTAGACCAGACATCATGTTTGCAACATGTGTCTGTGCAAGAAGTCAATCAGCTCCCAGAAAATCAAATCGCATTGCTGTAAAAAGGATCTTCAGATACATAGAAGGTGCTCCCACACTTGGTATCTGGTATCCAGCTAATGGGAATATCAAGCTTTCAAGTTTTTCAGACAGTGACTTTGCTGGATGTCACACCACAAGGAAGTCCACTTCAGGAGGGTGCCAGTTTCTAGGTGATTGCTTAGCTTCTTGGCAAAGCAAAAAGCAAGCAGCAGTTTCAACATCCACTGCTGAGGCTGAATATATTGCTGCTGCAAGCTGTACAACCCAACTCCTGTGGCTTCAAAATCAGTTACTTGATTTTGGTATCACTGCCTTAAAAACACCACTCATGTTGGACAGCCAGGCAGCAGAAAATATCATCAAAAATCCAGTTTCTCACTCTACCACCAAACACATCGTCATCAGACATCACTTTGTGAGGGATTGCTATGAAAAAGGTTTGATTTTTCAGCATCATGTCCCAACTAAAGACCAGCTGGCAGATGTGCTCACAAAAGCACTTGATACAGCCACTTTTGAAAACTTGGTCTCTCGGGTTGGGATGCTGAACATGGAATAAGAAGCAACATCTTGTTTTTCTTTGAATAAAAGCAACAAAATGTTTTCAGAAAATCAAAAATCCATCCTTAAAAATAGCTAAAAATGAAATTTTCATTAAAATCCTTAAAAGTCTGCCATAACCACTGATTGTTCAAAAGTCTGCTCCACTTCAAAAGTCTGTCCACTGCTGAAAGTCAACCCTTGTTCTCTCATTCCTTTGATAATCTCTGTTGTTCAAAAGCAGTATCTTATCCACTGATGTGCTATCCACTGATAGTGAAAATCATCCACTGCTTCCTTAGCACTGCCTTCATCTCTCACTTTCATCAAAGTACTGTCCTTCACTTTCACCAGGGGTTGTCACGTGGGCAGTACATAGTGGTCAGACCTTTTGTAACGGCTGCCACATCAGCATTCACTTTCTTCCCTATAAAAATCCCCCACTCACCACCAAAACAGGGTTTTAGTGTCGAATTGAATTCTTCAAAAATTCTCTTCTCAAAGCAGTTTTTCATCTCATCTTTCACAAATTTCTTCGATCATTCTCTTCAAAAAATGACAAAATCGAAGCCATCTGCAAAACCCACTTCCAAATCATCATCGAAAACAGCCTCTCAAAAGGCAATCTCCACTGAAATCCCATATAAATCATCTCACAATCTCTTGGGTCTTCTCACAAAACCAGGAACCACCGATGTTTTCAATTCCATCATTAACATCATGGCAAAATCAAAGTACAAAACTTTCTTCACTGCCAATGCATCAATCTATTTGGAGACCCAAAGGGAGTTCTGGAAGAATGCAACCCTTGAAAAACAAGGAGACACTGCAACTACCGTACACTCTTCTATAAAGGGAAAAGCTATCCAAATCACGCCACAATCCATTTCAGAGGTCTTTCAACTCGATGATCAGAAAGGTAAAACTTCTTTCACTAAAAACGAGTTACCAACTGACTTCATTGAAAGAGGGTATGAAGCCACAATGATGAAGAAACTTACCTTACAAAAAGGTTATTTTCCTTCTGCAACCAGATTTTTATTTCATACCCTCCTATTATGTGTTTCCAACAAGACCACTTCTTTCAATGAAATTCCTTTAAAGATTCAAAATCTGGGATATGCAATTCTTCAAGAAGAAAATTTTAATTACTCTTAGGAAATCTTTAAAGATTTGGTTAATAATGTTGAAATAAAGTCATTCTTACTGTTTCCAAGGTTTTTAAGTTACTATTTTGAAAAGAAATTCAGTAAGAATGATTTAGCTGCAATAAATCAAGGTGAGTCTACTCAAATAAACATTTTAACAACTGAAACTTTTTCAAGAATGTTAGCACCTTGCAAAACACAAGCAGAGGTGCCTGAGCAAAATCTAGCAGCTACCACTGCTCCTCAGGTATCTGCTGCTGAGCCCACTGCTCTAGGTGATCAAAGCAGCAGACCAACTGTTTTGAAACCCACACCTACAAATCCCAAAAAGCCAAACAAAAAGAAAAATCAAAAACCCCCCAAACCAATCAAAACGGCAACTCTGGAGGATGAGATACCAGAGCTACTGCCTGTGACAACACAAATGTCACAAGAAACCACTGCTGCTACTTCCTCACAGCAGTTGGTACAAATATCTCACCCATAACCACAACTCCTCCTGCTTCTTCACAAAAAAGAACAGGTTGTACACATAGGGCCACCACATTATGATGCTCTGGAAACACTCGTTTCCATCATCCACAGCCCAATGACCCGGGCAACTTCTCTTTCTACACCCCACCTCACATCCACAATTCCACCAAAAACACAACTTTTGTTGGATGCAATAGATTTGAACCAGGCATTACTCAGTCCTTCTCAATCACCTGTTAATGAGAATATGCCTCAACAACTGACTGAGCCTGATATATCACTCATTGCTAACCCACCAACACAACCTGAGGAGGTTACACCCCTTGAGTTACAAGTAACTCTTGGTGGTAATCCAAGTGAAGCAACCACTACAACTGTTGAACCCACTGGTTTACAGTTGGACAGTGGTTACATCAATAAGACTTCCTTGGAGGCAATTCCTTTTATAGCACCTCTGCCAACCACCAGTGGATTTATTTATCCAACTGGCAACATCAAAAGGTTGTCAAGTGTTGAAGGGAGAAGACCCCAGTACCAAGAAAAAGGGGCATTAGTGGTTAATATTTGGAGTAAACTCCCTACCTCTACCACTGATAAAACCACTGTTAGTGGGAAATTAGATGATCCCATTAAATTGGGTGATGATTTAAAATATCAAGATTTGACAGAACGAATTGAAAAGTTGGATACATCTATTGCAGATCTTAAAAACATGCTACAGCAGGTGTTGAAAACTCAAAAGATGCAATCCACTGTTGTTCCACCTCAAGCACCTGCTCCACAACAGGCATTTGCTACAAATGAGCTCTGGAATCTATTTCAACCTTTTCTCCATCATCAAGCACAACTAGCAGATCAGCAACATGAAAAACATGTTCAACAGCTGAGAAATGCAATGGAGTCAAGGTTCAAGAACACTCAGGCTGATCTAAAGGCTCTCAAAACTCAGATCCTGCATACCACTGGCACTGCTCCTCCAACAGTTCTCTTCATTGATCAACTTCCCCCAGATAATGCCAAACAGGGGGAGAAAATTCAGGAGTGGAAAAAGAAGGGAATAGAGGATGGTCTCTACATTGCACCAGAAAATGCAAACAGGACCAAACAGATCCCTCTGCCAGATGGAAGCAAGAAAATTGATGTGACCACAAATGCACTAGCAGAAGCAGTTGCAAGTGTAAAAAGGGATAGAGAGGCCAAAAGGAAAGCCAGGGTGGATTATCCGGATCAGGGTACTTCAGGGTCAAAAGATGATGAAAATCTTGTTGATGAAAAGAAGAAGCCTACAAAAATAGTAAGGCTACCCAAATTCCAACCAGAAGTTCAAAGTCTGTTTCAAAACCACCACCTAAAACAGCTGTTGTAACTCCTGTTATACCCACTACTGTTGGTACTTCAGTGGTTTCAACATCTGCTCCCACTTCAACACACACCACTTCAACACACACTACATCCACTGCCTTACCACCATCACCACCAAAAACAAAATCACCTCCTGCCAAAAGGCAGAAGACAGCAGTTGTTACAACATCTGCTGTAAAGACAACAGTGGTTGGAACACCAGTTGTTTCAACAACTGTTAGTCGATCACAAATCACTGCCACTACATCCACCACCACTGTTCCATCCAAAACATCATCAGCCCCTCCTCAAACAAAGAAGAGAAGGCTAATTCTCAAAGATGATGACACTTCACCACCTCAAACATCTTCAAAACCTTTAGCTCTTGTCACAATACCAAAACCAGTTACTCTCTCTTAAGTTCGAATGCACAAGCCCCTACCTCCTGCAGGTGTTCAGTTTCCTCTTGACCTAGCAGCTGTTAGAGAAGAAATAAAATCTTTTTACTATGAGGATGACCCTGCAAAAAGGAGTTTGCCATCAATAAAAGGATATCCCTGGCCTAAAAATGTTGATGAATATTTGAAGATCAAGGCCAAGCAAGCAGAGGATATCTCAAAAAGAAGCACACAAGGGAAATCTGACAAAGAAATTTCTAGATACTATCAATATCTGCTCACACAAGTCAGTTCCCTAGAACGTTTTGCCAAAAATGTCAGTCAACAAATTTCAGAAAGAGCAGCTGAAACTTTGAAGAAAGACTACATTGAAAGCATTATGGCTCACAAGAAGTACAAAGGAGAGAGATACATGTACAAAGAGTGGACTGTTCCTGAGCTTGAAAATGAAGCAGCAAGAATTCAAGACATGATAAAAAGGAAAGTCACTCACACTCCTCCTGACTGGGCAAAGTTTAGAAAGAATGTACCTGACAAACAGGTAGAACTGAAAAGAATGAGAGAAGAACTGGTTACTGCTGAATATGGAAACAAAAGACAAATTGCTAGATAGAAAGAAGATGTGGTCAGGATCACCTACAAAAGGTTGGAGGAATAAAGAAAGAAAGATCCAAAAGTTCCTCAAAAGCCTGACTATCCTGAAGCTGAGGTTTCAAAAAGACCATCAAAGCTGCAAATCAGGAGAGCCACTGCTCCAACTGGTGCTGCCATCTATAAAAGAAGGACATTCAAACAGTTGGGAGCTGAAACCATCCAAGAGTTGATAAAAGGAGATGACCTTGTAAAAGAAGGCATAAAGAAAATGATCATAGAAACTCTTGGTTTGGGTCAAACTGCAAATACTGGTCAGCCAGTTATGAATAAGCCAGCCTCACCAAATACCTCTGCAAATAAACATCTCCCAAGAAACCCACCAGGCTCAAAAATACAAAAGTGGGAAACTGACAAACAGACCTGTGTATTGACTTTGCTCAGGTTTGGTAGAGAAGTGGAGAAAATATCAAGGGAGCAAGCTCTTGGCCTGAGTCTTGAAAATTTGCAGGATCTCCTTGATCTTCCACTTAGCAGGGATGATGAAGACACAGATGCCCTTGACTTTGAACTACAATTTAAAGGTCAGATAAGGGAACTGTTGATGAGGCAATAAATGTCCACAATAATGAAGAGTTTTGGCATTATCTGTTCCAGGGGGAGATTGTTGGGATTGAACCCTATCAGAGGAACAGATAATCAAAGCCAAAACTGGATCAGAGCAGTGGATCCAGAATAAGCAGATGTTTACATACAAATCTCTCCCCTTGAAAGTGATTTCAACATCTGCTGACCTCCTATCTGTTGTTCTTGCTAAATACTGACCTACAACTGCTGCTCAAGTAAAGACCTGATGAAAGACTGAAGCCCTGCTGATTCAATCTACTGCTTTGAGTCAAGCTCTGCTGTTCCGGACAAGTGCTGCTGGGTTCACAGCAATAGAAGGTTGCAGCAGCTGATCAATGGTCTCTTTTGTATGTAATGTAATAGCAGTAGTTAACATGGCAGTGTTTGTATAGATCAGAGGTTAGAGTTTGTTAGGAGGTTAGATATCACTTTCATGGTGACGTCAGCTAAGATGCTCAGTAGTTTGCAAGTGCCTATAAATAGATCAGTACTTTGTACTGTTCTATTAGCTCTTTTGCATCATCGTCTTCTTTGCACGAACAAACAACTGAGCTCTGGCTGAGGGGGAGTTTGCATTCATTCATCAATCATTGTAATCGTTATTGAAATAAATTCAATCTTCCGATTCATTGTGTAAAGATGTTTGATCAAAGTATTACTCTCGTTTGATTGTATGCAAAGTTTGTTTTCATCATAATTCCGCTGCACACTCATCCATTTTCATTCTAATTACAAACACAAAATACAATCAGAATCAAACTCAGATCCAACAGAACTCAACCACTTTCTTTTTTAATTTATCAGATACTCCCTGTATTGACTGTATTGCCTTAGAACAATCTCGGGCAATATGTCCAACAGTGTTGCACCGGAAACAGGTTCTCGTATCTGTATCCTCCTTAGCCATCTTCTTCAATTCATCTTGCTTCTTTGCAAGGAATTCATTGTTAGATTGTCTCTAGAAATCTTTCTTTTCTTCTTCCTCGGATGATGTTCCTGAAACAAATGATATTTTGGATTTAAAATCATGAACATATTTTTCATTTTTCTGTTTTTCTGTAGGAATAAAACCTAACCCTTTCTTTTTGAAATTACCGTTATGGTTTGATTTCTTTTGGAAACCTGAACCAGAACTGTAATTCTTTTTCTTGTTTAATCTTTGTTGTACTCTTGAGGTGTAAGGTCTTGGTTTTTCATTAAGACATAAGTCTTTTATTTCAGAAATATTAATTTCTGTTAGTTTGAAAACCTTGTTTATCAATTCAGTTTTGACACCTCTTATTGGAAATTCCTCATCAGAATATAATTTGTCAGAATCATTCAAAGTGTATACAACTTTGAATAATGCATCATCCAAATTAGATTTTGATAACAGAAACTTTCTATCATAAACTATTTTGTCCTGATTTTCTGTTTGACATGTTGTGCTTGACTCAGACTTTGACCCTGACGCGAACTCCGACTTTGACTCCTCAATGTCATCGTTTTCTAACACATGATCCACGACTTTCTTCATCAATTGAGACTGTTGATCAGTGTCAGACGATGTAAATACAACATCAATATTATCTGGTAGATTGACTGACGACTCCGACTCCCACTGTAAATTTGTTGCCTTTTTGACTCTTTCATCGTTTGGATATCTTGGCAAATATCCATTTTCCAGCGGGGGTGGACACTTGTTATAACTAAACCTTGTTTCTTACCAGAATCTTTCTTGTCAGTTTTTTTCTTCGTGTCATTCTTCTTCTTTTCAGAAGTCTTTTCATCGGCAATTTTTTTAGCTTCCTTTTCTTCAGTTACCTCATCATCTTCCCATGCCCTCATACTTTCAACCGTCAGATAAATCCTGTCAATGACATAAGAAGTACATGAGTAACTTTTTAACAAACGGTTAACTCTTTCAGTTTCAATTCTTTGCAGCTCAAGCTTTTGTTCCAAAGCAGCACACTTCTCGATGTAATTGTTCACAACTTTCTGCTTTATCATGAAAGCTCCCTGAAGTGTCTTCATTGTTGTTGCTTGTTCTTCACTCGTTTGGTTGTATTGGTTCATTGCTTTGTTCAGCACATCGTAAGATTCCTTCAAACTGTTCAAGTTGTAAATCAGTGTGCTGTTCTGCTTCTTTATAGCTTCACAGTTATCAAACTTCACTGGAATCTTTTTCGCATCAACTTCTTCCTCAACCTTGAATTTAGCAACTTCTTTCACCTTTTGTCTTCTTATCACCGAAACATCTTCATCATCACTGCTCACTGGTGTCTTAATCTTTTTCTTTTTCTTCTTGGATTTTTCATATTCACTATCACTTTCAGCAAGAAACTTCATATCAGCTTTGAATTTTCTTGCCCAATACTCAGTATCATCATCACTATCATCTTCAACCTTTGCCATGAAAGCAGTGTAAGCTCTAGTTTGATCAGGAATATAATCATCCCAAGTAAAATTTTCCCAGCTAAAACCCTCTGGTAGCTTTTCATCTTCTTGATCAATCAAACAAGGTTTTGCATTATCTGGAATATATTTATCCCAACTGAATGAATTCTTTTCATCTGGATTAACCACACATGCTTTCTTTCCAGAATCTTCAATTATTGGTCTACCATGTGCAGTTTGTGCTTGATGTTGATGTTGTTGTGATGGTGATTGAGCAACCTGATGGTAAATGGCTTTTCTGTAGTAATCATTGTTGTTATTGAAAGGATTCTGAGTTCCACTTGCTTGGCGGTTAGTGCACTCCCTTTTGAAGTGTCCTTTTTCCCTGCACCGAAAACAAGTGACTTTAGATGTATCGAAACCTAAAGTAGAAACATTTGCCTCACAAAGATCATCTCTCCCCATTATCTGCTTGAATTTCTCAGCTCTTCTTAACACGCTAGCCAAACACCACTTTATATCCATTAGCTCCATTTCTTCAGCATCTATCTGGTCGTAGTCTTCCTTGGTTAGCATTGGATTCCCGATACGACTTGCAACAAAACAACTGTAAGATTCCAAAACCATTCCTAATAAAGACATTTGGTTTTTAGCAACTTCCTCAGAATAATCTTGATCATTTTCAAGATTTAATACAATATTGCACTGAAGTTTCTTCCCATTTTTCGTTGCTGAAATGTTTGGATCAAAAGACGAAAATGATGTAAAACTTGTTTTGCTGCTTGATCCTTTAGATGAACTTTCAGATGAATTCTTGACACTGTAGGCAGTTTCAATTTTCGGAGATAGATTTGATGATTTCTCATTCACCCCTGCTTTATAGTATAATCCGATATCCTGTTCACCATCAAAATCTTTCATTCGAATAACTTTTCGTTGTTCCATTTCTTGAGCTTCGATCTTTTCAATGAACTTGCTGAGTGTCAAATTGCTAAAACCCTTCTTGTTTCTTAACATCATAAGATATGTGCCCCAAGTTTCATATGGCAAAGCATCAGCAAGTTTTTCGATCAACTCTTCATTGGTTTTTTCAATACTCAATCTCTTCATGTTAGCAATCAAATTGCAGTATCTTTCAATAATTTCTCTTGTACTTTCATTCTTTAACCCGCGAAACAGATCAAACTCTTTCTTTAGAAGCGATTTCTTGCTTTTGACCATTTCTTCACTCCCATGAAAGTTTGACCTTAAAGCTTTCCAAATCGAGTATGAAGTTCCATTGTGTTGTAAAAGCACCATAATATCTTCTTTCACTGCTTGTTGAAGAAGACTCAGCATCATTTTCTCATCTTTGTATTTCTTTCTAGCATCAGCACTTAGATCTTTTATCGGAACAGGCTCTTCATCACCATTCATCGGTCGAACATATTTTGTCTCGACACATTCCCAAGCATCTAGGTAATTAGCTTGTACCCAATTCTCAAAGCGACCTTCCCAACCTTTAAACTCTTCTATGTTCATGAGTTTGGGTGGTTTTTGCATTGTACCCGTTTCATTCTCGAGCATTGTATTTTGTGCAAAAGTGATCGGTGTAACTGGAGTAGCAAATGCGTTGAAAACTTCCTCGTCCATTTTTAAATTTTTAAACAATTTTACAACAGTCCTTATAAGTGGAACCACAGAAGCGAAACTGTTGAGTACACATAAGCGGAACAGGTAAGTCCAGATAAGCGGAACCACTACGTACAAACAGGCGAAACCAAAAGATGTTCAAACAAGCGAAACCAATTGATCTTTGAAGCGGAACTACTAGGTTCTCTTGAAGCGGAATTACTAGGTTCGGATAAGCGAAACCTCTGAAATGTTCAATGAAGCGAAACTATTTGGACTTTTGAAGCAGAACCTCTGAGCTTTGAAGCGGAACCTCCTGAACTGATGTAACAATAAGCGAAACTACTTTGTTCTTTCAAGCGAAACCTCCTAATGAAATGTATCTAGAAGCGGAACTATGAGGTGTCCGTTTAAGCGAAACCTATTCGAATGCAATTTTGACCCATTTTTAATGCGAATTTTAACACCAAATTTTCCAGGGTTTGTCTATATCTTATTTCACACAATCCGTGAAATTTTGAACTAATTTTGACCAGTGAAAATGTCTGAACTGAAGAAAGAAGGTGTAGAAGTAAGAAATCTTGACAAATTCCAGCTATTCTCTGCAGAACTCCTCCTCCTGAAGCTCTGATACCAATTGTAGGATCGTGTTTCAACCCGAATGAGTCGTTCAGAGGAGTTTTCGTCAGCTACAGGTGCGGAAAACAAGTAATCAACGTAGAAATAGCTTGCAAATCACTTTAAACACCTTTTCGTATTGATATATAACAGTTTACAATCAAATCTCGATCCGGCAGCACTTCGGTACGAGTTACAAGGAATCCTCTCTGTTTCGCTTCAATGACCACTATTTATAGGTCATGAGGTTTCGCTTGATTGTACATTTCATACAAGCGGAACCTTTATGTCCCTTGAAGCGAAACCTATTACACACATCTATACAATCTCCTATTTTCTAGTAAAACGCACTCTGTTCTAACACTCTAAGACTAAGACTCGATCCAAGACGAAGTCAACAGATGTAGTGCACCAACAGTTTGGTTCTCGAACTACTCCAGGGGAATCAACTCTATGCCGAGTTCTCCAAGTGTGAATTCTGGTTAGAGGAGGTTCAGTTTCTAGGTCACATTGTCAATAGTCAGGGTATTCACGTCGATCCTGTGAAGATTGAAGCCGTTACGAGTTGGATTACACCTAAGAACGCGTCTGAAGTCCGTTCTTTTCTTGGACTAGCGGGCTATTATCGCCGATTTATCGAAGGATTCTCAAAGATCGCCGTGCCGCTTACCGCTCGCACGCATAAAGACAAGTCTTTTGTTTAGGGAAGCGAACAAGAGTCTTCTTTCCAAACCCTCATGCACATGCTCTGCAATGCTCCTGTTCTCACATTGCCCGATGGAAACGACGGTTTCATTGTCTATTGTGATGCTTCCAACCTTGGTCTTGGTTGTGTTCTCATGCAACGGGACAAGGTTATAGCTTACGCGTCTCGTCAGCTCAAAATCCACGAGAAGAACTATACAACCCATGATCTTGAGCTAGGCGCGGTTGTTTTTGCGTTAATATTTGGCGACACTACCTGTATGGTACCAAGTGTACGATCTTCACCGATCATAGGAGCCTACAACACATCTTTGATCAGAAAGAACTTAATATGCGTCAACGCCGATGGGTGGAACTTCTCAACGATTATGACTGTGAGATTCGTTATCACCCAGGCAAAGCAAATGTCGTTGCCGACGCTTTCAGCAGACGGAGTTATTTGCTCAGCATTCGCAGTACCCAAGCCCAATACGATCTCGAAACCCTCATTCGCGAAGCCCAACATGCCTGTTTTAATGAACGCACTCTGAAGAAGGAACGAATCTACCACGATGGAGCTCAGCTGGTAAATAAGTCGAATGGGATATTCCACTTCCTGGACCGAATTTGGATCCCTAAGCGGACCGATTTGCGACAGATTTTGATGGACGAAGCCCGCAAATCTCGGTATTCTATTCATCCCGGTGCCGACAAAATGTACCAGGATCTTCGCTACAAGTACTGGTGACCGGGTATGAAGAGGGATATCGCTCTCTACGTTGGAAAGTGCCTGACCTGAGCAAGGGTTAAGGCTGAACATCAAAGGCCCTCTATCTTACTCGAGCAACCCCCAATCCCTATGTGGAAATGGGAGAGTATAGCTATGGACTTCATAACAAAGCTTCTGCACACGTCATCAGGTCACGACAACATTTGGGTTGTTGTTGATCGTTTAACTAAATCAGCCCACTTTTTGCCAATACGGGAAGACTACAAGTTGGAACGATTAGCCTGAATCTACACCGACAAGATCATTTGTAATCATGGTACGCCTCGCGACATGATCTCTGACCGTGATGCTCGGTTTACCTCGCGATTGTGGGAAACATTTCAAGCGGCTCTTGGTACTACGCTTAATCTGAGTACAGCATTCCATCCTCAAACCGATGGACAGACTGAGAGAACGATCCGTACTCTTGAAGACATGCTCCGTTCGTGTGTCATAGACTTCGGTGGTAATTGGGATAAATACCTGCCGTTAGTCGAATTCTCGTCCAACAACAGTTATCATACCAGCATACAAATGGCACCATTCGAGGCTTTATTGGAAGAAGATGTCGATCGCCTATTGTATGGCATGAGATCGGTCACTCGCAATTAACCGGTCTTGAGCTATTACAAGAAACAATTGACAAAGTCCTCCAGATTCGAGACAACTTGTTGAAAGCTCGAAGTAGACAGAAAAGTTACGCCGATAGACGAGGCAAGCCCCTTGAATTTGACGTTGGCGACAACGTACTCCTAAAGGGATCACCTTGGAAGGGTGTGGTCAGATTCGGCAAGAAAGGGAAACTAGCGCCTCGATATGTTGGACCTTTTAAGATTCTGGAAAGGATCGGAAAAGTCACCTACAGACTCGAACTACCGGAGGAACTTAGTAACGTCCACCCGACTTTCCATGTGTCAAACCTCTGAAAGTGCCTGGCTGAGCATGATTTAATTGTACCTCTTGACGACCTCCAAATAAACGAAACACTACACTTCGTGGAGAAACCTGTCGAAATCATGGATCGCCAAACCAAGCAGCTCAGACGCTCGCGAATTCCTATTGTGTAAGTCCGATGGGAAGGCAAACGAGGCGCAGAGTTCACTTGGGAACTCGAAAGTGACATGAAGACAAAGTGTCCGCAGTTTTTTGTTACGGCTTCAGCCTAATTTCGAGACGAAATTTCCTCAACTACGGGAGGCTGTAACACCCCGTGTTTCGAAAGTCAAAGTCAAAGTCAAGATTGAAGTCAAAGGGAGAAAAGATTGCTAATTGCAATCTGTCTCTCCTTGTTCAATTCCTGTTTTGACTTCTTTGACTTGTAGTTAGTCTATTTTGTGTTTTACGTTAGTTGTATTATGTGGAGTAACCAGTTAAAATCGCAGTAATCGAATATTTATCGCTATGAATCGCTTTACGACTGTAAATAATAGGAAGTAACAATGCGATAAAGTTCACTAAACGCTAATCAACCTAATCTAATCAACATCGCGCTCGCAAACTCGAATTTCGCATTTTGGTGTTTATATTAGGTGTGGGTGCCTTATGTGTTACTTGTGCATGTTTATTTATGTAATGTGTGGTGATCAATCAAAACTCAATCGAACTCAATCTCAATGGAATCGCAATCGCAAAACGAATACGAATTAAGGATGATTGTATGTTGACATAGTATGATAGTTAGTGGAGAAGGGATAGTGCAAGATATGAGTAGTTGGGATTAAAAGTAATTTGACTAGGAAACTATATTGCATCGCAACGCTCGCAATGGAAATCGAAACAGCAAAACTCGTCGCACCAAACACTCGAAACAGGCCAACGATCGATCAGGCCACGAGCCGATCGACCAGCCGTCCGTTCGGACTGCTGTCCGTTCGGACAGGCTGTCCGATCGAGCTGCTGACCGATCGGCCAGCCCCTTTCCTTTTTTGGAATCCTATAAATACCTATGTCACTTTCACACTTTCCATTTCTGGAAACTCTCTGACCGAACTGCACGCACTCCTTACCTTTTCTCAGATTTCTCTCGATTCAGGTAAGATCTCGACCTAAATCTTTTACTTTCTTGATCTACACGCACTCCTACACCTTTCTATCTTTTGAATCTTAATGTTTAACCGTGAAATCACAAAGATTCAAGGTGTTCTAGGATGACGTCATCATGTGTTCTTGAAGAACTTCATGTTTTGGCCTCAATCCACCAAGAACAACTTAGATCTAACCAATTTCCACATAAACAAACAAAGATCTCTAGTAGATCTAAACATTTTCACAAAAGAAAGGATTGAAAGATGGTTTTCCAACTTTCTTTCAACTCTTTTACACTCAATGCACTCAAAACTGGTGGAATTAGACCTTGTGTCGACATCCTACTCATTCTTGTGGTTATGTGACTCAAGATCTGGATTCTAGCCACGAGGTTTACCGATTTCGGGTTAAACACGGAACGCCGTCACGAAAAGTTAACTGACCGGGTCTGGGTGATTCCTGTCCCATCACGAGCACCAAGTAGTGACGAGGTTACTGTTGTTTTACACGTTATCGAAATGCCTCGATAAAACGACAAACAATCAAAGACAACCAAGTGTGAGATGAACAGGACGACCAAGACGAGTTGCTGTCCGATCGGACTGCTGTCCGAACGGACAGCCACCCGATCGACCGGTCAGCCGAACGGCGTGAACCTTGGGTCCCACACTTAATCACTTTTTCTAATCTTTGAAGTTTGAGTATTGAACGAACTGCTGAACGATGGGACTACCATCCGATCGGATTACTCTTCGGATCATGAGATACTTAGGCATTAACACTTAATCGATTTTTCAACATGTTCAATGCACTAGGAATGCCACCCGATCGAACTGCTATCCGATCGAGTGACATTCTGCTGTGAACTTGTTCTCACTGAAGTGCCCAGCCGATCGGGTTGCCGACCGATCGAACGACCGTCCGATCGACCGACCTGAAAGGTAGAAGCACTTCAATGTTTTCAAATACTACAACAAAAACTTCAGAAGTCAAACCATCATACACAACCACATCCTTCCTAAAGGAAGAAACAATCCACTCGAACGACCATCCGATTGGACAGCCGTCCGAACGGATTGTCACTCACCCGACCGGCTGTCCGACCCACCAGCACTTGTTTTCGTTTTACGCGTCACTTATCGTTATGCTATCGAACTATTCAGGCTAACCTTACTCTCAAGCGCTCCCTTCAATCCATTCAACCGCTGTGAGTATACTCGATCCCTTTTTGCTTTAAGCACTTTTGGGTGTTACATACGTTACTTATACGAAATCACATTGAACACACTACGCAATATTTTAAACGCTAACAGTTACCGCATGTATTACGTGACTTAGTGAATGCTTGTTTGTTATGTTTACACATGGAATGCTGTCTACCTGGCTTAACGACGATAGTACTATAGTTTGGACTCAGCACCAGTTCACTCGGGGGTTGTTAAGGACAATTACTTACATGGATTACAGTGGTGATCATGTATTGCGAACTGCCTTGAGCAGTCAAGCCGCAGTCATTGGTATCGATAGATTCATGTCGATAACTAACATGCTTCGTTTTCCTCTGTGTACGTGCTGGTTATGCGTAAACTATTTTTTGAACTCTATATGCTATTATCAAACTTGTATACTCGCCTTTACACTATGTGTATTGACATTTATCTTAACGTATGTGACAGGTAATTAGGATGCTTATCTGCTAGGAAAGCGAGGCTATAATAAGTTTCTAGAGGCCAACAATTTGTTGTCTGTACTGATGTAATCAAGAGTCTCTAGAAGCAGATAAACAATTGGGCTATTTGAAAATCTAAGTTGTCGGAATAGAACTATTTGCCTAGATTTTGTCTGTAATAATTTGTTTACCTTTTGAGACATGGTATGGGACATGTTACTTTAAATTGATTGGTAATGATAGTTGTTATGGAAACTTCTGGACAATCTGTTTCGCTCAGTGTCGCGCCCCGATGATTTCACCATCGGTTGGGGTGTGACAACATGTTTAATCCTTCGACTTTCATTCCTTTTAGTGTTTGATCGTGGCTTTTTGTATATTGCTTTTAAACCTTCAACTTTGCTAATATACGTGTTTAGTCCATCTGGTTAAAAAAAAATGCTTCTTTTTGTATTGATTAGCTTTGTTCATATGTGTGTTTAGTGCTTTTGCTTTAACTTTGGTTGTGTACATGTTTAGTCCGTCGACTTTTATTTCTTTTAGTATTTTATCTTTTATCCTTTTCCCCTTGCTAATGTGATGAACCAACCCAGCGGAATAGTGACTGTTTGCTATTGGTGAACAAACGCTATTATTCCTGGAGTTTAATAAAGTTACTCTATAACGAGCGTATTTTACCTATGTCTCGATGAAATTTTTATTGAGATTGTGCTATGAGTAACATGTTAAAATAACTAAAATACGGACATACATGTCATCAAACTGAGACATATTCTACTGACCCCGCAAAACGGACGGGACATAACAATGGTTTTTTGAATTTTATGCCCTAGTTTTTTACATAGTTGTGAAGGTAATCATCACATCACTAGACCATACAGGTCATGAACCACAATATTATTTACCTACTCAGATTTTCTTGTCTATAACATCTAAAATAACCTCAATAAATTTTAACATTTAGTTATTGTTATTTATTATCATTATTCCTTTTTATTTATACGCCTTCAATCATGCTAGAAAGAGTGACCTTCCAAAATGTCGTTTTCGAGTATGACTTTGTGTCTAGGTAATCCGCTCAGCCACTCGCATTCTATCTACATTAATACAGATGGTAAACATGTTTTCACATTTTTATCATAGTAAACTGCTATAATCATCCTCGAGGTTTGGACAGTTTAGCCCGATTCATCCAAAAATCCTTTTTTTTTTCTCAGTAGACCACTGAGGTCTCAAAATCATTGCCAGATTCATCCATTTCTCTAACCCCATTAAAAACTAATATTAAATAATTTAAATGAGGGGTATCTTCATCATTCTTTTTTGTTTATCTCTCTAACCCCATTAAAAACTAATGTTAAATGAGGGGTATCTTCGTCATTCTCTTTGTTTATATAATGTTATCTTTTTTAAATAAATACTATATAATATTACAATATCTCTCTCTTTCGATTGATATGCTTCTTCCATTTTGGTTTAAATTTTTGTGCTTCAAATTCCCAACCAGTGGCGGATCTAGAAAATCCGTCAAGCCGTAACGTTTTATAAAAAAGCCGTAGCGAAATCGTAAAAACGTCAAATTTTTCCAAAATTTACACTAATTTTACACTACCGCCGGAGCGCCAAGCCGTAGCGGAGGTTGCCCCTTCTTATATGCTAGGTCCGCTCCTGTTCCCAAAGGCCAGAAAGTAATTCGGATGATAAAGGCATCTTCATCAATTCAACCTCACTGTTCATATATATTTGAAAAAAAAAATATATGTTTCTTAATATACATTCTAGTTCTTGTTGAAAAAGAATAATTTAAAAGGAAGATAATTAATAATAAATGTAATTAAGCACTAGAATATGAGCAAAAGAAAATATGTAATGTGTACCTTTTGTAACATCTTTTTCAAGAAATAATTCCAGTTTAGATGTTTATCAGTTTTTTTAGGATGTGGGATAAGAGAATTCATGAAGATCATAGGTAAATCTTGAAATCTATCCCTCATCATACCTGGGGTGCGAATCTATACACATAAAGCGCAAGCTTTAACTCACCCATTCAACCGAAAGAGATATACATATTGTTTGTGTATTTATTTAAAAAAGACAATATATAAATAAAGATATGACGAAAATGCCCCTCATTTAACATTATTTTTAATGAGGTTAGAGAAATTGATAGACCTGACAATGATCTTGAAGCCTCAATGATTCAGTTGAAAAGAAAAAGATTTTGGGATGGATTTGGTAAAAGTGTCCAAAACACGAGAACCAATGTGAACACAACAAAAGATACCTAAAAAAATCTAAAAAACACACAAATTCTGTAATAAATTACCAGTATTAGACATTTTTACTTTCATTTATATTACCATCCGTAATACAATACTTTTTACATTACCCAATTTTATCGCCGTAAAAGTGATTTTGTCGATCTAATTAATTGTTTTAATGTTTGCACGTTTACTTTTTTATTAGAGACTCGTTATTTATATATTTATGATGAACTTTTTCACTTTCGTGTTTATAATAATGTGTCTTGATTATTTATTTATTAATATTGATATTAATACTAATAATAGTATAACAAAATATAAAAGTAACAAAAATATTATAAAATAAAATAACATAAAAAACATAATTATTACTTTTGACCTTAGAATAAAATAATGTATTAAAATACATAATGATTACCAAATTTAATTAATTTAGTATATTAATCTATATGTTTGATGTATTTATTACACCCTTTTTATGTGTATTCAATATTTTCCCATTGGAAAAAACATACCATTAGCTTTCATTGAATAATAAGAAAGACATTGACGCCTAGTCTTTTGTTTATTGCAGGCCCTCAAATTTTCCATGAATATGACAATTTTACTTTTTCCACAAGTTGACCCGGAGACTCCATCATAGGTGGGGGCCAAGTTGATTTGATCGGATACAAGATTAGTTAGGGTGTAAGGGGTGCTCACCTAAGAGGTGAGTCCCCTCTCTTACGTCCAACCAATCCTCGTGTGCCACGTCAACTCTCCTTTTAAAGTCTCCTAACACCCTAAATTGATGGCGGCATTCCCCTCTTAGGTGACTTGGTTTTTATTTAAAAAAAAAAAAAAAGAAAGGTTTTGATTGGTCCACTCATCCTCTTTCCTCCCCCTCTCTTCGGTGAACCCCCACCGGTTTCGCTCCCTCTCTCTACCTCACCGCTATGTTGGCGGTACCACCACTCTCGGTGGATCTACTCCCCGCATGGGGTTCCCGCTTACACACCGAACCCCTTATAGAGTATTAATCGGGTAGGATATAATTTAGGGTTTGGCTAAATGCACTCCCTTTTTTACTAGTCATACCCCCCTTTCTAAAAATATAATTTAAAAATTGTCAAATTCCACCCCTCTAAACAATTATTGTGTTTCTATAATTTGAAGACACTTTCTCTTACTATTATTTTATTATGTTTCTATAAAACGTCATTAAAATTAACAAAAATGATATTTTTTATACAATAAAAAAGTTTCAGAACTTTTTTTTTGAAAAAAAAAACAGTTACTTTTATATTTAATTATTTCGTATTTTTGTTCTCTTATCTTTCTATTTCAATTTCAACTTTTATTAGTATTATTATTATATTAAATTGTTTTTTTTAATATAATTAACAACTTTTATTTATTAAAAGTAATAAGACGTAAAAAGAGAATAAAACGTTATTTAAGTTGGCTGACTGGCTTTAAAGCTTCATTTAAATTTTGTATATCATTGTTTATACAAACTGAATTCGAATACCCACTTCAAGACGCTATAAACAAAAAAATCCATTTCAAAATTAAAATGACTCGCTTTAGTTTAAAACGTAAGAAAACGATTATTTTTCAAATAATCAAAAAAAGTTCCTTTTTAAATAAAATAACGTTTTAAAAGCAAATACTAGTAATAATAATAATTAAAGATAAAAAATGAAAGAAAAACAAAAGGGTTTGAATTAAATTAATGTGAAAGTTGAAGGAGGGGGTACGTTCAGTAGAAAAAGGGGTACATTTAGCAGCACCCCCTGGTATACTCTAACACTCATAGGTGTTAATCCTAGTTGGTATCCGTTAACATCTGTTAAACCGTTCCTGAAGGGTATTAAGAGGCATTAAAAACTTCACATGTTAAAAAGTTAATTAGGAGAGAAAGGAAGGAAATCAAGCATTGCAAAATTTGTACACACACAACAACATGCTATATATATCTATTTTAATTAATTTTAAGGGGCGTTAATGGGGTTAAACCATTTCCTTGGTGTGCGGTGAAGTGAAAAACAGTCAAATAGATGGTATGATGCCTACGTGTAGTTAAGGGATGTAAAAGTATACATTATAGCCTTAGGTGATACCTTTTTGTTTATTAGAAAATTAATATCATAGCATTTTACTTGCAGTATTAAAAGTTTTTATAGCACCAAAAGTATATTAATTAATATGTTGAAATAGCTAGAAAATTAAAACTTCGGAATTGTTAGAATCGAATGGGTGTACTTGAGAATTCAAGTCAATTTATGAGATGATTTTGATATTGAGTTTTGGGTAATAGGAGTTTCAAGATGAGTTTATTCCTAAACTAATGTTGGTGAAAAAAATAGTTACTAAAATGATATTTTTTTTTAAAATATAAATTAAAATGGTGTTCTTTATTCATTTTGTATTTATATTTTATCTTGAGTAAACTGCCATTTTGGTCCTTGAGGTTTGGTTAGTTTTGCCACTTTAGTCCAAATTTCAAACATGTTGCCATTTTGGTCCCTGTAGTTTCGTTTTGTTGCCATTTTGGTCCAAGTTTCAAATTTGACCAGATTTTTCAACTTAAAATCTGGTTTTTTGTCTTTATCCTCAAGGGCATTTTGGTCATTTTAGGTTTATTATAACCTAATATTGATTAACACCATTAATATATAAACCTCACCATCACAAAAGATCCATCTTCTCAAACAATCACCGCCAAATTAAACCTCTGTCTTCTCAAACAATCACCACCACCACTGAAGATCCACCACCACCACCACCGTCGCCCTCACCGCCTCCACCATCACCGCCGCCACCGCCGACACCCTCACCTCCTCCACCTTCACCTCCTCCTGAATCGGATTTACTGTTCTTGTGAATCACCTCCATCAATCACCATCACCATTGAAGATCCACCACCACCACCGTCGCCCTCACCTCCTCCACCATCACCGCCACCACCCCCGACACCCTCACCTCCTCCACCTTCACCTCCTCCTGAATCGGATTTATTGTTCTTATGAATTACCTCCATAATTCACCACCACCACTGAAGATCCACCTCAGCTACGCCGCCGCCTTCATCTCCAAAACCACCTCAGTTACGCCGCCGCCTTCATCTCCGCCGTCGATCTGACGGAACCCCTTCATCTCCGCGGTTTCTTCATTGCTGATTTAGTAGGTTTGGTCGCCGATTTGATTGTCTGAGATTTTGAAGCCATAGGGTTAGGACAATTTGCTTTGGCGGTGGAATTTTGTGGCTGCTTTGATTTATGTGAGGGTTTTTGAGGGTTTTGTGTTTGGGAGGGTTGGCGGCAGTGGGATGGTGGTGTTGGCGGCAGTGGGATGGTGGTGGTGGGGATGATGCGGTGGTGGTGGTGGGGGTGGGGGTGTGGTGTGGTGGTGGTGGTGCTTGTTGTTTTTTGTTCTGGCAGTGGCATTATTGTTGTTCTGGCAGTGGCATTATTATTTATTAAATTTGAGTTATAATAAATTTAAATGACCAAAATACCCTTGAGGATAAAGACAAAACAGGGGGGTTTAAGTTGGGGAATCTGGCCAAATTTGAAATTTGGACCAAAATGGCAACAAAAACGAAACCACAGGGCCCTAAATGTAAAAAGTTTGAGATATGGACTAAAGTGGCAAAACTGGCTAAACCTCAGGGACCAAAATGGCAGTTTACTCTTTTATCTTTAATCAACATATTATACTTCTCTTTTATTTTATTACTGAATCAATACATTAATACATTTTTTTAATCAATATATTATACCTCTCTTTTATTTTATTACTGAGTCAGTACATTAATATATTTTTAGTATATTTTTGTTTATACATTTTTATTCAACCGGCCCAAATTTTTTACTTTTATTTTTTCTTCTTCAATCAAACTTTATAACTTTTCTTACAAACTCGTTTTTATTCTTTTTTTTCTTCGTTAAACTATGCCAAATACAATCAATAACAATAACTCCAGATAAACTTGAACAATAAATGAGAAACGTAACTATATTTCATTACGTGGCCTTGTTGAGCGAGCAAGCCCTTTTTATCTCATTCACATGATTGAACGGGAAAAAATATTTTCAAACAGAACTTATTGAAAAGAAACCATTTTCAAAGAAAACTTATTTGAAAAAAAAATCATAAAAATATTCCCTTCCAATGACCTTCAGTATGAAAAAAATAGAAAGAAACTCCCATAAAAACAATTCAATGAAAATTCAATATTTGAAGACAAAGCACTACAAGATGAAATAAAAAGGACAACTTACATCATATATGTGTTGGAAGTAGTGTTTCTCGATAGCAAAGAGGGTTAACCGAAGGTCATGAAGAGATGATTCTTACAAAAAGTATAAATTAAAAGATAAATACAAAAACACTATTTTGTTAAATAGTTTTAAAGAAACACCATTTTGGTAAATATATACTAATTTGAGAAAAAACTCGTTCCTGTTAAGTGGATAGCGACAACGCTAAAGTTGTTGAGGTTTAGGGTTGAGTTAGTGGTGTAGTGGTGGTACGTTGATGTTGGTGCACGGTGAAGGGTAAGTGATATGGGTAGAGAAGGGAATGTGGTGGGATATAAAAAGGTGTAAAATGACACTTTTGCCCTTCATGTGAGTGGCACATGACCTTAGTTAACAGATGAGATGGATGGTGGTTAGTATAAAGGACTTGGAGTGTGCAACATTTAATTATAAAGGATAGTCTCTGTGCTTTTTAAAGACAAATGACAAACAATATAGTTTTATATATTAATAAAGTACAATTTGTGTAAGTTACTCTTTCGGATATGTAGGTCCCAGATTTTTTTTTTTATAAAGAATATCAAACAAGTCTGGGTTGACGGACAACCCAGACGAACCACATAATGAGTTATTGCACAGTAAATTACAAACGAAAATAATAAGGTTTTAAACTCGAAAGATCTATCATGCATGATCATGCTTCATCCTTTCCGTGAACGTCTCGAAGGAGATAGCATGTTAATAGTGTTCGTTTGTTCTCGTGCTTGACCGTACGTCCGGTTCCCGTCTTGTGTTACCTATTATTTAAAACCAATCAATCGGTTAATATTTAAGGCATTTAATCGAAACGGATTAACCAGATAACAAAAACATTTTTTTATTATTTATTTTTATTTCTACAACAATGTAGTTTAGTAAAAACCTACTTTATTTTCACCACCCTTACTGTAAGTCCCAAAACTTAATTAAAGCAAAATGAGTTTAACAATGGCAACGAAAAGGGTCAGACTTAAAATTTTGAACATGGTTAACATAATTCCCAAAAAGAACCAAGTTAAAATCCCAAGTTAAACACTACATACTTGTTCTAAGCGAACTATCATAACTACATACAAAACAAGAGTTTTTAAAGTAAAATATTTACACACTACACATGACCGTGAAAGTTTTCTACAAAAGTATTTGACCCATTTAGTCAAGTATCATTTCGGAAGCGTTTGTAGTGATGTGTTCGTTCCAAGCTTGCAATCAACCTAAGGCCATGTGTAGTCATAAAGCCCTTTTGTGGGCGCGACACGTGTCGTGCCACGTCACACAGGGGCTTTATGGGGCGTTATGTCACTAGAGCCCGTAGTTATAAAGCCCCTACCTCATCATAACCAAAGTGTAAAATGCAGGGACCAAAGTGTAAAATGCAGGGACCAAAGTGTTTTAATGCAGGGACCAAAGTGTAAAATGAGGGACCAAAGTGGAAAATGGAGAAATCATCACCACCATCTCGCGCCGCTATACACATCGCGCCTCCCCCATTTTTCCGACTGATGGCGCCCTCCGTGGCGGTGTGCCCGGCGCTATGCCGGCGCTATGGTTGGGCATACCGCCCCACTACACATAACCTAACAAGAGGATTTTCCTACCACCAAAACATTTAAAATTAGATACATCATAATAAAAGAATTCCAGTAGTTAAAATATGAACATTACATTACACATCATAAACATTCAATCTATTTTATTCAATTATTATAGACTCACTAAGTCGTTTAACGACTTAGATTCCATTACCTCCATACTTACTAATATGATTCTTGTAATCCTTTCGAATTCACAATGGATGTTCGTCCATCCTAAGTATGTTCAAATTCAATACTTTGACTCGTTCTTCATTTCGATGTTCTTATTCAATTGACCCATTTGTCGGGTCAAATACCATACTCTTCTAGTTTCGTCATGAGATGCACGTTTCATCTAAACCTCAACACGAAAAACACTCTGACATAATGGAACTACTTATAAGTTAAAGGAAAATACTTACCTCGATCGTGTGAGCTTTGTGATTTCTTGTCGCTTGGATCTTCGTCTTTCACACCTACACTTAACAATTTCATTCTTAGCTTTTTTCATAAAAACACTCTAACTCAACTGCATTCAATAAGACAACATCAAATATCACATACATTAACTTCTCACATTCCTATATGATATATCACAATAACTAATCATACAAGCACATAAAACATCTTTAGGGCATTTCATCCAGCACTTGGTCGGCATTCATTTTTTTTACTACATGGAAAGATATCTATCTTTATGTTGTTACATGCTATTGATATTCCACACATCAATTGCCTACCATTTATTTCTTCATGATATCATTTCATTCTAAAGACTCATCCTACCTTCACATTACTCAATTTGCATCAACATTTTACCAAAAGACTTTTTAATTTCATTGTAGTGTCAAACCCCACTTCATACAACGTAAGGGTTTTACCTAAATGATATACATACACATAATTTACACACATTATTGTTCATATGTCGATTTCAAACCAATTTCCTACATCAATTTACATCATAGCAACATAACCCACATGAGATTTTGTAATTTCTTGTTTATCTTTCCTACAAACTTCACCAAATAAAAAATTGTAACTTACCTTGTGATTATCAAGCTTAGATGGTTAAGAGATGAGGTTCATGCACAAGATTGATCATCAATTTCTTCCTAATTTCTGAATTTTTTGTGTTTGAATAATAGAGGTTTTTTCTTCTTTCTCTCTCAATTTATGCACACACACGTACATACATCCTGCACATTTCTTTTCTTCTTTTTTTTAATTAATCACTTTTACTCATGTACACTTTCAGTCCCTATAAATTTAATGATTAGTGTTATTAGGCCACCACATTTCCTTTCTACTTAAAGGCTATAATGTTTAACTTAATTAGCTAATTTAAGTTACTACATTTCATTCTAAAATATTTAAATACACAAAATAGTTTCATTCAGATTTTTGGGTGTTTCAAGTCTACCCTCCTTAAAAGAGGTCTCATCCCCGAAACCTAGATACATACCAAATAAACCCGAGTAGTGTTCTCGCATTTCGTCTGCTGGTTCCCATGTGAGATCCGATCCCTTCCTGTGTTGCCATTGGACTAACACTTGCCTAATCTCTTTGTTATGTAGGATCTTTACTTTAGATTCGTTTATAGCCACCAGTCTTTCGATATAGTTCATTCTTTCGTCTACTTCAATGTCTTCAAGAAGTATATGAGGCGTTTCATCCGCAAGGCACTTTCGTAATTGTGACACATGGAAGGTGTTGTGAACCCCATCCAATGTCAGTGGTAATTCAAACTTGTACGCTAACTTTTCAATACGAGCTAAAACTTTGAACGACCCAATATATAGAGGGCCCAATTTTCCACGCTTATGGAATCGAATTACGCCTTTCCATGGGGAGACCTTCAACAATACCCGATCCCCAACTTGAAACTCGATAAGACGCCTTCTTTTATCGTCATAGGTTTTCGATCGGTCTTGTACCGCTTTTAACCGAGCCTGGACGAGATCAATCTTTTCATTAGTTTTTGCCACTACATCCATGGGCGCGAGCTCTCTTTGTCCCCCTTCCCCTAACACACAGGGGTTCTACATTTTCTTCCATGCAACGTTTCATACGGCACCATTTGAATGCTACTTTGATAGCTAATGTTGTACGAAAATTCCACTAACGATAAGTGGTTGTCCTAGTTTCCCCCAAAATCCAAGACACACGCTCTTAGCATATCAACCAATGTTTGTAGGGTTCTTTCTGAGTGACCATCCATTTGGGGGTAGTATGCGATAATCAAGTGCAATTTGGTACCCATATCTTTGTGAAACCTTTTCTAATAACGAGAAGTAAAACTGGTGTCCCAATCCGATACAATGGCACCCCATGGCAGGAGATTATTCTGTTCACATAAATTTCGGCCATCTTTTCTGAAGAGTAAGTTTCCCGTATGGGTAGGAAATGGTCGCTCTTTGTGAGACGATCGACAATGACCCAAATGGCATCGTGTCCCTTCTTCATTTTGGGAAGTTTGGTTACCAAATCCACGGTTACATTCTCCTATTTCTATACCAGAATCTCCAACAGCTGCAAATTCCCATATGGTTTGATGTTCCTCCTTCACTTATGAGCATGTTAGGCATTTGGCCACATACATACTTGACAATGTCGCGTTTTATTCCCGGCCACCAACATTTCTTTTTAAATCCCGATACATTTTGGTGGTTCAAGGATGAACCGAGTATCGGGACTTATGTGCTTCCTCATGTATTAGAGTCTTCACATCACAAAAACGTGGTATCCAAATTCTCCCATAGCTTTATTGGGATTAAACCCTACCAATGGAACAATTGATTAAAGCCAAAACCGGATCAGATCAGTGGATCCAGAATAAGCAGATGTTTGTATTCAAACTTTCCCCTTTGAAGTGGCTCTAACATCTGATGGATTCAACTACTGCCTTCCTAACTACTGCTGACCCAAAAGACTGATAAAGACGAAGTGCTAATGCTCAAACAACTACCTTGTCTCAAGTACTACTGAAGAACTAAAGCACTGCTGGAGCCTAAGCAGTGGAATGAAGAATCAGTAGTTTAGTTTATTTCTTTCTAATATATTGTAATCAGTTGTTTGCTATCAGTGGTTGTAATAGGTCAGTAATTAGAGTTTGTTAGGAGGTTAGATGTCACTATCAATGGTGACGTCAGCAAAGATGCCACAGTGGTTTGCTCGTGCCTATAAATAGAACAGTACCCTGTACTGTTCTATTAGCTCTTTCATCACTTGTCATTCTGTACGAGCAAATTGTTGTGAGCTCAGGCTGAGGGGGAGTTTGTGATACATGCATGCATTGTAATTGAAGTTTGAAATAAATTCAATCATTCGGTTCTACGTTAAACATGTGTGTTGAAAGCATTTCTCCTGTTTGATTGTGTGCAAAGTTTGTTTCTATTTATATTCCGCTGCAATCGTTCTTGTGATCATTTTCATTATTATCAAACGAAAACACAATCATAAGAAACTCAGATCCTAACAATTGGTATCAGAGCTAGACAGTCAAATTTGATCTAACAATCATTTTGACGTAAAAGTTCAGCACACAATAGTTGATACTTATAATTGTTCGTTTCGTTGAAAAACAGAGTAAGGTTTAATCACGAACAAAGTTGATTAATCAGTACCTGTAAAACAACCAGGATGACGTCACAATCACAAGATGCTAACAATAACATCGGTTCACTTTTCAAACCACCCATGTTGAAGCGAAATGAGTACAACATCTGGGATTGAAGGATGTGTCACATCCTTTCTCAACAGAACACCGGATGTTGGAGATCGGTTATCTTTGGACCACATGTTCCAATGGTGCCGAGTTCGAACCTAAGAAAGTTGAGAACTATACTTATCTGGATTATTAGAAATTTGAACTAGATGCCAAGGCATTTAGCATCGTTGCATCTGCTTTGCCCAATGAAATTTATGTTGGACTGTTACACTGTAACAGTGCCAAGGATTATGGGATGCAGTTAAGGAACAATTTGGGGGGGGGGGGGGACTGAAGAAGTGCTTGAAAACAACAGGGAAATTTTGAACCAACAGTATGAAACATTTTGTCACATTAAGGGTGAATCACTAACATAACAGTTTGAGCGATTTAGCTGTCTCATGAGTGAACTAAAACTTGTTAAGGTTGAATTTACTAAATCAGCAAAAAATAGCAGGTTCATTAGGTCACTCCCTGAAAATGGGTTACAATTGCTTTTGTAACTAGAAACTCTATTGAGTTCAAAGATCTGACACTAACCCAGCTTCATGGTAGACTCCTGACCTATGAAAGGGAGTTAAACTAGAAAAAGAAGTTGCAAGAATCTGGTAAAGTTGCAGATGACTACTCATTTGGCAACACAGCTCTTTTGGGTCAGGAAGAGTCTGGCAGTGGTAAGGATCAGAGTTATGATCATTTTATTGACATAACTGCTGGTGGTAATTTCAACTCTGATCCTCACTCATCCAATTATGCTTTCACTGCAAATGGAGAAAGCCAGATCTCTGACAATCTGTGCTTTGAACTCAATAACCTTCAGCATTTTGATCCAGTTGATTTAGAGGAAATGGACATTTTGCACCAACTTGCACTGCTGAGTGTTAGAACCAGCAGGTTTTACAAAAGGACAGGGAGAAAATTCCCAGGGTTGCATGGAAATTTAAAAGTAGGGTTAGATAAGTCTAAAATCAAATGCTACAAGTGCAACAGGTTAGATCACTTTGCTAGGGAATGTAGGAGTCAAACAAATGGACCTATTATCACTCACCCTAGTCCAAGACCACAAAATAACCAAAGCACTATGCAATATTCCCATTATACTCCTGCTGCCCATGTAAACACTGCTCATTATGCAAACCCTGTTCATGTGCATTATGTTCAAACCACTGTCCCACAAATTCAGTATGTCCAAGCTCCTGTCCCTCAGGTTCAAGTGCAACCAGTTGCACCACAACAAGCTGCACCACCAGTAGTGGTTCAACCAGATCAGCAAAGCTTTTTCACCCAAGGCTTTGTTGACTGGAGCAGCATACCTGATGAGCTAGGTGATGAAAATTTTGCACTCTATACTACTAATGATGCCTCTAATGATGAATTTTGTTTTATGGCATTAGAGTCAATACCAAAAGGGCTGGAAACTGAAGAAGGACAGTCAAGTGCTGAAGCAGTGGATGAAATTGCTGAAGCAGTGGTTACTGCTGTTGCTGGTGAAATACTGTTGGGAGAAAGTTCAGAACCCCTGTTGGAACCACTGTCTGACCCCTGGTCTGAAGATGAAGAGAAGAAACATGGTGAAAAGGAAGAGAAGGTGGCTGATGAGAAAGAACATGCTTGTGATTATGCCATGATGGCGGCAGCTAAGGTATCATCTCAGGTTCTCCAAAATCCGTGTTCAGACAAATGCATCATAGCATTTGCTAACATTAAAGAGGTGAATGAAAACCTTAGGGATAGAGTTTTAAATGATGAAGTTCAATTTGAAAGGTCTTTAAAAAAACTGAAAATCAAATTGGCTGAAAAAGATAATGAAATCTGCAGTCTTAAACATGAGCATAGCATAACCAAGGACCAACTCCAAACAATGATAGAAAAATATCAAAATTGCAAAAAGGAGTTGGAAGCCACCCAAATCACTTGTGAAAAATGGGTGGAATCCTGCAAAGGTTATGAAATTATGCCTGAAAAACAGCTTGAAAGCAATGTAAAATTTGGCATAGGGTTTAGAAAAAATGATCAAGTTGAAAACACTGCTGCAAATCAAGCTGGTTCTGTTGAAATCATACCCACAAACAAGGATGGCCAAGAAATTAAAATTACTGATAAACTTGGTAACAAGATCACTTTGGAAAGAACTGTGGGGTCCTCAACTTTTGAGGAAATTGAGAAATACCAATTTAAACCCACATGGTCTGATGAGTGTGACATCCTTGAAAATTTCAAACCAATGCACTTCACAACCACTGATGGTGTAAAAGCTCCTAAGGCTAAGGTTATTCCTCTTAAGGACATCCCAGTAGTGGTTCAAAACTCTATTGCAAAGGAGTCTGAAAAGAGGAAGAAAAGAGAAAAGATTAAAAACTTGTTTTCTGACTTTTGTGAGAAGAAAAATCACCTGACCAAAGATTGTTTTCACTTAAAAGCTTATGATCTTAACAAAACAAGTGCCATTGAGCCTTCACAGAGCTGCACCATCTGTGGTAAAAACAACCACTCCACTCAGCAGTGTGTGTACTTGAAATCTTTTGAGGTAAAAAAGGAAGAGTACATGTCTAAAACACCAATGAGTTCATCAAATTCATCTGTCAAGTTCACCAAGAATCAACCTTTGTTTGTGCCACTTCAAATAGCTGAACCAAACCTCTGTCAAAAGAGATGTTTAGGTGACTGATGCACCCCCTGCTAACCAATACCGAAGAGGTAAAGGTCAACCACCATACCAAAGGATCCCACATGTTTATGAGGTCTACAAAAACCTTCTAAACCAAGAGTGAATAGGTATCCTTTTGGTTATCAGCAGATGATAGGGCAAGACCCCCAACAGTGGTTATAGAAAAACATTCCCAAAAATGTCAAAACCCCTGAGCTAACCACAGTCCATCCACCTGAACTTGACATAGACACTGTTGAGACCCCATCCAAAGCCTTATTGGCTTTGGAGACCCTAATGAACTAATCCTTTTACTTCATGTGCAGGGAGCTTTTGCATGCTTAGATAGTCTTTGGTATGTAGATATTGGAGGCTCCAGGCACATGACTGGAAGTAGATCCCTACTTAAAGATTTCAAAACTCATGGAGGGGGTGATATATCCTTTGGTAATAATAGTAAAGGGAAAGTTATGGGGTCCGGTACAGTACAGTCTGGTAATGTTAAGTTTGAAAATGTCAATCTAATAGACAATCCAAAATTCAACCTCCTTAGTGTCTCACAAATGAGTGATAAGGGCTATGGCTCATTCTTCACTAAGGATTGTTGGACCATAAATGGTTAAAAAGATTGAAGAAATAATAAAATCTAGAAAAACTCAACTTGTTGCTCAAAGAAGTGGCAATGTTTATGTGGTTGATTTGTCAAAAGAGAGTCCCAGAACTGATGCCTGTCTGTTCTCAGCTGCCTCTAACAAAGAGATAGAATTATGGCATAGAAGATTGGGGCACACAAATCTCAAGACAATCACTACTTTATCAAAACAGGGGTTAGTAAGAGGTCTTCCTCAAAAACTGTTCACCTGTCCTGAGCATTGTGTCTCCTGTTTAAAAGGAAAACAACATAAAAGCTCATTTAAGTCCATTGAAGAGTCCAAAACAACCAAGTGTTTGCAAATGCTGCATATGGATCTGTTTGGCCCAGTTAAAGTCATGAATCTCAAAAAGAAAAAAATATTGTTTGGTGATTGTAGATGACTTTTCTAGGTTTACATGGACTTATTTCTTACATTCCAAAGATGAGACTGCAGGCATTTTGCAAGACTTTGTGAAACAGGTTGAAAAGCAATTTGACTTGCCAGTAAAAGTCTTCAGGAGTGACAATGGCACAGAGTTCAGAAATAGGGAGTTGGATGAGTTTTGTGTGTCAAAAGGTATTGTAAGGTAGTACAGTATTCCAAGGACACCAGAACAAAATGGGGTTGTTGAGAGAAAGAACAGGACTTTGATTGAGGCTGCCAGAACCATGCTTGCTGTTTCAGGTTTGCCATTAACTTTCTGGGCAGAGGCAGTAAACACTGCTTGCTATATCCAGAACAGAGTTTTAATCAACCCCAGGCATCAAAAGACCGCCTATGAATTGCTGTATAAAATCAAACCACTGATCTCATACTTTAAAGTGTTTGGCTGCCCATGCTTTATTTTGAATTTAAAAGACTCAATTTCCAAATTTGCAGCCAAAGTAGACAGTGGAAATCACTTGGGATACTCAACCACTGGTAAGGCCTACAAAGTGTTTAACATAAGGAACAAAACAATGGAAGAGACTTTGAATGTAAAGTTCAATGAACTTTCTTCAATGAAAATCCCTGTAAATCCTGCAGAATTGTTTGATCTTGATAAATTTACTTTTGAAAATACTGCTGTCAAGACTAACAGTGCAGATTCACCACAAAAATCCTCCATCAGACTTTGGATATGAAGTCATCATTCCATAACAAAAGTCTGCATCAAATGGTAAAGCAGTAGATGTTCAAAACAGCTGTCAAAGCTCAACCACTGTTACCTCAACAGTTGTTAACCAAAGTAGCCCATCAACCTCTGCTTCCATATCATCAAACACTGTTGATAAAAGTCCTCAAAAAGTGGATAAAAGTCAACATGTGTCCACACCATTACCTCCTATTCCCCCACCTCCATTTGAAGCCACTGCTGGATGATTAAATTCACCAGTAGTGGTTAGCTCAGATGATTCACATCTGCAGCCCTCACCATTTAATGCCATTGTTCCATACAAAGAAGATCTTATCTTCTTGAAGTCTCATCCACCTGACCAAATGATTGGCAACATCAGTGAAGGGGTGCTCACAAGAAGCCAATCCCAAAACATCTGTCTATTTGCTGGGTTTTCTATCTCTCCATCAGCCAGTCAAGTACCAAGAGGCACTAAAAGACAACAGCTGGGTAGAGGCCATGCAAGAGGAGCTCCAATAGTTTAAAAGACAACAAGTATGGGAGCTTGTACCACTACCAGAGGATGTGAGTCCTATTGGCACAAAGTGGGTCTTCAAAAATAAAACTAATGAAAGGGGCATTGTTGACAAGAATAAAGCAAGGCTAGTTGTTCAAGGTTATAGACAGGAAGAGGGCATTGATTATGATGAAACTTTTGCCCCTGTAGCAAGATTGGAAGCTATTAGACTGTTCCTGGCCTTTGCTGTCAACCACAACATAAAGGTGTATCAAATGTGCCTTCCTTTATGGTAAGATTCAAGAAAAGGTATATGTTTGTCATCCTCCTGGCTTTGAGGATCCATTTTATCCAAATCATGTCTACAAGCTAAATAAAGCTTTGTGTGTCCTGAAACAAGCACCTAGAGCCTGGTATGAAACTCTTTCCACCTTTCTTCTCTCTATAGGTTCCACAAGAGGTAAAATAGACAAAACACTGTTTTTAAAATGGAGAGGGAAAGACTTGATGATTGTCCAGATTTATGTGGATGACATCATTTTTGGAAGCAAATGTAATAAAATGTGTGAAGAGTTCAGACAACTCATGACAGCTGAGTTTGAAATGAGTGCAATGGGTGAACTACAGTGTTTCCTTGGTCTCTAAGTGAAACAACTGCAATATGGTACATTCATCCTAAAGGAAAATATGCCAAAGAACTCTTAAAGAAATTTGATATGGATGATTGTAAACCATGTAGTACACCCATAGCAACTACAAAAATAGTCATGTCTGATGAAAAGGATGATTTGGTTGATCAAACTCTTTATAGAAGCATGATTGGGTCTTTATTGTACCTAACTGCATCTAGGCCAGACATCATGTTTGCAACATATGTTTGTGCAAGATCCCAATCAGCCCCTTGAAAGTCTGATCTTATTGCTGTAAAAAGGATATTCAGATACCTCAAAGGTGCTCCCACACTTAGTATCTGGTATCCAGCTAATGGAAATATCAAGCTTTCAGGTTTCTCAGATAGTGACTTTGTTGGATGCAATAAAACAAGGAAGTCCACTTCAGGAGGGTGCCAATTCCTAGGCAGTTGCTTAGTGTCTTGGTAAAGCAAAAAGCAAGCAGCTGTTTCAACATCCACTGCTGAGGCAGAGTATATAGCTGCTGCAAGCTGTACAACCCAACTGCTTTGGCTTCAAAATTAATTACTGGATTTTGGTATCACTGCCCTAAAGACACCACTTATGTTGGACAGTCAGGCAGCAGGAAATATCATCAAAAATCCAGTCTCATATTCAACCACCAAGCACATTGATATCAGACATCACTTTGTGAGGGATTGCTATGAGAAAGGTTTGATTTCTCTGCATCATGTTCCAACCAAGGATCAGCTGGCAGATGTGCTAACAAAAGCATTAGACACATCTACCTTTGAAAGCTTTATCTCTAGGATTGGCATGCTAAACATGGAATAACAGGCAAAATCCTGTTTTTCTATGAATAAAAGCATTAAAATGTTTTCAGAAAATAAAAAATCCATCCTTAAAAATAGCTAAAAGTGAAGTTTTCATTAATCCTTAAAAGTCTGCCATAACCACTGTTTTTGGTTTAAACATTTGTTTTGCTAAAAGTTGTCCACTGCTGAAAGTCAGCCTCTGTTCTTTCATTTTCTTGGTAATCACTGTTGATCAAACATTAGTGTTTTATCCACTGATAGTTAAAGTCACCCACTGCTTTCATTATAACCGTTGCAACCACTGATCTTGCTCTATCATTGGTTTCCTAAAACAACTGTTTTCCATTATTCATCAGAGGTTCGCACGTGGACAGTACATAGCGGTCAGATCTTTTGTAACCGCTGCCACATCAGCACTCACTTTTCCCCTTATAAAACCCTGATCAAAACCCCCAAACAGGGTTTTTACTGTCGAATCGAATTCAAAATTCCTTTCTCAAAGCAGTTACCATCAATTTCTCTCAAAATCACTCATCTCCTTCATCGTCTTCTTCCTCTCACAGTCATACTCAAATCACCATGGCACTTCCTTTCAAAGCTCCTCACAATTACTTGGGTCTACTCACAAAACCAAGTCACACCAAAACCTTCAATTCCATCATAGATACTCTTTAATCTTCAAAGTACAAAACTTTGTTAACTTATGATGCTACAGTTTACTTGAAAACCCAGCAAGAATTTTGCAAAAATGCTGCAATTGAATCTCAAGATAAAAAGCCAATAGCCATTAATTCTTCAATAAAGGGTGTTCCAGTCAAAATAACACCTCAAACAATTTCAGAGGTATTCGAACTCGATGATCTTCAAGGTAAAACTTCTTTCTCTAAAACAGAGTACCAGATGGATTTCATTGAAAGGGGATATGACGAGCAAATGAAAAAAGACAATTTACAAAAAGGTAGTTTTCCTCCTGCCACAAGATTTTTGTTTCATACCCTGCTGATGTGTGTCTCAAACAAGACCACTGCTTTCAATGAAATCCCATTGAAGATCCAATATCTGGGTTAAGCTATACTAAATGGTGAAAATTTTAACTACTCCTAGGAGATCTTCAATGATCTGGTTAAAAATGTTAATAAAAAGGCATTTTTGCTATTTCCAAGGTTTTTGAGCTATTATTTTCAAAAGAAATTTTTGAAGGATAATGCTCATGTGCTTATCCAAGGTGAACCTTGTCAAATAAATGGTCTTACACCTGAAACATTTACAAGACTATCAAAAGTGTCCAAAACACAAGTAGAGGCTCCTGAGCAGACTTTAGCAGCTACCACTGCTCCTCAGGCACCTACTGCTGAGCCCACTACTCAAGGTGATCACAGTAGCAAAACAACTACTGTGAAACCCACACCTAAATCCACCAAAAGACCAAAACAAAAGAAAACACAAAAGCCCCCCCAAACCTACAAAAAAGGCAACTTTGGAAGATGAGATCCTAGAGCAACTGCCAGTGACAACACAAAAGTCACCAAAAACCACTACTGCTACTTCCTCACAGCAGTTGGTAGAAAGATCTCAACCCGAGCCTCAAACTCCTCCTGCTTCTTCTAAAAAAGAACAGGTTGTAAGAACAGGGACACCAAATTATGATGCTCTAGAATCACTTGATTCTATCATCCACAGCCCACTGCCCGGGGCAAATTCTCTTTCCACACCCATACTCACTTCACAAATTCCACCATCAATAAAACCCTTGTTGGATACACTTGATATAGCTTAGCCAGAAACCAGTTCCTCTCAATCACCTATCACTGAGAGTATGCCTCAACAAGTGACTGAGTCTGAGCTCCCTATCATTGCTAACCCACCAACATCTGACGAGGTTACACTGTAGGAAGTACAAGTACTTCCCGTCAGAAGTTCAAGTGGAGCTGCTACTACAAGTGTTGAACCCACTGGCTTACACATGGGTAGTAGCTTCATCAGTGAGACTCCCTTGAAGGCAATTTCTTCATTGGGGACCAGGGTGTTTCCAGTCTTTACTGGGTCACTAAAACTAATCACCCCTACAGAAGAGAGAAGTCCCCAGTACCAAGACAAAGGGGCATTAGTGGATGACTTTTGGAATTCTTTCTCTAAGTCAACTGCTGATACAACCACTGCCAGTGGGAAATCAGATGATCCCATTAACTTGGGTGATGGTTTAATGTACCGAGAATTGACGGATAGAGTTGACAAACTTGATACATCTGTTGCAGAAATCAAAGACATGCTGCAACAGTTGTTGAAAGAACAAAAGGTACCATCCACTGCTGCACCAACTCCAACAGCTGCTCCATCATCTTCTTCTACTCCAAATAAGCTGTGGAGTTTGTTTCAACCTATGCTCATCCAACAAAGACAATTTGCTGATCAGCAACATGAAATTCAAGTTCAAAAGATCAGAAATATCATGGAAGCTAGGTTCAAAGACACACAAGCAGATATAAAGGCCATCAAGGCTCACTTGCTGAACACCACTGGCACTGCTCCTCCCTCTATCATCTTTGTGGACAACCCACCACCAGCTGATGCCAAAAAGGGGGAGAAAATGAAGCAGTTGAAGAAAAAGGGATATGAAGATGGGTTGTACATTGCACCAGACAATTCTAGTATGCTTGCAGATATCCCTAAGCCAGATGGATCTAAAAAGGTTGATGTAACCATAAATGCCATTGCTGATGCAAAAGTAAGGGTGAAAAAGGATATGGAGGTAAAGGATAAAGCAACGTTTGAATATGAGAAAAGAGTTTTTATGGAGATGAATGAGCAGGGTACTTCTGAGCCAAAGGATGAAGAAAATCCTGAGCCTAAAAGAAAGCAGCCCACTAGAAAAGTGAGGCAACCCAAAACTATGCCATCCAGATCCACAAAACATACTCCCAAACCTCCCAAAAGCTCAACACATCAACTTTCCAAACCAGCAGATGTTAAAACACCTGTTGTACCAACAGTTGTTGGTACTTCAGAGGTTTCAACATTTGTTGCCCAAACAACTGCCACTGCTACCACTTCAACACACACTCAATCGACTGCCCTACCATCACCACCAAAAATCACCTCACCACCAAAAACAACTTCATTACCACCAACACCTCCTTCTAAAAAGCAGAAGACTTCAGATGACACATCATCTGTTGTAATGACAACAGTCGTTGAACCACCAGTTGTTTCAATAACTGTTAGTCAGCAACCTACCACTCAAATCACCACCACTCAATCCATCAAAACACCACCAACCTCTCCTAAACCCAAAAGGAGAAGGGTAACCAATGTTGTCCTAGATGATGACCCTTCACCACCAAAAACATCCACACCACCACCGCCCCTTGTACCAATTCCAAACCCTGTTCCACTCTCTTCAGCACAAGTCTCAAATCCAAAAACTGCTATTGTTCCTGCAGGAGTCCCGTATCCATTATATCTTCCAGCAGTTAGAGAGGAGATCAAATCCTTCTACTCTGAAGATGACACTGCTAAAAGGAACCTACCATATGTTCAAGGATATCCAAGGCCTAATAACATTGAAGAATATTTCAAGGTAAAGGCTCAACAAGCAGAGGATATCTCCAAAAGAAATACAGAAGGAAAATCTGATAGAGAGATTCAAAGATACTACCAATATCTGCTGACCCAAGTCAAAACTTTGGAGCAGTTTTCAAAGAATCTCTATCAGAATTTATCAGAAATAGCAGATGAAACCTTGAGGAAAGACTATCTTGATTATATCATGGCTTACAAGAAACACAAGGGAGAAAGGTACCAGTACAAAGAATGGACCATTAATGAGCTAGAAAGTGAAACAACCATAATTCAAGATATGATCAAAAACAACGTGAAGCAGACTCCACCAATCTCGGCAAAGTTTAAGAAAAATGTACCAGAAAGAACTCTACAGCTAAAAAGAATGAAAGAAGAGCTGATTACAGCTGATTTTGGGTCAAGGAACCAAGTGACAAGATGGGTAGAGGATAAAGTGTTGGCATCCTACAAAAGGCTGGAAGAATTAAGAAAGAAAAATCCAAATGTTCCACAAAAGCCTGTTTACCCTGAAGCAATGGTTCCAGAAAAGCCACAAAAGCTAAAAATCAGGAAATCCACTGCTCCACCTGCTGCAATCCTTTACCAAAGAAGGAAACAAAAGCAGATGGATGCAGAAACAGCAGCAGATAAAGCAGCAGGGGATTACCTTGTAAAAATAGGGCTCAAGCAGATGATAGCAGAAAAACTTGAATTGACACAAACTTTAACTACTGCTCAGCCAGTTATTACCAGGCCACCATCTCCAAACTCATCATCAATAAAACCTCTCCCAAGAAACCCACTGGGTTCAAAAATACTAAAGTAGAAATCTGACAAACAGACCTACGTATTGACTCTGATCAAATCCAGTGGTGAAGTGAAGAAAATATCAAGGGAACAAGCACTGGGCCTGGGTGTTGAAGATCTGCAAGATCTCCTTGATCTTACACTGTGCAGGGATGAGGATGACACAGATTCCTTGGGCTTTGAATTACAATTCAGAGGGCAAGTCAGGGAATTGTTGATGAGGCAATAAGGATCCACAATAATGAAGGGTTTTGGCATCATCTGTTCCAGGGGAAGATTGTTGGGATCGAACCCTACCAAAGGAACAGTTGATTAAAGCCAAAACTGGATCAGATCAGTGGATCCAGAATAAGCAGATGTTTGTATTCAAACTTTCCCCTTTGAAGTGGCTCTAACATCTGATGGATTCAACTACTACCTTCCTAACTACTGCTGACCCAAAAGACTAATAAAGACCAAGTGTCGATGCTCAAACAACTGCCTTGTCTCAAGTACTGCTGAAGAACTAAAGCACTGCTGGAGCCTAAGCAGTGGAATGAAGAATCAGTAGTTTAGTTTATTTCTTTGTAATATATTGTAATCAGTTGTTTGCTATCAGTGGTTGTAATAGCTCAGTAGTTAGAGTTTGTTAGGAGGTTAGATGTCACTATCAATGGTGATGTCAGCAAAGATGCCACAGTGGTTTGCTCGTGCCTATAAATAGAACAGTACCCTGTACTGTTCTATTAGCTCTTTCATCACTTGTCATTCTGTACGAGCAAATTGTTGTGAGCTCAGGCTGAGGCGGAGTTTGTGATACAACCACTGCCAGTGGGAAATCAGATGAGCCCATTAACTTGGGTGATGGTTTAATGTACCGAGAATTGACGGATAGAGTTGACAAACTTGATACATCTGTTGCAGAAATCAAAGACATGCTGCAACAGTTGTTGAAAGAACAAAAGGTACCATCCACTGCTGCACCAACTCCAACAGCTGCTCCATCATCTTCTTCTACTCCAAATAAGCTGTGGAGTTTGTTTCAACCTATGCTCATCCAACAAAGACAATTTGCTGATCAGCAACATGAAATTCAAGTTCAAAAGATCAGAAATATCATGGAAGCTAGGTTCAAAGACACACAAGCAGATATAAAGGCCATCAAGGCTCACTTGCTGAACACCACTGGCACTGCTCCTCCCTCTATCATCTTTGTGGACAACCCACCACCAGCTGATGCCAAAAAGGGGGAGAAAATGAAGCAGTTGAAGAAAAAGGGATATGAAGATGGGTTGTACATTGCACCAGACAATTCTAGTATGCTTGCAGATATCCCTAAGCCAGGTGGATCTAAAAAGGTTGATGTAACCATAAATGCCATTGCTGATGCAAAAGCAAGGGTGAAAAAGGATATGGAGGTAAAGGATAAAGCAACGTTTGAACATGAGAAAAGAGTTTTTATGGAGATGAATGAGCAGGGTACTTCTGAGCCAAAGGATGAAGAAAATCCTGAGCCTAAAAGAAAGCAGCCCACTAGAAAAGTGAGGCAACCCAAAACTATGCCATCCAGATCCACAAAACATACTCCCAAACCTCCCAAAAGCTCAACACATCAACTTTCCAAACCAGGTGTTAAAACACCTGTTGTACCAACAATTGTTGGTACTTCAGAGGTTTCAACATTTGTTGCCCAAACAACTGCCACTACTACCACTTAAACACACACTCAATCGACTGCCCTACCATCACCAACAAAAATCACCTCACCACCAAAAATAACTTCATTACCACCAACACCTCCTTCTAAAAAGCAGGAGACTTCAGATGACACATCATCTGTTGTAATGACAACAGTGGTTGAACCACCAGTTGTTTCAATAATTGTTAGTCAGCAACCTACCACTCAAATCACCACCACTCAATCCATCAAAACACCACCAACCTCTCCTAAACCCAAAAGGAGAAGGGTAACCAATGTTGTCCTAGATGATGACCCTTCACCACCAAAAACATCCACACCACCACCGCCCCTTGTACCCATTCTAAACCGGGTTCCACTCTCTTCAGCACAAGTCTCAAATCCAAACACTGCTATTATTCCTGCAGGAGTCCCGTATCCATTAGATCTTCCAGCAGTTAGAGAGGAGATCAAATCCTTCTACTATGAAGATGACACTGCTAAAAGGAACCTACCATATGTTCAACGATATCCAAGGCCTAATAACATTGAAGAATACTTGAAGGTAATGGCTCAACAAGCAGAGGATATCTCCAAAAGAAATACAGAAGGAAAATCTGATAGAGAGATTCAAAGATACTACCAATATCTGCTGACCCAAGTCAAATCTTTGGAGCAGTTTTCAAAGAATATCTATAAGAATTTATCAGAAATAGCAGATGAAACCTTGAGGAAAGACTATCTTGATTATATCATGGCTTACAAGAAACACAAGGGAGAAAGGTACCAGTACAAAGAATGGACCATTAATGAGCTAGAAAGTGAAACAGCCATAATTCAAGATATGATCAAAAACAACGTGAAGCAGACTCCACCAATCTGGGCAAAGTTTAAGAAAAATGTACCAGAAAGAACTCTACAGCTAAAAAGAATGAAAGAAGAGCTGATTACAGCTGATTTTGGGTCAAGGAACCAAGTGACAAGATGGGCAGAGGATAAAGTGTTGGCATCCTACAAAAGGCTGGAAGAATTAAGAAAGAAAAATCCAAATGTTCCACAAAAGCCTGTTTACCCTGAAGCAGTGGTTCCAGAAAAGCCACAAAAGCTAAAAATCAGGAAATCCACTGCTCCACCTACTGCCATCCTTTACCAAAGAAGGAAACAAAAGCAGATGGATGCAGAAACAGCAGCAGATAAAGCGGCAGGGGATTACCTTGTAAAAATAGGGCTCAAGCAGATGATAGCAGAAAAACTTGAATTGACACAAACTTTAACTACTGCTCAGCCAATTATTACCAGGCCACCATCTCCAAACTCATCATCAATAAAACCTCTCCCAAGAACCCACTGGGTTCAAAAATACGAAAGTAGAAATCTGAAAAACAGACCTACGTATTGACTCTAATCAAATCCAGTGGTGAAGTGAAGAAAATATCAAGGGAACAAGCACTGGGCCTGGGTGTTGAAGATCTGCAAGATCTCCTTGATCTTACACTGTGCAGGGATGAGGATGACACAGATTCCTTGGGCTTTGAATTACAATTCAGAGGGCAAGTCAGGGAATTGTTGAGGAGGCAATAAGGATCCACAATAATGAAGGGTTTTGGCATCATCTGTTCCAGGGGAAGATTGTTGGGATCGAACCCTACCAAAGGAACAGTTGATTAAAGCCAAAACCGGATCAGATCAGTGGATCCAGAATAAGCAGATGTTTGTATTCAAACTTTCCCCTTTGAAGTGGCTCTAACATCTGATGGATTCAACTACTACCTTCCTAACTACTGCTGACCCAAAAGACTAATAAAGACCAAGTGTTGATGCTCAAACAACTGCCTTGTCTCAAGTACTGCTGAAGAACTAAAGCACTGCTGGAGCCTAAGCAGTGGAATGAAGAATCAGTAGTTTAGTTTATTTCTTTGTAATATATTGTAATCAGTTGTTTGCTATCAGTGGTTGTAATAGGTCAGTAGTTAGAGTTTGTTAGGAGGTTAGATGTCACTATCAATGGTGATGTCAGCAAAGATGCCACAGTGGTTTGCTCGTGCCTATAAATAGAACAGTACCCTGTACTGTTCTATTAGCTCTTTCATCACTTGTCATTTTGTACGAGCAAATTGTTGTGAGCTCAGGCTGAGGGGGAGTTTGTGATACATGCATGCATTGTAATTGATGTTTGAAATAAATTCAATCATTCGGTTCTATTCTGTTGGTGCATATGTCGGTTGACTTCGTCTTGTATCGAGTCATGTAATAGATTAGATAGATCAGGGCACGTTTTACGAGAAAAACGACAAACATATTGTGACAACTGTGTTCTATTAGTCATTGTAAAATGTAGAACAATGTTGATTATTAATAAAACAATGTTCTTTGGTGTTATTATATGTGTTTTGGTGTTGTTATGTGTGTATTTGTGTTTGGTGATTTTTCAATTTAATTAGATTCCAATTTCAAGCCTTAAATCGCTTTCTTGAAGGTTAAACGCGCACCGATGCGTAAATATAACCAGTTTAATGCAACAAACACTCCGGAATAGTGAAATAGGCTTAACATACCTTAAATAACCTCCACATAACTTAGAAATAAGTTTTGGATGGTTTTGTGTGTTGAAATCAAGTTTGTTTGATCGTAGGGACTATTTGTGTCAAACTGCGAAACTATACCGATTTGTATAGTAACGTACATTCCAGAACTTGATCATAAGTTAAACATACCCTATATAACCAATACATAGCTTAGAAATAGGCTTTGAGGGATTCGGTATGCTAAAATAAACTTTATTGATCACTAGGGACTAAAAGCGTCAATAAGTGCACAAGTTTGCATTTTCGCGCATATTTTACGTTCCGAATATATCCAGACATCCAAAAATTCATGTAATCATTAAAATATTATGTTTTAGTGTTTGGCATGATAAAAATCCATTCGTCGCTTGATTTGGATCGTTTTTGCGTTCGTTATGACTTCCGTCGTAATTAAGCGAATAATGCGACCGTACGGCCAAAGGAACCGACATCCGAGATATTTTTGAGCATCTTTTGAGTTCCCTATACTGAAAATTTATTTTAGAGCCTTGAAATGGGGTTAACGGGGCTTAAAAGTGCAAAAAAATCAAGTTTTACAAGTGCAGGGACCATTTTTGAAATTTCTGACCAGATTCAATGAACCTAGTCCATTTTGAAGTGTTGATGGTTTTAACCCATGGTTTTGCAAAACCATGGGCTGGTATTCAATGAACCTAGTCCATTATGACTCATATTAGGGGCTCTCATGGTTTTAGAAAACCACGGGCACACATGTAAAGTCCAGATCAAAGCTCAGTTTTCAATGAACGATCTTAACGGTTCTTGAATTCCTATAAATACCCACCCTCACTTCCTCCCAAAGCACACTTGAATCTGACTTTGGCTCTCTAAGTTGAAGTTTATGCTTCATACCTGAGAGTAAATCGGATCAAGAGCTTGCGGGGACCTTCTGTAAGTATTCTTTCGTTCTTTTCATTCGTTTTTGTCGTTAAAGTCAAACTGCGTTTGACTTTCTGCTTTGACCAGTTTATGGTCAACGCGAAGTTCGTTTGAACTTCATAACGTGAGCGTAATCACGATGGTTATAGTCCCTAGTGACTATACCTACTGATTACCACGTCATCTAGGCTCAGTGACGAGTCGTAGTTCGGCCAAAATGCGTTTTCTCGCGTATTTTGTAACCAACCTACTCTAAGATATCAAAACCGTTTGTTTTGATATCAAAACTTGTTTTTAACCTAACTAAACATGTTCTAGCATGTTTAGCTCGTCACTTTTTAGATTAGTGCTTGTGTAGAGTCGTAAGTTAAGCGGACTAAACACCCGCTTAGACTTTCGAACACGACCCGTGTGGTCGATCATTAGGATCCGACCAAACATGTTTAGTGACCATAGTAGCATAGGGAATAACCTTCCGAGGTTATACCTTATGGTCACCTAGTTTAGGTAGTTGTATGATAAGTAGTTTATATGCCATAAGTAAATTACTAGAATGCCCTTTTCATACATAATTGGTAATTAAGCATATGTAACCTAAACTTTTGTCACGTAACTGATTATGTAACATAATTAAACATGTTAAGGCATATTTTACTTCTCATAGGACTAGTTAGATGTCTCAAACGCGTTTTACGCGCACGACACGTTAAAGTAGCATAAGCTACCTTAATGGGTCGCAATGGGTCGAAAGCACTTAGGTTAGGTTTCAATTTAGGATGTAGGCTTTGTTAAACCATATAACATGAGTTCCAACACTCATTTGGTTTATAAGACCTCATTCTATCCGATCGTCCGGTTTAGGCGTCTATTGTTTGACTAGTGGTTCGATTACTACGTGCTACTTGATTTCTCTGGGTTACTTGAGTTTGCTTGAGTTCTATTGCTTGAAGATACTTTGCACTTCATCTGAGTACATAGTTCCCCTATTTTACTGTTTTCAATTGTTTTGGAGTGATTCATATATACGCAATGGTTTCAAAGTTTAAACGGTGTTTTTTTTTTCAAAAACGATTAAGATGGTTTATACAAAACTAATAACGATTTCAATAAATTGAACAAACTTGTTGGTTGTAGTTACATAACAAATGACATTCATTAACATTGATCAACCGACCAGTATTAGGTTATGGTACCATAGGATCTGACAAATCCCATTATTTTACATCACCCATGGTTATGTGTGGGGGTTGTGGGTAACGACTGAATCTGATGTTAGTTAACTTACCCTTTGGTGGTTTGTTAACGCGAGAAGCGAGACGCCAGGTGGTCGAGTCACGAAGGTTTGAATGTTACTTGCGAGACAACCATAAATAAGTTTTCACAATTAAAACGAGGATGATTTTAAACGATTTAAACGAGTTAACGATTTGGAAACGATTTGAAAACGATTTGAACAAGTTAAACGAATTGGATAAACGATTGATTTTTGGTTAGTGTATAGATAACATACCGTGGTGTTATTTAGTTCACTTGGGTAAACGATTTTGAAACGATGTCACACAAACGATGTTTTTCTAAAAGATATAAACCATACGAGTTTTTAACAAGTTTTTTTTACAAGATGTTTTACAAGTTGGTTTTCTAAAAAAAATGCTTTTGGGGTTAAGAATCATGGCTACGAGATTTTATAAACTATAACCATTTTGTTTTGAGTTGGTTAATTATGTTGCAATACATTTTTCAAAACAAGGGTTGTATTTTGACTCATGATGTCTACTAAAGTAATGCAACATGTAAACGAAGCCATAATTCCGATACTCTTATAAGACGTATGTACTCGCCAGCATTTCTTTGCTGACTTTGTTTTTACATATGTTTCAGGTGATGTTGCTTGATTGATTCTAGGATGCATGTGTCACATAGGATCTGGACAAGGCCTTAGTGACATAATAACAATGATAGTCGAGATGTAGTTTGTTTGTTTTGTGTTAAGACAATGTGAATGTTTAATTTTATCAATAAAACGAAACACTTTTTGTATCCATGGTTGTGAAACAATAACTTCTGTTTCAACACTCCCCGACGTTTCCGCCATGTTTTGTTGTTTTACGTGGTCGGGGTGTGACACATATAGGATGAGGCCATTTCACACGAAATGGAACATGTCCATTTCATACGAAATGGAATTGGCCATCTCGCATGAGCCATTCCATGCGAAATGGACTTCCTATATATAGTTGCCTTGGTCATTTCATTTGTAACAGTTGGATTAGAACTCTTCTGATAGACTCGTTAAGGTCGAATCTCGATCCTACAATTGGTATCAGAGCTCAGGAGGAAGAGTTTATACCGATTCAGCTTGTTTTCATCAAAATTTCTGACTTCTACTCATTCTTCTTCACATTTTTCAAAATTAACAGAGTTTTCATGGTTAAAATGGACTGATTTCTTCATATAACAAGTGAAACACAGTTTTAAACAATCCTTGAAAGAATCAGATCTAAAATCGACCTAAATCTTGATCAGTGTTGTCAAAAACTCACTCGATTGTGTGACATCAGCATCATTTCGCACGAAATGGTCTCCCAGTTCGCATGAAAGTGACCCAATTCGTTTGAAAGATTATCAATTCGTACGAAATGGCCAATTCGTGTGAAACTGACCTCCATTTTGCACGAAATTGATTTCCAAATCGCACAAAAGTGACCAATTCGCTTGAAAAGGACCAGTTCGCTTGAAAGGAACCTCCAATTCGCACCAAAAAGTTCAATTCGCACCAAAAAGTCATTCTGCATCAAAGTTCATTTCGCATCAAAGCAGTTCAGTTCGTTTGAATCTTTGATCCCAGATCGTTTGAATTGTCAATCCGCGTGAACTTTATGAATTTGTGAAACTGTTTTACCAAAAGATGGAAGAAGAGTTTTACAACGCTTTTGCTACTACTCCAGCTGCTCCAGTTACAGTTGCCGAAACTCTTGAAATTGAAAATGAAACAAGAACATCTCAAAAGCCTCCAAACTTATGTACATCGAGGATTTTAAAGGATGGCAAAACCGTTTTGAAACTTGGGTACAAGCTTATAAGTTTGATGCATGGGTTTCGTTAGACAAAGATTATGTTAAACCGACAGATGACCGTGGAAATGAAAAACCTTTAAGTGAATATTCAGCGAATGTGAAGTTAAAATACACCAGTGAAAAAATGATGATTAGCATTCTCCAAGAAGCGGTAAAAGAAGATATCTTTGTTTTGCTTCAACATGAGGACACTGCTAGATCAATTTGGTTAGCGTTGATTCAAAAGTTTAAGGGAAGTGCTGATATGATAAAAAATAAATGTGCATTACTAAAGAAATCTTTTGATATGTTTACAGCTTGTAAAGGTGGATAGATATTGTCATCTTGTCCAGGAAATGAAAAGATTAGAGATCAAAAAGGAAGATGATGAATGGGTTGATAAGCTATCTGATGCATTACCATAAGATAAATGGGGAACATATCTGTTGATTTTAAAACATATGAGAAAATCTGAAAGTATGAATTTGTGTAAGTTCATTCAGAAGCTTGAAGAACATGAATTAGATGTTCAGAAAACTGCTATCATGAATAATCCAAATGCTCAACAAGATGAAAGTTTATACTATAGAGGAAGCAGAGTTGAGACCACTCCGAGTCCGAAGATTCAGACTGCATTCAGTGCTGATGGTACTTCCAGAACAAATGTTAGTACTACAACTCAGAGTGGTGGATATTCGTCATCTTATTCAAGTTTGACCCGAATTTCTCAACACCAAGTTCTCAACGACAGAATTCAACAAATTTGCAATGCAATGTTACATTGAATATTCAAAATGGTCAAAATGGTCAAAATCTCTCTCCTGATATGGCATCACTTGTTACTGTGTTAGAGTCGTATGAAAGCTTAGTTTCCGGAAGAATGGGAAATCCGATGCTTACAAAAGAAGATTATGACCAGATTGATTCTGAAGAACTTGAGTTGATGGACATCAAATGGTGTTTAGCTAGTGTTTTGAGAAGAGCAGAAAAATTCAAACAAATCACCGGTAGAGATGATCTTCGTGATGCTGCTACATCTCCGTTAGGGTTTGACAAATCAAAGGTTACTTGTTTTCGTTGCAGAGAAAAGGGACATTTTAAACGAGACTGCACAAACAGAGAAGCAACCGGAAGACAAGATCCGTTTGGAAACAACAATTATCATCGAAAAGCAATTTATCATTAGATCGCTCAACAATCGTCATCATCCCGTGCTATTGAAGATGGAAAAAAGAAAGCTTATCTAGTCAATCAAGATGATGAAAGATTGCCAGAGGGATTTAGCTGGGACAAATACATTCCGGTTGATTCAGAAAAATCAGCTTTTGTTGCCCAAATCTTGAAAGAAGATTCAGTCAAATCTAAGTAAAAAAGAATACCGATTTTCAAATCATCAGAAAGTGATGAAGACACAGATGATGAGGAAGAGTATATTTATAATGCTAGATTAGAATTGGATCCTTATAGTTTTAATTTGTTTTTTTTTTGCAGATAAGATCGAGATGTTGAATGAGAAAAAGGCTGCTAGACTAAAGAAAGAATTGGAAGCAAGAAAGATTGCTGAAGAAAAGGTGACAATGGAAGCTGAAAAAGAAAAAGCTGAAGAAAAATCGATAGAGAGGGTCGAGGTTGGTGATAAACGAGAAGTGATGATAGAAGTTGAGACAGAACCGAATGTGATTGAGAAGGTGATGGAGAAAATTGTTGAAGTGGAGAAAATAGTTGAAAAAATTGTTGAAGTTGAAAATCGTCGAAGTTGAAAAGATTGTCGAAGATGAAAAGATTGTTGAGGTCACAAAATCTTGTCTAAAATGTTTGGAACCATGCAAACATTGTGAAGAAAAAGACAAGAAGTATAGTGAACTAGAAGAGTTGAAAGAAAAACTGTTGTTTCATGTTAAGTATGTAAAAGAATCTTATGATGTGCTGAACAGAACAGTTGATAGTTTGAATAAAACAAACTTAGAAGTAGAAGCTGCCTCAACGATGATGAGTTCAACACTACTGACTAAGCAGAAGTTCATAAATAGCTATATTGAGGAATGTGCAAAGCTGAAGCAGGATTTGGAGACCGAAAAGATTGAAAATGAAAGAATTAAACGATTGCTGCTGAGTTATTCAACTTGTGATTATTTGATTGATAGAGTTTATCCTACTATTGTAGGTCTTGAAGCTTTTCAAGATAAAAAAATGGAAGATACGGATACTGGTAAGAAACAAGGTGTCAAGTATAACAAGTGTCCACCTCCGATCTGGGAAAGTTATTCTCCCAGAAAACCAAATGAGGAGCAATTAAAAAAGGGAGTCAATATAAAGTTAAAGTCTGAAACCAATGATGAGTTACCAGACAACATTGACGTTACATTCACAACGTCTGACACTGATCATGAGTACGAGTTATTAAAGAAAGTGGTCGATCAAGTGTTGGATATGGATGAAGAGTCAAAGTCGGAGTCTAAATCTGAAAGTTTGAGTTTATCAGAAAAGAGTCCGAGTTTACCTGTCAAAAGGGTTTATAATAAAGAATTTCTGTTATCAAAAAATAATTTGAATGATGAACCAATCAAAGTGGCATATACTTTAAATGATTCGGACAAATTATATTCTGATGAGGAATTTCCAATAAAAAGTTTCAAAACTGAAATGATCAACAAGGTTTTCAAATTAACAGAAATTAATATTTCTAAAATAAAAGATGTAAATTTTACTGAAAAACCTAAAAAATACACTTCAAGGGTTCAACAAAGATTGAACAAGAAAAAAGGTTACAGTTCTGGTTCAGGTTTTCAACAGAAACCAAACCATAACAGTAATTTCAAAAAGAAAGGTTTAGGTTTTATTCCACTTGAAAATTATAAAAATGAGAAAAATTATAAACCAAAAACTAAATTTGTTTCAGGTACAAGTTCAGAAGAAGAAAAGGAGAAACTGTTCAGGAAATAGTCAAATCAAGAGTTTCTCGCAGAAAAGAAAAAGAAGGTTTTAAAAAAATCTGCACCAAGAGTTGACAGAAGAATCTGTTTCAAATGCCAAGAAGTTGGACACATCGCTTGGAATTGCCCAAAGCCAACCAATACAAAACAGGGAGTTTCTTCTAACTCAAAGCTGAAAGAGAAATGTGTTAATGAAAAGAAACAACCAACAGAAAAATTCAAAGTGTTCAAAAATTCGACTTTCGAAATTGGTGAAAGTTCGAAACGTTTTTACAAAAGAAGAGTCAATTTGAACAAACAAAAATGGGTTGTTGAAAGTTCAGAAAGTTCTGGTGATGAATCTGACTCATCAAAATCAGAGGAGTCACATGTTGTGAAAAATGTTGAGAATTCCGTTCCAGAAATGAACGATGAAAACTTTCCACCATTGTCAAAAGATATTTTGAAATCAAAAGTTGGAAAGATTGAGATTTCAGATCAATTCTTCTCTGGTAGGAAAGAATTTGATCCTGAAAAGGCGTTTAATGGAAAAGTGAAACATATTTTTGGAAAAATGGATAATGGGAAGGTGAAAGGAGCAAAAGAGTTTTATAAATAAAAAAGATGGTGGAGTGAAGATGACTCACAATCACCCAAGACTGGTCAGGCTTGGGTGACAGCGTTCTCTACTTAAAATCCTGACTTGCCGGAGCTCCCAAGTTGGTAATCGTGGAGCAAGAATCGACATCTTTCTTAAAATTCAAAATTATCATATGTCAATTTACAAGTGGTATGGTTGATATGAACCTACAAGTGGTTAATCAAGGTGATTAAGTTGAACTTGATTTAACTTTCTTAAAAGTGGTTGAGAAAAACAATGTGATGAATTAATCCCCTAACCTACAATTGGTTTGTGAATTTCAACAAAACTAATTTTCCGGAAAAACCATTTTGATTAAAACAAATTTAAAGTGTTTTGAAATCATAATGGGAAAATAGTTTGTTGTCAGGGGGAATTCTGATTGTTTATGCCAAGTGAATGGAGAATTGAAGCAATTCATATCAGTTTGTCAAATTTTTCTTTAAAAGATTTTGAATTTTAGGGGGAGTAAGAAATTTCAGAAAATCCAAAAACATTAGAAAATTTGAAAAAGCCAAAAACATCGAAAACTTTAAAAAGAGTTTTGTTGTGAAAAAGAGGAAATGATAGTACATCAGAGGGCTATCACAACACGCTAAAGAGTTGGAAAGTCAAATGTGATAAACGATCTCACTGATGATATGCCAGTAGGTTTTTACACATTCAGTAGATTGTTGTTGAGAAATAAACTTAAATATCAAATACTTACTTATCTCGTGGGGAACATCTCTCGGATATATATGTAACCCCTGAAATCTTGTTTGAAAGGCTTTCTATTTCTGACATACTAGGTCTTTGTGCGTGATGATATCTGGGGTATTATACCAGGACTTCTGATTTTGCGGAAGCAATACCCTAGTCCTCGTATATTGCTCTACACTGCTTTAATCTTAAAAGCTCTCCCTCAGCATAAAAATGATGAAACATTTAAAAGTGCTAATCATGTGTGTTAGGGATGGATTTTTCTATACCTAAGGATCACGGATCCTCATGTACTGTCAGGATCATGGATCCTCAATTCTGTTTGAATTAAGGATCCTCAGAAGACATTGCAGGATCAGGATCCAGGATCCTTATTGTTATCCTTACACTAACGGTTGCCTTCGCTATGTTTAAGTTTGTTTTGCAGGAGTATACATGTTGGACTTGGTCTTGCCGATATTCTTGGAGAATATGCTCTCAAGATTCCGCACGTGTTCAGCTGGAGTAACCGTTTTGGAAGTAGTGGGAGACTAGCACGATTTGCGGATAGTTAGTTAGTTAGATTATTTCTATTTTTAAAGGGGATAGCAAAGCTTGAATTAGAACAAGTTAGCTAATACACACACTCTCGCAAGCTGTCGGCCACACATTGGAGATTTCATACACTTTTGCACATTAGTGATCCTTGTAACAAGCTTGTTATCATCCCGAGTTGTAACAATCATTTGTTTAATTATAGTTGGTGATCGGTAGTTTCCATCACCCGAGGTTTTTTATGCCAGAGATCAACTCTTGATCAAGGGATTTTTCCTCTTACAAATTCTTGTGTCACTTGTTCATTTTACTTGCAAGTTTTTCATACAATTGTTCGTTGATTCAAGCATCACACCTCACAACAAAAGATTTGGTTGCATTATCCTAGCTTGATTTTTGACCAAAACAGTTTGGCGCCCACCGTGGGGCAATTGGTGCTTCATTCCTAAGAAATTTTTGTCATTGTGATCATTTCAGTTCGTTATCTCCAAGCAGATGGCTTCTTCAGCAAAGAACACTTCTAGTTCAATGCCGGCAATCACTTCCTCACAGGGCGTTCCACCTTTGCCTCCACCACCTTTTGGATCTCAGAAGAATGCTGAAAATGCTGCGAAGAGACAGAGCCCCATTTTCCCAAAACCACCATCTTCTTCTGTTTCTTCTAATCCTACTAACAATGATCTTTTTACTTTGATTTTGCAGATGAGGGATCACATACAAGAGCAGGACAAAACCAACGAAAGGATTCTCCGGGAGATTGGTGACATCAAGAAATAGAAAAAGTCAGTGGAGGATCACTCTCCATTGATACCCAGATCGCTGAATTTCGACACTCCGGTCATAACCTCCCAGCATTCTACAGCTCCGGATGTCCAGTACCAAGGTGGATCAACAGGAATGCGTTCTGGATCATCGGCAATGACTCAGGCTCTAGGATCCTACTTTCAACCTTCAGGATCCTCTATTCAGCGTCAAGGATCCTTCTTCCAGCATCAGGGATCCTTCACAAGTTCAGGAGGGTACATGGGGACACAGCCAGTTCAAGGATCCTCTCAGGTTCAAAGATCCTCTCAGGTTCAAGGATACTCTCAGGTTCAAGGATCCTACTTTCAGCCTCAAGGATCCTCATCTCAGGTTTTCGGATCCATGGATTATCCTCCAAGACCCCCATCTACAACACATCAAGGATCCAACATCTTTCAGGATCAAGGACTCATAAGGAGTGTACAACCTGGAAGTTCAGATGTTCTTCTAGGAGACCTCATACCAATGCAGACCATCGCTTCTTTTGGTCCCTCAATTATACCAGAATCCCGCCAATATGGATTCACATCCGGAATTCCAAACTTGAATCCTCCGGGAGGTAAAACTTTGAATAATTCTTATACTACTAACCATGGCTTTATGCAGGATACAGGTATCAACCAGGCTATGGCTAGGGAACTACAGAGACTGAAGGATATGATATCCAGTGTACCAGGAGTGGTTAAACCCATTCCTGAAATCCCAGATGGAAGCCACAGGATATCTCGTTTTGCACCACCTCTCTGTGATGCAGAAATCCCAAAAAGGTTCCAGATTCCAACCATGAAGCTATATGATGTTCAACGGATCCAGAAGAGCATGTGGCTCAATACAGAGAAAGGATGGAGATCAATCCAATTTCCGAGAGGTTAAAAGAAGCTTGTCTATGCAAGGGTTTCGGATCCACACTCATAGGATCAGCTCTTAAATGGCTGCTAAGTCTTCCCCCTTACTCTATTACTTCATTTGCTAATCTAGTTAACCTGTTTAATAGTCAATTCTCATGTAGTAGAAAATTTGAACGATTAACTAGTGATTTATATAGGGTAACACAAGGTCAATGAATCATTTAGAGATTATATCACTAAGTTTAGTAAAGAATCCTTGGATATTCCTAATTTGGATATTGTTACAGCTGTAGAAGCCTTCAAAATGGGTTTACTTAGGGATTCATTGTTCTATGATGATCTTGTCATGACCCCTTGCAGGAATCTTGATGAAGTAAGAAACAATTCCCTTAGATTAATCCGGTTAGAGGATGATAAAAGGATCCAGGTAAGACTGGTAGGATCCTCGAAGCAGGAAAAGCAAGGATCCTACTTCAGGAACAACAAGTCCAAGTCTTACAACAAGTCTGATAACCAGAATGTGAATGCAGTAGAACAAGAAGAGGATGATGAGGATTATCCTCCAATTTCTGAATATTTTTTTTTGTTGCTAACAATGAACTAATCCTTGAAATGCATCAAAAGACATGTCCAAATGGTGTGCATATCATGAGGATTTCGGGCATCTCACTGAAGAATGTATTGCACTAAGAAAAGAGATTGGTTACTTGTTAAGCAAGGGGCATTTGAAGGAGCTTTTCAGGAGAAAAAAGTCAAGGATCCAGGATCCTGAAAAGGTTCCAGAAAGGGCTCTTGCCCCTCCGGCAGATGCACAAGTTATAAATTTCATATCCGGTGGATCAGACATTTGTGGCACTTCCTTTTCAGCAGCCAAGAGACATGCCAAGGAAACCAAGATGGATAATGGGGATAGACCCATCCGAACCTCCACCGTCACACAGGAAAAAGTCATAACTTTTGATGAGAATGATCGTGTTGATGTCCAGGATCCTCATCATGATGGTCTTGTCATTACCCTATTTATATCTAATCATTTTGTTCGCAGGATCTTGATAGATGGTGGAAGCTTAGTAAACATCATTCAGCTTGATGTCCTCAAGAAAATGAACATCCCTGAATCGGATATTGTGCCAAGATCCTCAGTTCTTGTGGGATTCAGTGGAGAAACCAAGTACACATTGGGGGACATTAAACTTCCAATCTACATTGAAGGACTTCATTCTTATCAAAAATTTTGTGTTATAGATTGCTTATCCTGTTGTAATGTTATCCTTGGCAGGCCATGGATACATGACATGAAGGCAGTCCCATCTACCTATCATCAATGTGTAAAGCTTCCTAGTCCATGGGGGGTGGTGAAGATTGAGAGTGATCAACAAGAAGCTAAGAATTGCTACACATCGTCAATGAAGCCAGCCTCAAGACCAAGGGAGCAATAGCAACTAAAGTATCCTCCAAGAGATGTCTTGGAGGCAAGAGAACAGGATGTGAAAGACATCCTTATGGATCCTCATGATCCTGAATCCAAGATCTTCATAGGATCAGGGATCCTTAGCAACATTGAACAGGATTTGGTATCATTCCTCAAGAGGAGAAAAACTACCTTTGCATGGAAGCATGAAGACATGACAGGTATCTTTAAAGATATAATTACTCATAAACTTGGCATTGACATGTCATTCAAACCAATACATCAAAAAAGGAGGAAGTTTGCACCTGAGAGGAATGCCATTATCCAGGAAGAGGTAGATAAGATGCTCAGAGCAGGTGTGATAAGAGAGGTTAAGTATCCAAGGTGGTTAGCCAATGTGGTTGTTGTTCAAAAGAAAAATGGAAAGTGGAGGTTATGTGTCGATTTTACTGATTTAAACAAGGCATGTCCCAAGGATCCTTTCCCATTACCCCACATTGACTCCATGGTGGATGCTACCGCGGGTCATGAGTTGTTGACTTTTATGGATGCTTCATCTGGATTTCAACAAATTTAGATGGAACCATCTGATCAAGAGGATACAACCTTTATGACCCCAACTGGTATATATTGTTATATTGCTATGCCATTTGGACTAAGAAATGCAGGTGCTACTTATCAAAGGATAGTCAATATGATGTTTAAGGAACAAATTGGACACACTATGGAGGTCTATATAGATGACATGGTGGTTAAGTCCAAGAAGCTGAGGATCACCTTAGAGACTTGGAGGAAGCATTTGATATCCTTGATAAATTTAATATGAAACTAAATCCTTCCAGGTGTCACTTTGGTGTTAAAGTAGGTAAATTCCTAGGCTATATGGTGACAAAAAGAGGCATTGAGGCAAGTCCAGAGCAAATCAAGGCAATTGTGAACATAAAATCTCATGCCAATGCAAAGGATGTGCAAAGATTGACAGGCAGGATCGCAACCTTGAACAGGTTCATATCCAAGTCATCAGAAAAGTGCAAGGAATTCTATGACATTTTGAGAAAGAACAAGAAATTTGAGTGGACTGAAAAGCATGAAAATGCTCCCAAAGCCCTTAAGGATTACCTATCCTCAGCTCCTGCCTTGATGAAACCAGAAAAAAGGGATATATTATCCTTATATCTGGCGGTATCCTCTAAAGCAGTAAGTGCAGTCCTTGTTAAGGATCACCAAGGTACACAACATCCTGTTTATTATGTAAGTAAGAGTTTGCTTGATGCTGAATCCAGGTATTCACATTTAGAAAAACTTATCCTTGCTTTGATTATGGCATCTACTAAATTAAGACATTATTTTGAAACTCATGCCATTATTGTTAAGACTAACTTTCCAATTAAGAATGTTCTCAGGAAACCTGAAATGTCAGGAAGGATGGCTAAGTGGGCAGTGAAACTCAGTGCTTATGATATAAGATATGAGCCTAGAACTGCCATTAAATCCCAAGCCTTAGCTGTCACACCCCCAAAATCCACACGCGGAGTATCACCGCTTGGGAGCGTGACTGACCAGGATCAAGCCACCAATCATATAGAACAATGTATATAGTTAAAGTAATAGCAATTAAACCAAACCAAATCCACATGAAAGGTGTGTCCAAAACATAAGTAAGTAATCATTGTTTAGCGGAAGCGTATAAGTAAAACCCAATGTAAATAAGTATGTAATGTCATAGAGTGTCAAATAAACAATCACGATCCAATCCCCCAACGACCAACTCCTCCATGTACAAGCTCCACGTATCTAACGACCTGCAAGGCATGTAACAGAAGATCAACAACTAGTTGAGCGAGTTCACAGAAAGTAAATGCGTAATAGTAAGTTCGTTTGTAATAGGTGGCTCTACCGGGCCGTTAGTACGTTCTATTGATGGGGGCTTCCCATGTCGTATAGCCACTAGACTACTCGTCACCATAAGTATCCTTCACAACCGAGGATAGTAGTGAGTATAAGTACACGTAGGTTTTACGTGTGTATCCTTCACAACCGAGGATAGTAGTAAGTATAAATGCACGTAGGTTTTACGTGCGTATCCTTCACATCCGAGGATAGTAGTAAGTATAAGTCTACGTAGATTGTAAGTATGTGTCCTGCACAACCGAGGATAGTGAATAGCATAAGTATGTGTCCTGCACAACCGAGGACAGTGGTATGGTAGTCTAGTATTAGTGTCAGTACAAATCTATTCAATCTTATTCCTTCAATCCCATTCCCAAGCCCTTGGGAATCCCATGCCTTAGTAAGGGTGTGAACTCACCTTGGTTTGCTCGGTATGCTCAAGTAAGTGCTCACAGTTAATCAATCACGTCCTAAATACGCACGTATGCATAATCAGTTTATATCCAAGTTGTTCACGTATAGGCATAATCACAGAGGTACTAGCATGTATCCGTTATCACATAAGTCAGGCACATCACTTAACAGCAGTTAAATAATCCCGTTAACTTTTAACAGAGTTAAATCATGTTACTGTGTAAAAATTAACTAAGTTGGCGAAACAAGGATTTTTGGCGAGACACAGGTTGACGAAACACATTGTGTTTCGTCAACTACCCTTTGACTAATCAAATTTCCATTTCGTTAACATCCTTGGCGAATCACATTTTCTATTTCGTCAAGCATCCTTGGCGAGACACTTTCTGTTTCGTCAAGATCCCCTTTGGCGAAACACACTGTTGTTTCGTCAAAGCCAAAACTGTTTTACTAAATAATCATGTTACAAGACTCAAGTGGCCGACATAAGTAACCACCGCCAAATGCTATAGGACCGAAAATTATATAAGTCAAATGACTTAGAGATGCTCACGTGAAAGGTTAGCCGACACCCACCCAATTCGGTTCCCTAGCCTTATTGGGCCAATAAAGTAACCAATACACCCTTTTTAGCCGCCCTATCCCACCAATAGGAGCCCTTGGCCGCCCAAAGACACATGACCCCTTTGTAACCTACTGACAAATGATCTTGTAGCCTAGGTACTTTACTAGCCGTCATTTTGTGTGAATTTCTCCATAATTTCATGTAGTTCAATGCACAGAGGCCAACCATTATTTATCATCTCAAGATTTTATTGGACCAAATAGGTTAGTGGGTTTGACAATCATACATCCCTTAAATTTTTAATTCATATAACAATGCAAGAATGACAAGTCAGTGTAAAAATAATATCGGTAACATTTGCCGCCGATAATTGCCAATAACCAAAAATCAGCACCAACGACAACTAATATCAATGACAATTACGAGATGTTATTGGACCAAAAAAAAAACACAGTAGCCGACTTGCAGGAATATTATTCAAATAATCGTTTAACACATAATCGGATAATAATAATAGGCACTAACCACGATGGTTCTTGAGGGTTTCGCAGTCACAAAGTTGCCGTCGAATGGATGAGGAGGCTCTAGGGTTTTTAGAGTTTTTCTTTTTATTAACCGCTCCCCCGTACATAACCTAATTAATATATCATCACGCGTAAAGGTTTGGGCCAAAGTTGGGCTTTGGCGAATCCGGGCTCAGCGAATCTAATCTATTTCGTCGAGGTTAGTTTTGGCGAAACACACTTGTGTTTCGTCGAGTCATTATTGGCGCATCACAACTGTGATTCGTCGAGTTGGTTTGATGGTGAATAAGTCTAAGTGTTTTATATCAATCCATGTTATATATATATATACAACAACAACAAATCGCATAAGTGCGCAATCGTATCACGTTTCATTAAACATAACATGTACAGTTACAGGTCAACAAGTCAAACAGTCAAAGTCAATGGTCAAAGTCAACGTGCATTTAAAGCCGAAAGGTCGAGTTGTCACATTATCCCCAACTTAAAAGAAATTTCGTCCCGAAATTTGGTACGTACCTACTGAGGAAGCTAGATAGGTTGCATCGTTCACTGGTTTTCCTGGGGTGTCACATCCTCCCCCCATTGAACTGGAATTTCGTCCCGAAATTCCGTGGTAGTAGCTTCAGCCTCAGCAGTGGTTGTATTGGTTCCGAATAACTGGGGATACTTTTCTTTCATTTGATCTTCGCGTTCCCAGGTGTACTCTGGGCCACGTCGGGAGTTCCAACGAACTCGAACAAGAGGGAATCTCTTGTGTTTGAGGACCTTCACATCCCGGTCCGTAATTTCAACAGGTTCCTCGACGAACTGCAACCGCTCGTCGATAGTGAGTTCTTTGAAAGGAATGATAAGGGTCTCATCTGACAGGCATTTCTTTAGATTCGACACGTGAAAGACATTGTGAACTGCCCTGAGTTCAGCTGGTAGGTTCAATCGGTAGGCTACTGGGCCTATTCTTTCTATAATCTCGAATGGTCCGACATATCGCGGATTTAGTTTACCCCGTTTGCCAAAACGTACTACACCCTTCCAGGGTGAGACTTTAAGTAAAACCCGGTCCCCGACCTGAAATTCCAACGGTTTCTTACGCTTATCCGCGTATGCTTTCTGACGGTCGCGTGCTGCCGCCATGCGTTGTCGTATCTGTGCAATCTTTTTTGTGGCGTCCACTACAATCTCTGGACCCGTAATCTGACTATCCCCCACCTCTGCCAAACAGAGAGGTGACTGGCATTTACGCCCGTACAATGCCTCGAATGGAGCGGCTTGTATGCTGGTGTGATAACTATTATTGTATGAGAACTCCACCAAAGGGAGGTGCTTTTCCCAGCCGTTGCCGAAATCGATAACACATGCTCGAAGCATGTCTTCTAGAGTTTGGATCGTTCGCTCAGACTGCCCATCCGTCTGAGGGTGATAAGTTGTGCTCATGTCTAGCCGTGAGCCAAACGCTTTGTGCATCGCTTGCCATAGCTCTGACGTGAATCGTGCATCCCGATCCGAAATGATGGAGGTGGGCACCCCGTGCCTCGAAACAACTTCTTTAAGATAAATGTCTGCGAGAGTGGAGAACTTATCCGTTTCCTTTATCGCTAGGAAGTGTGCAGACTTGGTGAGTCGATCCACGATTACCCATATTGTATCGTTCCCACGCTGAGATCTAGGTAGGCCTGTAACGAAATCCATGGAAATTTCTTCCCATTTCCATTGAGGTATCTTAGGCTGTTGAAGTAGGCCTGCAGGTTTCTGATATTCAACCTTGACTCTTGCACAGGTCAAGCACTTGCCAACATAGGTGGCGATGTGGGCTTTCATACTTGGCCACCAGTATGTTGTTTTGATGTCGTGGTACATTTTATCTGCCCCTGGGTGTACCGAGTAGCGAGACTTGTGCGCTTCGTCCATCACAAGCTCTCGTAGACCGCCATAAAGTGGGACCCAAATACGCCCCGTTACATAGTAGGCGCCGTCTTCCTTTTGTTCCATGCGTTACCTTGAGCCGCGTAAGGCTTCAGCCATGACATTCTCGGGTTTTAAAGCTTCTAACTGAGCAGCTCGTATCTGTGCAGGAAGATTGGACTGAATAGTAAGCTGTAGCGCTCGCACGCGCTTAGGTAGGGTGTCCTTTCGACTGAGGGCGTCGGCCACAACATTGGCCTTGCCTGGATGATACTTGATGGCACATTCGTAGTCGTTCAGTAGTTCAACCCATCTCCGTTGATGCATGTTCAAATCCTTTTGCTTAAGGATATGCTCGAGACTCCTGTGATCGGTGTAAATCGTGCACCTGGTACCGTACAGGTAGTGTCGCCATATCTTAAGCGCGAAAACAACAGCTCCCAGCTCTAAATCGTGCGTCGTGTAGTTTCGTTCATGAATCTTGAGTTGCCGCGAAGCGTAGGCAATGACTTTATCACGCTGCATTAATACACAACCAAGCCCCTGTATCGATGCGTCACAATAGACCACGAAATCGTCGGTGCCCTCTGGCAATGAGAGAATAGGTGCACTGCAAAGCCTATCCTTTAAGTACTGGAAAGCCGACTCCTGGGAATCTCCCCAACGGTAGGTAACACCTTTCTGAGTCAACATAGTAAGCGGCTGCGCGATCTTCGAAAAGTCTTTAATGAACCGTCTGTAATACCCCGCCAAACCCAAGAATTGGCGTATTTCCGTCGGTGTGCGCGGTGCAGGCCAGTTCCTGATCGAATCTATCTTGGATGGATCGACATGAATCCCATCCCTGTTCACCACATGGCCTAGAAAGTGGACCTCACGAAGCCAGAAGTCGCATTTAGAAAACTTCGCGTACAGTTGTTCCTCTCGAAGAAGTTCCAAGATAAGACGTAAGTGCTGCTCGTGCTCCTCCTGACTCTTGGAGTAGATCAGAATGTCGTCGATGAAAACAATGACGAACTTGTCAAGATATGGTTTGCACCCTGTTCATAAGATCCATGAAAACTGCAGGCGCGTTCGTAAGCCCGAACGGCATGACTAGAAACTCGTAGTGACCGTAGCGAGTTCTGAATGCTGTCTTGGAGACGTCCTCATCCCGGACTCTCAGCTGATGGTAACCTGATCTCAAGTCTATCTTGGAGTAATAACACGACCCTTGCAACTGGTCGAATAAGTCGTCAATGCGCGGAAGAGGATAACGGTTCTTCACCGTCACCTTATTGAGTTCACGGTAGTCGATGCACATTCTGAACGTACCATCTTTCTTTTTCACAAATAACACTGGAGCTCCCCAAGGCGATGAGCTTGGACGAATGAAGCCCTTTTCCAAGAGCTCTTGTAGCTGTTTAGACAGTTCTTCCAGTTCAGTTGGAGCTAATCGATACGGTGCGCGGGCTATTGGTGCTGCTCCAGGAGCTAACTCAATCTGGAACTCGACTTGGCGATGAGGCGGTAAACCGGGTAAATCTTCAGGGAACACCTGAGGAAAGTCACGTACAACTGGAATATCTTCCAGCTTCTTTTCCTTTGCTGATGCATCAGTAACAAGAGCCAAAATGGCTGTGTGCCCCTTACGTAAACCTTTCTGCGCCTTTAGGAAGGAGATGATGCCAACCACGGCACCACTCTTGTCGCCTTGAACTTCGAGAGGTTCCTGACTAGGGCGAGGAATACGAATGACCCTTTCCTTGCATAAAATCTCTGCGTGATGTTGGGATAACCAATCCATACCGATGACGACGTCGAAACTACCCAAAACTATGGGTATAAGATCAATCGAGAAGGTCTGACCCGCTAGAAAAATATTACAACCCTTGACTACATGCGCGGCTTCTACACTTTTACCATTGGCTAGTTCTACGACGTTCTTGGTGTTTAGGGGTGTTGGTGTACGTTTTAACAATTTACTCATTTTCAAGGACATATAACATGTATCAGCACCCGAATCAAATAAGACAGTAACATAGATATCGTCGAGAAGAAACTTACCCATAACGACGTTGGGGTCATTTCTGGCATCACCCTGCCCCAACACAAACACACGGCCCCTTGCTTCATTGCCATTGTTGTTCCCTCCGTTGTTGTTGTTGTTGCCATTTCCCTGATTGTTGTTATGGTTGTTGTTGTTGTTCTGGTTCCTATTCAGCTGAGGACAGTGCCTTTTGAAGTGACCCTCTGCTCCGCAATGAAAACACCCCTTGTTGCCCTGCTGCTGATTCTGCTGTGCTTGGGGCTGCTGCTGATTCTGGTTCGCAGGTCGAGGGCTTCTACAATCTTTGGCCTCGTGGCCCATCTTGAGGCATCTTTGACAGCGACCCTTATTACACTGGCCACTGTGGTGCTTGTTGCAGGTGTTACACTTCGGGAGGTTTCCTCGATATCCTCCCTGTCTGTGGCTGCCTGAGGACTGCTGACTGGGACTCTGGTAACTGTCTGTCTTTCGTTGCTGAGCTTGAGACTGCACTGAAACTGACCCCTTGCTAGAATCCCCATCCCATTTTCTCTTGCTTTCACTGGGAGTAGCAAGTGTAGTAGAAGCAGTAGCGGTAGCAGTAGCGCTGATACGCTTTGGCAGTCTGTTCTGATCCACTGCCTGATCTGTGATGCGGTGAGCGAGGCGCTGAATAGCCTGAATGTTGTCAAGATTAGCCGATGTTACGTGGCTCTGGATTTCTGGCGCCAAACCCTTGAGATACAACTCAATACGCTTGTATGGAGGGTCCACCATAGTTGGACACAGCACAGCCAACTCGTTCGACCTCTTGGTATAAGCCTCGATTTCTGACCCAGTCATCTTCAAATGATAAAACTCATCCTCCAGCTTGTGAATGTCTTCCCGAGTGCAGTATTCCCTTTTGATCAGTTCCTTGAAGTCATTCCAAGGGGTGGCGTTAGCAGCTGCCAACCCTAGGATCTGCACCTGCGCGTTCCACCAAGTCAACGCGATCCCTTCCAAAGTACCAGTGGCATACTTAACCCTGCGAGCCTCAGGGCATTCACACATCTCGAACACAGACTCGAGCTTTTCAAACCAGTGGAGGAGTCCAACCGCTCCTTCAGTGCCACTGAACGTGCTAGGGCGACAATCCATGAAGTTCTTGAAAGTGCAGACAGGCTGCTGCGCGTGTTGACCTGCTTGAGCAGCTGCAAGTGCCGCAGCAACTTGAGCTTGAACGAGAGCCTCTAGCTGGGCTTGAGTCATGTTAATACGACCGGCCATTGATCTTCACATCAAAAGCAACATAGGTGAGAGAGGTTCGCGAATAGTGCGATGACAGAAGAGTGTAAGAACATAGGTGTTCTTAAGCAATAACAAGTAGTGAGCAAAGTAATGTAAGCATACTACGAGCAAAGTTCTATGCAAATTCTAGCATGTAGGCAATAAACATAAACCTTATTACCTAGGATGTTGAGTCTTGCACGTGGAGCGAAGCGTCGTTGTGGATCGTTGAGAGCACTGTTCTGGTTATAGTCTGGTTTTAATAAAAACGTTTTCCCATATTAAACCAAGTTCTCTATAACCAATGGCTCTGATACCAATCTGTCACACCCCCAAAATCCACACGCGGAGTATCACCGCTTGGGAGCGTGACTGACCAGGATCAAGCCACCAATCATATAGAACAATGTATATAGTTAAAGTAATAGCAATTAAACCAAACCAAATCCACATGAAAGGTGTGTCCAAAACATAAGTAAGTAATCATTGTTTAGCGGAAGCGTATAAGTAAAACCCAATGTAAATAAGTATGTAATGTCATAGAGTGTCAAATAAACAATCACGATCCAATCCCCCAACGACCAGCTCCTCCATGTACAAGCTCCACGTATCTAACGACCTGCAAGGCATGTAACAGAAGATCAACAACTAGTTGAGCGAGTTCACAGAAAGTAAATGCGTAATAGTAAGTTCGTTTGTAATAGGTGGCTCTACTGGGCCGTTAGTACGTTCTATTGATGGGGGCTTCCCATGTCGTATAGCCACTAGACTACTCGTCACCATAAGTATCCTTCACAACCGAGGATAGTAGTGAGTATAAGTACACGTAGGTTTTACGTGTGTATCCTTCACAACCGAGGATAGTAGTAAGTATAAATGCACGTAGGTTTTACGTGCGTATCCTTCACATCCGAGGATAGTAGTAAGTATAAGTCTACGTAGATTGTAAGTATGTGTCCTGCACAACCGAGGACAGTGGATAGCATAAGTATGTGTCCTGCACAACCGAGGACAGTGGTATGGTAGTCTAGTATTAGTGTCAGTACAAATCTATTCAATCTTATTCCTTCAATCCCATTCCGAAGCCCTTGGGAATCCCATGCCTTAGTAAGGGTGTGAACTCACCTTGGTTTGCTCGGTATGCTCAAGTAAGTGCTCACAGTTAATCAATCACGTCCTAAATACGCACGTATGCATAATCAGTTTATATCCAAGTTGTTCACGTATAGGCATAATCACAGAGGTACTAGCATGTATCCGTTATCACATAAGTCAGGCACATCACTTAACAGCAGTTAAATAATCCCGTTAACTTTTAACAGAGTTAAATCATGTTACTGTGTAAAAATAACTAAGTTGGCGAAACAAGGATTTTTGGCGAGACACAGGTTGACGAAACACATTGTGTTTCGTCAACTACCCTTTGACTAATCAAATTTCCATTTCGTTAACATCCTTGGCGAATCACATTTTCTATTTCGTCAAGCATCCTTGGCGAGACACTTTCTGTTTCGTCAAGATCCCCTTTGGCGAAACACACTGTTGTTTCGTCAAAGCCAAAACTGTTTTACTAACTAATCATGTTACAAGACTCAAGTGGCCGACATAAGTAACCACCGCCAAATGCTATAGGACCGAAAATTATATAAGTCAAATGACTTAGAGATGCTCACGTGAAAGGTTAGCCGACACCCACCCAATTCGGTTCCCTAGCCTTATTGGGCCAATAAAGTAACCAATACACCCTTTTTAGCCGCCCTATCCCACCAATAGGAGCCCTTGGCCGCCCAAAGACACATGACCCCTTTGTAACCTACTGACAAATGATCTTGTAGCCTAGGTACTTTACTAGCCGTCATTTTGTGTGAATTTCTCCATAATTTCATGTAGTTCAATGCACAGAGGCCAACCATTATTTATCATCTCAAGATTTTATTGGACCAAATAGGTTAGTGGGTTTGACAATCATACATCCCTTAAATTTTTAATTCATATAACAATGCAAGAATGACAAGTCAGTGTAAAAATAATATCGGTAACATTTTCCGCCGATAATTGCCAATAACCAAAAATCAGCACCAACGACAACTAATATCAATGACAATTACGAGATGTTATTGGACCAAAAAAAACACAGTAGCCGACATGCAAGAATATTATTCAAATAATCGTTTAACACATAATCGGGTAATAATAATAGGCACTAACCACGATGGTTCTTGAGGGTTTCGCAGTCACAAAGTTGCCGTCGAATGGATGAGGAGGCTCTAGGGTTTTTAGAGTTTTTCTTTTTATTAACCGCTCCCCCGTACATAACCTAATTAATATATCATCACGCGTAAAGGTTTGGGCCAAAGTTGGGCTTTGGCGAATCCGGGCTCGGCGAATCTAATCTATTTCGTCGAGGTTAGGTTTGGCGAAACACACTTGTGTTTCGTCGAGTCATTATTGGCGCATCACAACTGTGATTCGTCGAGTTGGTTTGATGGTGAATAAGTCTAAGTGTTTTATATCAATCCATGTTATATATATATATATACAACAACAACAAATCGCATAAGTGCACAATCGTATCACGTTTCATTAAACATAACATGTACAGTTACAGGTCAACAAGTCAAACAGTCAAAGTCAATGGTCAAAGTCAACGTGGATTTAAAGCCGAAAGGTCGAGTTGTCACATTATCCCCAACTTAAAAGAAATTTCGTCCCGAAATTTGGTACGTACCTACTGAGGAAGCTAGATAGGTTGCATCGTTCACTGGTTTTCCTGGGGTGTCACATCCTCCCCCCGTTGATCTGGAATTTCGTCCCGAAATTCCGTGGTAGTAGCTTCAGCCTCAGCAGTGGTTGTATTGGTTCCGAATAACTGGGGATACTTTTCTTTCATTTGATCTTCGCGTTCCCAGGTGTACTCTGGGCCACGTCGGGAGTTCCAACGAACTCGAGCAAGAGGGATTCTCTTGTGTTTGAGGACCTTCACATCCCGGTCCGTAATTTCAACAGGTTCCTCGACGAACTGCAATCGCTCGTCGATAGTGAGTTCTTTGAAAGGAATGATAAGGGTCTCATCTGACAGACATTTCTTTAGATTCGACACGTGAAAGACATTGTGAACTGCCCCGAGTTCAGCTGGTAGGTTCAATCGGTAGGCTACTGGGCCTATTCTTTCTATAATCTCGAATGGTACGACATATCGCGGATTTAGTTTACCCCGTTTGCCAAAACGTACTACACCCTTCCAGGGTGAGACTTTAAGTAAAACCCGGTCCCCGACCTGAAATTCCAACAGTTTCTTACGCTTATCCGCGTATGCTTTCTGACGGTCGCGTGCTGCCGCCATGCGTTGTCGTATCTGTGCAATCTTTTTTGTGGCGTCCACTACAATCTCTGGACCCGTAATCTGACTATCCCCCACCTCTGCCCAACAGAGAGGTGACTGGCATTTACGCCCGTACAATGCCTCGAATGGAGCGGCTTGTATGCTGGTGTGATAACTGTTATTGTATGAGAACTCCACCAAAGGGAGGTGCTTTTCCCAGCCGTTGCCGAAATCGATAACACATGCTCGAAGCATGTCTTCTAGAGTTTGGATCGTTCGCTCAGACTGCCCATCCGTCTGAGGGTGATAAGCTGTGCTCATGTCTAGCCGTGAGCCAAACGCTTTGTGCATCGCTTGCCATAGCTCTGACGTGAATCGTGCATCCCGATCCGAAATGATGGAGGTGGGCACCCCGTGCCTCGAAACAACTTCTTTAAGATAAATGTCTGCGAGAGTGGAGAACTTATCCGTTTCCTTTATCGCTAGGAAGTGTGCAGACTTGGTGAGTCGATCCACGATTACCCATATTGTATCGTTCCCACGCTGAGATCTAGGTAGGCCTGTAACGAAATCCATGGAAATTTCTTCCCATTTCCATTGAGGTATCTTAGGCTGTTGAAGTAGGCCTGCAGGTTTCTGATATTCAACCTTGACTCTTGCACAGGTCAAGCACTTGCCAACATAGGTGGCGATGTGGGCTTTCATACTTGGCCACCAGTATGTTGTTTTGATGTCGTGGTACATTTTATCTGCCCCTGGGTGTACCGAGTAGCGAGACTTGTGCGCTTCGTCCATCACAAGCTCTCGTAGACCGCCATAAAGTGGGACCCAAATACGCCCCGTTACATAGTAGGCGCCGTCTTCCTTTTGTTCCATGCGTTACCTTGAGCCGCGTAAGGCTTCAGCCATGACATTCTCGGGTTTTAAAGCTTCTAACTGAGCAGCTCGTATCTGTGCAGGAAGATTGGACTGAATAGTAAGCTGTAGCGCTCGCACGCGCTTAGGTAGGGTGTCCTTTCGACTGAGGGCGTCGGCCACAACATTGGCCTTGCCTGGATGATACTTGATGGCACATTCGTAGTCGTTCAGTAGTTCAACCCATCTCCGTTGACGCATGTTCAAATCCTTTTGCTTAAGGATATGCTCGAGACTCCTGTGATCGGTGTAAATCGTGCACCTGGTACCGTACAGGTAGTGTCGCCATATCTTAAGCGCGAAAACAACAGCTCCCAGCTCTAAATCGTGCGTCGTGTAGTTTCGTTCATGAATCTTGAGTTGCCGCGAAGCGTAGGCAATGACTTTATCACGCTGCATTAATACACAACCAAGCCCCTGTATCGATGTGTCACAATAGACCACGAAATCGTCGGTGCCCTCTGGCAATGAGAGAATAGGTGCACTGCAAAGCCTATCCTTTAAGTACTGGAAAGCCGACTCCTAGGAATCTCCCCAACGGTAGGTAACACCTTTCTGAGTCAACATAGTAAGCGGCTGCGCGATCTTCGAAAAGTCTTTAATGAACCGTCTGTAATACCCCGCCAAACCCAAGAATTGGCGTATTTCCGTCGGTGTGCGCGGTGCAGGCCAGTTCCTGATCGAATCTATCTTGGATGGATCGACATGAATCCCATCCCTGTTCACCACATGGCCTAGAAAGTGGACCTCACAAAGCCAGAAGTCGCATTTAGAAAACTTCGCGTACAGTTGTTCCTCTCGAAGAAGTTCCAAGATAAGACGTAAGTGCTGCTCGTGCTCCTCCTGACTCTTGGAGTAGATCAGAATGTCGTCGATGAAAACAATGACGAACTTGTCAAGATATGGTTTGCACACCCTGTTCATAAGATCCATGAAAACTGCAGGCGCGTTCGTAAGCCCGAACGGCATGACTAGAAACTCGTAGTGACCGTAGCGAGTTCTGAATGCTGTCTTGGAGACGTCCTCATCCCGGACTCTCAGCTGATGGTAACCTGACCTCAAGTCTATCTTGGAGTAATAACACGACCCTTGCAACTGGTCGAATAAGTCGTCAATGCGCGGAAGAGGATAACGGTTCTTCACCGTCACCTTATTGAGTTCACGGTAGTCGATGCACATTCTGAACGTACCATCTTTCTTTTTCACAAATAACACTGGAGCTCCCCAAGGCGATGAGCTTGGACGAATGAAGCCCTTTTCCAAGAGCTCTTGTAGCTGTTTAGACAGTTCTTCCAGTTCAGTTGGAGCTAATCGATACGGTGCGCGGGCTATTGGTGCTGCTCCAGGAGCTAACTCAATCTGGAACTCGACTTGGCGATGAGGCGGTAAACCGGGTAAATCTTCAGGGAACACCTGAGGAAAGTCACGTACAACTGGAATATCTTCCAGCTTCTTTTCCTTTGCTGATGCATCAGTAACAAGAGCCAAAATGGCTGTGTGCCCCTTACGTAAACCTTTCTGCGCCTTTAGGAAGGAGATGATGCCAACCACGGCACCACTCTTGTCGCCTTGAACTTCGAGAGGTTCCTGACTAGGGCGAGGAATACGAATGACCCTTTCCTTGCATAAAATCTCTGCGTGATGTTGGGATAACCAATCCATACCGATGACGACGTCGAAACTACCCAAAACTATGGGTATAAGATCAATCGAGAAGGTCTGACCCGCTAGAAAAATATTACAACCCTTGACTACATGCGCGGCTTCTACACTTTTACCATTGGCTAGTTCTACGACGTTCTTGGTGTTTAGGGGTGTTGGTGTACGTTTTAACAATTTACTCATTTTCAAGGACATATAACATGTATCAGCACCCGAATCAAATAAGACAGTAACATAGATATCGTCGAGAAGAAACTTACCCATAACGACGTTGGGGTCATTTCTGGCATCACCCTGCCCCAACACAAACACACGGCCCCTTGCTTCATTGCCATTGTTGTTCCCTCCGTTGTTGTTGTTGTTGCCATTTCCCTGATTGTTGTTATGGTTGTTGTTGTTGTTCTGGTTCCTATTCAGCTGAGGACAGTGCCTTTTGAAGTGACCCTCTGCTCCGCAATGAAAACACCCCTTGTTGCCCTGCTGCTGATTCTGCTGTGCTTGGGGCTGCTGCTGATTCTGGTTCGCAGGTCGAGGGCTTCTACAATCTTTGGCCTCGTGGCCCATCTTGAGGCATCTTTGACAGCGACCCTTATTACACTGGCCACTGTGGTGCTTGTTGCAGGTGTTACACTTCGGGAGGTTTCCTCGATATCCTCCCTGTCTGTGGCTGCCTGAGGAGTGCTGACTGGGACTCTGGTAACTGTCTGTCTTTCGTTGCTGAGCTTGAGACTGCACTGAAACTGACCCCTTGCTAGAATCCCCATCCCATTTTCTCTTGCTTTCACTGGGAGTAGCAAGTGTAGTAGAAGCAGTAGCGGTAGCAGTAGCGCTGATACGCTTTGGCAGTCTGTTCTGATCCACTGCCTGATCTGTGATGCGGTGAGCGAGGCACTGAATAGCCTGAATGTTGTCAAGATTAGCCGATGTTACGTGGCTCTGGATTTCTGGCGCCAAACCCTTGAGATACAACTCAATACGCTTGTATGGAGGGTCCACCATAGTTGGACACAGCACAGCCAACTCGTTCGACCTCTTGGTATAAGCCTCGATTTCTGACCCAGTCATCTTCAAATGATAAAACTCATCCTCCAGCTTGTGAATGTCTTCCCGAGTGCAGTATTCCCTTTTGATCAGTTCCTTGAAGTCATTCCAAGGGGTGGCGTTAGCAGCTGCCAACCCTAGGATCTGCACCTGCGCGTTCCACCAAGTCAACGCGATCCCTTCCAAAGTACCAGTGGCATACTTAACCCTGCGAGCCTCAGGGCATTCACACATCTCGAACACAGACTCGAGCTTTTCAAACCAGTGGAGGAGTCCAACCGCTCCTTCAGTGCCACTGAACGTGCTAGGGCGACAATCCATGAAGTTCTTGAAAGTGCAGACAGGCTGCTGCGCGTGTTGACCTGCTTGAGCAGCTGCAAGTGCCGCAGCAACTTGAGCTTGAACGAGAGCCTCTAGCTGGGCTTGAGTCATGTTAATACGTCCGGCCATTGATCTTCACATCAAAAGCAACATAGGTGAGAGAGGTTCGCGAATAGTGCGATGACAGAAGAGTGTAAGCACATAGGTGTTCTTAAGCAATAACAAGTAGTGAGCAAAGTAATGTAAGCATACTACGAGCAAAGTTCTATGCAAATTCTAGCATGTAGGCAATAAACATAAACCTTATTACCTAGGATGTTGAGTCTTGCACGTGGAGCGAAGCGTCGTTGTGGATCGTTGAGAGCACTGTTCTGGTTATAGTCTGGTTTTAATAAAAACGTTTTCCCATATTAAAACCAAGTTCTCTATAACCAATGGCTCTGATACCAATCTGTCACACCCCCAAAATCCACACGCGGAGTATCACCGCTTGGGAGCGTGACTGACCAGGATCAAGCCACCAATCATATAGAACAATGTATATAGTTAAAGTAATAGCAATTAAACCAAACCAAATCCACATGAAAGGTGTGTCCAAAACATAAGTAAGTAATCATTGTTTAGCGGAAGCGTATAAGTAAAACCCAATGTAAATAAGTATGTAATGTCATAGAGTGTCAAATAAACAATCACGATCCAATCCCCCAACGACCAGCTCCTACATGTACAAGCTCCACGTATCTAACGACCTGCAAGGCATGTAACAGAAGATCAACAACTAGTTGAGCGAGTTCACAGAAAGTAAATGCGTAATAGTAAGTTCGTTTGTAATAGGTGGCTCTACTGGGCCGTTAGTACGTTCTATTGATGGGGGCTTCCCATGTCGTATAGCCACTAGACTACTCGTCACCATAAGTATCCTTCACAACCGTGGATAGTAGTGAGTATAAGTACACGTAGGTTTTACGTGTGTATCCTTCACAACCGAGGATAGTAGTAAGTATAAATGCACGTAGGTTTTACGTGCGTATCCTTCACATCCGAGGATAGTAGTAAGTATAAGTCTACGTAGATTGTAAGTATGTGTCCTGCACAACCGAGGACAGTGAATAGCATAAGTATGTGTCCTGCACAACCGAGGACAGCGGTATGGTAGTCTAGTATTAGTGTCAGTACAAATCTATTCAATCTTATTCCTTCAATCCCATTCCCAAGCCCTTGGGAATCCCATGCCTTAGTAAGGGTGTGAACTCACCTTGGTTTGCTCGGTATGCTCAAGTAAGTGCTCACAGTTAATCAATCACGTCCTAAATACGCACGTATGCATAATCAGTTTATATCCAAGTTGTTCACGTATAGGCATAATCACAGAGGTACTAGCATGTATCCGTTATCACATAAGTCAGGCACATCACTTAACAGCAGTTAAATAATCCCGTTAACTTTAAACAGAGTTAAATCATGTTACTGTGTAAAAATAACTAAGTTGGTGAAACAAGGATTTTTGGCGAGACACAGGTTGACGAAACACATTGTGTTTCGTCAACTACCCTTTGACTAATCAAATTTCCATTTCGTTAACATCCTTGGCGAATCACATTTTCTATTTCGTCAAGCATCCTTGGCGAGACACTTTCTGTTTCGTCAAGATCCCCTTTGGCGAAACACACTGTTGTTTCGTCAAAGCCAAAACTGTTTTACTAAATAATCATGTTACAAGACTCAAGTGGCCGACATAAGTAACCACCGCCAAATGCTATAGGTCCGAAAATTATATAAGTCAAATGACTTAGAGATGCTCACGTGAAAGGTTAGCCGACACCCACCCAATTCGGTTCCCTAGCCTTATTGGGCCAATAAAGTAACCAATACACCCTTTTTAGCCGCCCTATCCCACCAATAGGAGCCCTTGGCCGCCCAAAGACACATGACCCCTTTGTAACCTACTGACAAATGATCTTGTAGCCTAGGTACTTTACTAGCCGTCATTTTGTGTGAATTTCTCCATTATTTCATGTAGTTCAATGCACAGAGGCCAACCATTATTTATCATCTCAAGATTTTATTGGACCAAATAGGTTAGTGGGTTTGACAATCATACATCCCTTAAATTTTTAATTCATATAACAATGCAAGAATGACAAGTCAGTGTAAAAATAATATCGGTAGCATTTGCCGCCGATAATTGCCAATAACCAAAAATCAGCACCAACGACAACTAATATCAATGACAATTACGAGATGTTATTGGACCAAAAAAAAACACAGTAGCCGACATGCAGGAATATTATTCAAATAATCGTTCAACACATAATCGGATAATAATAATAGGCACTAACCACGATGGTTCTTGAGGGTTTCGCAGTCACAAAGTTGCCGTCGAATGGATGAGGAGGCTCTAGGGTTTTTAGAGTTTTTCTTTTTATTAACCGCTCCCCCGTACATAACCTAATTAATATATCATCACGCGTAAAGGTTTGGGCCAAAGTTGGGCTTTGGCGAATCCGGGCTCGGCGAATCTAATCTATTTCGTCGAGGTTAGGTTTGGCGAAACACACTTGTGTTTCGTCGAGTCATTATTGGCGCATCACAACTGTGATTCGTCGAGTTGGTTTGATGGTGAATAAGTCTAAGTGTTTTATATCAATCCATGTTATATATATATATACAACAACAACAAATCGCATAAGTGCACAATCGTATCACGTTTCATTAAACATAACATGTACAGTTACAGGTCAACAAGTCAAACAGTCAAAGTCAATGGTCAAAGTCAACGTGCATTTAAAGCCGAAAGGTCGAGTTGTCACATTAGCTGACTTTGTGGCAGATTTCAGTAGTGACATGCAAAGGGAAGCTGAGTTAGAAGTCCAACAGCTTGAAGAAACTAAGGATCCTTGGATACTCTTTACTGATGGAGCCTCTAATGTCAAAGGAACAGGACTTGGAATACTACTAAAATCGCCACATGGGGACATAATACCCCACTCCATCGCTTGTGAGTTTCAAACTACTAACAACGAGGCTGAATATAAAGCCTTGATAGCTGGTTTGCAAATTGCTAAGCATATGAGGATCAGGTATCTTGAGGTACATGTAGATTCATTGTTAATTACTAATCACTTTAATGGATCCTATGCTGTTAAAGGTGAAAATCTAATCAAATATTTAGAGATAGTTAAAGAATTGGCACTCTCTTTTGTTTCCTTTACTTTGACACAGGTACCCAGAGAAGAGAATGCAAAAGCTGATGCATTGGCCAACCTAGGATCATCCTTGAAGATTCCAAAGGATATCAAGATCCCTATTATTCATATCCTAACTCCTGGTATTGAGGATCAAGTAGCTATAGAGATAGGAGAGGATTATGCAATCATCCCTAGTAATGATACACTGTCTCATTCAGGATCATGGATCCTTCCGATCATGAGATATATATAGCATGGGGAGATCCCTACAGGAGAAAACCCCAGGGCTTTCAAAATCAAGGTATCTCAATTTACAATATTGAATAACATGTTATATAAACGATCTCTTGCAGGACCATATCTAAGATGCATTGAGGATCCTGAAATTCAAGAAGTCCTAAAGGATTTTCATGAAGGAGATTGTGGAAACCACACTAGGGGCAAGGCATTGTTCTCCAGAATCCTTAGAACAGGATACTATTGGCCTACTATGAAGAAGGATGCTATGGATTATGCCAAGAAGTGTGATCCTTGTCAGAGACATAGTAACATCCTTCACCAACTAGCAGAGCTCTTGCATCCCATATCCTCTTCTTGGCCATTCATGAGATGGGGAATGGATATTGTTTTGGTCAAAAATCACACAAGGATAATGCAACCAAACTCTAAGTAAATGGGGAATGATGCTTGGTTTATTGAAAAAGTAAAGGATCACTTCAGTATGAAATATGCAAAGACACAATGATTTATACGAGGAAAAAGCCCTTGATCAATGTATGATCTCCGGCATAAAAAACCTCGGGTGATGGCAACTACCGATCACCAAACTTCAATATATCAAAATATGGTTACAACTTTGGATGATAATGAGCTGAGTACAAGGATCACTATAGTTTCGAGTGTCTAAGCGTGTGAGAATTGTGTTGTGTGTTCTTCCGAATGAGGAAGAGTGTTATATATACAAGTGTAGGTGACCTATTTTAGGTAAAAAGACTAATAATCAGCTCATGACCCCATTAGAAATAAAAGTAAATCTAGCCTAAATTATCGCCCTTAAATCATGCCAAGTTTCCATATCCTTCACAACGTTCATCTCCGATTAAGCACATGCTATAGTTGTAAAGACGTGTCCTTTAATTGTGATGCTTAAGAGCGGATCCTGCTAGATGTCCTGCAAAACAACATTAATTCAACGAAAACAACTGTTAGCATGAGGATCCTATGATGGTCCGTGATCCTGATCCTGGAACTCTGCTGAGGATCACTATCTGCCAAAGAAACAAGGATCACTGGTTAGGATCACACGTGAGGATCATGTATTGTAAAAATCCAGCCCTAACAATTGCCCCCAAAATATAAGGAGTGATTTTATAAATAAATGAGTTATATTTTGTTCTGATCTTATCTTCAACGGACAACTCGGATAACTAGCCGTTATAACCGGACTAGCCGTTGCGATCACTACGTCACTGAAGTGACATCCCTGCAAATCATGATTATAAATAGGAGATAGGGTAAGGATCGATTTGCATTTAAATTCAGTATATACTCCCTTTATAATCTCCACCGAAGATTGATCAGGTATTCTCTTCCTTTCTTTCTTCCTTTTGCTGCTCTGTTTTTCTGCTCTTGCTCTGTTTTTGTTCTGCCACGAATATGTTGCTCCGAAATTCTCCCCATAAGGATCACAAGAAGAGCAGTCCCCTGAAAAGCCAAGGGATCATTAAGGACTCTCCTACGGAGAGATGCTGCTTTACCGATGCTCATGTAGATAGGATTCGTCATTGTTTTCCGGCGGATGCTGTTTTCAAATCCTTCACATCCACTGCTTTGAGTGACTTTGTTTCAGACGCCTGGGTGGCCTTTCCTGCAACTCCGTTTACCATAGGATATTCGTATCCTTTTCCGGCCTTCACCCAATCTTTCTTTTCTTTAACCGGCATATCTTATATCCAAGCTATGCCGATGATCTGGAGGGTCTTGTATACCTTCGAGAGGATCATCGAGCAGGAGGGGATTGATTTAGGGATGGCAGAGCTGGCCGAGCTTTATGATCTTACCACGTTTGGTTCTCATCGATATTTGCTGAAACGGAAGGCCGGGGAGGATCACCCTGTTTTAAAAGTTACCAAAAATGATACAAACTGTAAGCGTCGTTTCTTCTTTGTGAGGAGGGATACCCTCCCTAATGGGAAGGATCTGCCCAAGGAGTGGGCCACCCATGGTAGGATAGAGGATCCTGGAAGGATCACCATCAGACTTGTCTCTTATGATGAGGATCACTAATGTCTTTCTTTGTTTTTTGTTTATTGTGCAGCTATCTCCATTGCTCATCTCAAGTTAACCCCTGCTGCCAGAGAGAGGGTTCTAGCTTTCAAGAAGCTTGATCCTGAAATCAGAAGTTTTCAAGTCACCGTCCAAGATTCACAAGAAGTATCCTCCGCATCTGCCACTATGTCAAGTAAGTATCCTTATTAAAAAGTAAGTTATATGTAAGACTGTTTAGCTAGTAAGGGAACTTATCTTGTTTTGATTGTGTAGGCGCTGGGAAACCTGCTAAGTCTGCCAAGTCTGCCTCCAAGTTCGGGATTGATGAACTTGCCAATGTCAAGTCTTCAAGAAAGAAGACTTCTGTTGCCAGTCCCTCTGCTTCGGCCCCTAAGGCACCTGTTAGGGGTAAGGGGAAGAAGAGAAAGACTTCTGAGGATCTCCAAGGATTTCCCCTGATCCGCCAACAGTTCCTCGACTATGTCAATGAGGTAAGGATCATTGCCCCTGTTGGTTATCCTTCTCGAATATCCTGCTTGTGTATTCTGCCTGTATATCCTGCTTCTTTGAGGATCATCTGATCCTGAACTTACCTTTTTTCTCTTTTGCAGAAACTTGCTGAGATTGAGACCTACCTTGGCCATGTCGAGGATCAAGAAAGCCAAATCGCCGACCTCCAACAAATGGGCGTGTTAAAGGATCTCAAGATAGCCGATCTTGAGAAGGAACTCCGGGCTACAAAGGATGAGGCTGCTCAAAGGCTGCTTGACATGGATGGCGAGAAGCAGGAGATCATCCAGGATGCCAAGGTCTCTGCCGCGACTGCCATGTACAAGATACAACTACAAATGGCTGCGGAGGCTCAGGATCCTGCCTTTGACAAAAGCTCATGGGACGTGGAGGGTTGGAAGGCAAGATTGGCGGAGCTGGAGGATGAGGACGAAGCTGAGGAGATCCCAATGCTGGAGGGCGGTGATGCTGACAAGGATCAGGGTGGAGAAGCTGGTGGTGATGGAGCAGCAATGGTGTGAGCTGCTGGATTGGGCGATGATGGATATTTCGAGACTAGGCCGGAGCCCAATTTTTTGAGTTTGGTAGTGGTTTGTTTGTGGTTGTTGATGTTTGAAACAATTATGGTTTGTAACTTGAACAATAGTTTTTAGGGTCAAGGATCATGGATCCTTTGGACAATAGGTAGGATTACAAAAGGTGGAGGGATCCTCTGTATGGGGAATGAAGCCTTTGTGATCCTGCCGCCTTTAATTTCCTGCACCTGCTAAGACCGCATAGACAATGGACACCCTTTGCCAACCCATGTGGACGGGCCACGTTTTGCTGGTAGAAATGTGGGTTGGCAATTTTGACAACTTTTTGAAAGGGTTTAAGATCCTTTTGTTAATAATATAACTTTAATCTTTCTCGCTTATCTCGTGTTGTTATCCTTTATTTATCTTCTTATTTTCCAGTTTTCAGAAACATATCTGTTAAAGTAACAAGAGTTGAGCAAACCATGTTTAATAAATTTAGGATATGATCCTAGATCAAATATCCTATCATTGCAAATTTTCAAGGATCATAGTTTTAGTTGTCAAAGTGTAACGGTTGTTTAGTATAATCAAAATAGTCAAGGATCATACCTGAGGATCCAAGTTAGGATCCTAACCTTTAATTAAGATAACCATAAGTGAAATTTTAATGGATAATAAGGATTAAGGATCCTTATTTGTTAACTTCGAGAACCTGAAAAATGGAACATATCTTGGGACTAAGCCAATGTAAAAGATAAATTAGTAGCTGGGGTCATGCCCAAAGGATAACTGAGGATGATCCCAAAGGATCACTGGGGACAAGCCCAAAGGATAACTGGGGACAAGCCCAAAGGATAACTGGGGACAAGCCCAAAGGATCGTATGTAAACTGGAGTATGGCCCTTACTGGCGACTATCCAAACTTAGTGACATGAAAATGTCAAAACCTTAGCTAACGTGAAAACGTTAGAAACCTTATGAACGGATGTATGGTACGTCTACCATTATACGTAGGATCCTAGGTATATAGCCAGTACGATGAGGTTGTCAGCCCCGGAAGTGGGTACTGGTCCCAAAGACGTGAACTATATCAGGATCATCGTGCGCTGCTGGCGGAAACTGGGGATAATCCCAAGGATAACTGGGGTTGGACCCAAGGATCTGCGTTGCTTTTGAAGATCTTTGACGATATGCTGTAGATACCTGAACTATCATAACTCAAATGGTTCGTGAGAAGAGGATGAAGGATACATGATCCTTATCCTTAGGTAAAAAGTCAGGAAATGTAATAGTTTTAGGATAAGGACATTACCAGAGTAAGGATCATTGACATCACCGGGATCCTTTGAGGATACTTCAATATAAGGATCACATGCTTGAAGGATCACGTTCACATAAAGTATCTCTTTAAGTGAACAGCATTCCAGGCTCTTGGTAACAAGTTTCCTTCTATGGTTAGCAATCTGTATGCCCCCTTTCCTGCTTCAGCCTCAATCAAGTAAGGGCCTTCCCACTTTGGTGCTAACTTCCCGTCAGCAGGATTAATAGTGTTTTGGAATGCTTTTCTCAACACCATATCTCCGATTTGGAACTTCCTTATCCTAACATTTTTGTTGTAAGCACCAGCCATTCTTTGTTGGTAGCTTGCCATCCTTATCCTAGCCAGATCCCTGATTTCCTCAATAGTATCCAAATCCTGAGCCAGGATTGTAGCATTTTCTTCAGGATCACGAGCACTTGTTCTAGAAGTTGGGATCACCATCTCTGTTGGGATCACTGCTTCTGCCCCAAATACTAAAGAGAAAGGTGTTTGACCAGTGGCATTCTTGGGAGTTGTCCTGTCAGCCCATAGCACATAAGGTAACTCCTCTGCCCATTTCCCCTTCTTGGATCCTAGCTTCTTCTTCAGATTGTTGATGATGATCTTGTTGGATGATTCTGCTTGACCATTGGCTTGTGGATGAACTGGTGTTGATGTTATCATCTTAATTCCCCAACTGTCACAAAAGTTAGTGGTTCTGCTTCCAATGAATTGGGAACCATTATCACATACAATTTCAGAGGGAATGCCAAATTTAGTTATAATGTTTCTTTTAATAAAGGATATAACTTCTTTTTCTCTGACTTGAGCAAAAGCTTCAGCTTCTATCCATTTAGAGAAGTAGTCAGTCATGGCAAGCATAAATACTTTTCCACCAGGTGCTTTAGGGAGCTTGCCAACTATATCCATCCCCCATCTCATGAATGGCCAAGAGGATGGTATGGGGTGTAGCAATTCAGCTGGTTGATGAAGGATATTGCTGTGTCTTTGACAAGGATCACATTTCCTAGCATATTCTACAGCATCCCTTTTTCATGGTTGGCCAGTAGTATCCTGTTCTAAGAATCCTTGAGAACAATGCCCTGCCCCCAGTGTGGTTTCCACAATCTCCTTCATGGAAGTCTCTCAACACTTCTTCAATTTCAGGATCCTCGATACATCTTAAATATGGTCCTGCAAGAGATCGTTTATATAGCACATTATTTAAGATTGTAAATTGAGATACCTTAATCCTGAAAGCTCTAGGATTTTCTCCCATCGGAATCTCCCCGTATTGCAAGTATCTCATGATTGGTGAGATCCATGATCCTGTATAAGATTAAGCTTCTTCACTAGGGATTACTGCAGTATCCTCTTCTATTTCCATGGCCACCTGATTTTCAATAGCAGGAGCCAGGATATGAATGATAGGGATACTTATATCTTCTGGAATTTTTAGGGATGATCCTAAGTTGGCCAACGCATCAGCTTCCGTGTTATCCTCCCTTGGTACCTGTGTTAAGCTGAAAGAGACAAAAGAGAGTGCCAATTCCTTGACTATCTCTAAATATTTGGTTAGTTTTTCTCCTTTAACAGCATAGGATCCATTAAAGTGATTGGTGATCAATAATGAGTCCACATATACTTTGTTTTGGTCAAAAATCACACAAGAAAAATATAGTTACTTTTGGTCAAAAAACCAAACTTTATGTAAACGGGGTATGATGCTTGGTTAATTATAAAAGTAAAGGATCACTTTTGTGAGAAATATGCAAAGACACAATGATTTATACGAGGAAAAAGCCCTTGATCAATGTATGATCTCCGGCATAAAAAACCTCGGGTGATGGCAACTACCGATCACCAACTTCAATATAAGAAAAATATAGTTACAACTTCGGATGATAATGAGCTGAGTACAAGGATCACTATAGTTTCGAGTGTCTAAGCGTGTGAGAATTGTGTTGTGTGTTGTCGTGTGTTCTTCCAAATGAGGAAGAGTGGTATTTATACAAGTGTAGGTGACCTATTTTAGGTAAAAAGACTAATAATCAGCTCATTACCCCTTTAGAAATAAAAGACAATCTAGCCTAAATTGCCGCCCATAAATCAAGCTAAGTTTCCATATCCTTTGCAACGTCTATCTTCGATTAAGCTCATGCTATAATTGTGAAGACGCGTCCCTTGATTATGATGCTAAGAGCGTATCCTGCTAGATGTTCCTGCAAAATAACATTGTTTTAAACGAAGGTAACTGTTAGCATGAGGATCCTTCGATGGTCCATGATCCTGATCCTGAAGTCCTGCTGAGGATCACTGTCTGCCAAAGAAACAAGGATCACTGGTTAGGATCACGTATAAGGATCACGTATAATAAAAATCCAGCCCTAACAATTGCCCCCAAAATATAAGGAGTTTATTGTAAATTAATGAGTTATATTTTGCTCTGATCTTATCTTCAACGGACTACTCGGATAACTAGCCGTTATCAGCGAACTAGCCGTTGTGATCATTACGTCATAGTTGTGACAATCCCTGCAAATCATGATTATAAATAGGAGATAGGGTTGGGATCACTCTGCATTTAAATTCAGGATATACTCCCTTTATAATCTCCACCGAAGATTGACCAGGTATTCTCTTCTTCTCTCTTTCCTTTCTTCCTTCCCTTGCTCTGCTTTTTCTGCTTTTACTCTGTTTCTGTTCCACCACGAGTATGTTGCTTCGAAATTCTCCACCTAAGGATTCCAAGAAGAGCAGTCCCCTAAAAAGCCAAGGGATCATCAAGGACTCTCCTACGGAGAGATGTTGCTTTACTGATGCTCATGTAGACAGGATTCATCATTGCTTTCCGGCGAATGCTGTTTTCAAGTCCCTCACACTTACTGCTTTGAGCGACTTTGTTTCAGACGTCTGGGTGGCCTTTCCTGCTACTCCGTTCACCATAGGGTATTCGTATCCTTTTCCGGCCTTCACCCAATCCTTCTTTTCTTTAACCGGCATATCTTATATCCAAGCTATGCCGATGATCTGGAGGGTCCTGTATACCTTCGAGAGGATCATCGAGCAGAAGGGAATTGATTTGGGGATGGCAGAGTTGGCCGCACTTTATGATCTTACCACGTTCGGTTCTTGCCGATATCTGCTAAAACGGAAAGCTGGGGAGGATCACCCTGTCTTCAAGGTTACTAAGAATGACACAAACTGGAAGCGTCACTTTTTCTTTGTTAGAAGGGATACCATCCCAGATGGGAAGGATCTGCCCAAGGAATGGGCAACTCATGGTAGGGTAGAGGATCCTGGAAGGATCACTATCAGACTTGTCTCATACGATGAGGATCACTAACGTCTTTTTTATTTTTTGTGCAGCTATATCCATTGCTTATCTTAAGTTAACCCCTGCTGCAAGAGAAAGAGTCTTAGCCTTTAAAAAGCTTAATCCTGAGGTCAGAAGTTTCCAAGTCACCATCCAAGATTCACAAGAAGTATCCTCCGCATCTGCCACAATGTCAAGTAAGTATCCTTACCAAAAAGTAAGTTCTATGCAAAAGTATTAAATTAGTTAGGAGACTTATCTTGTTTTGATTGTGTAGGTGCTGGGAAATCTGCTAAGTCCGCCAAGTCTGCCTCCTTATTTGGGGTTGATGATCTTGCCAACGTCAAGTATTCGAAGAAGAAGACTCCTGCTGCTAGTCCCTCTGCTTCAGCCCCTAAATTACCCATTAGGGGTAAGGGAAAGAAGAGGAAGACTTCTGAGGATCTCCAAGGGTTTCCCCTGATTCGTCAGCAGTTTCTTGATTCTGTCAACGAGGTTAGGATCACTGCCCCTGTTGGTTATCCTGATGGTTTTTGAGGATCACCTGTGTCTGACGTCATATCTTGTTGTTTTTGCAGAAACTTACTGAAATAGAGACTTATGTTAACCACGTTGAAGATCAGGATCGCCAAATTGCCGACCTCCAACAGATGGGTGTGCTGAAGGATCTCAAGATAGCCGATCTTGAGAAGGAGCTCCGGGCTACCAGGGATGAAGCTGTCAAAGCATTGATCAAGTTTGACTACGAGAAGCATGATATCACCCAGGATGCTAAGGTCTCTGCTGCGATAACCATGTATAAGATCCAGCTGCAAATGGCTGCAGAGGCTCAGGATCCTTCCTTTGACAAAGGTACATGGGACGTGGAAGGTTGGAAGGCAAGGCTGGCAGAGTTGGAGGACGATGATGATGCTGAGGATATCCCTATGCTTGAAGGTGGAGATGCTGGTAAGGATCAGGGTGAAGCGAGTGGAGCTGGTGGTGATGGTGCAGCGAAGGTTTGAGCTGCAAGATTGGGCAATGATGGATATTTGTGACTAGGCCAGAGCCCAATTTTTTTAGTATGGCAGTGGTTTGTGGTAGTGGTATTTGGAACCATTATGGTCTGTAATTTGAACAATAGCTCTTAGGGTTAAGGATCCTGGATCCTTTGGACAATAGGTAGGATTGCAAAAGGTGGAGGGATCCTCTGTTTGGGGGATGAAGCCTTTGTGATCCTGCCGCTTTTAATTTCCTGCACAATGCTAAGACCGCATAGACAATGGACACCCTTTGCCAACCCATGTGGACGGGCCACGTTTTGCTGGTAGAAATGTGGGTTGGCAATTTTGACAACTTTTTTGAAAGGGTTAAAGATCCTTTTGTTAATAATATAACCTTAATCTTTCTGGCTTATCTCATGTTGTTATCCTTTAATTATCTTCTTATTTCTCAATTGTTTTTGTAGTATATTTGTTAAAGTAACAAGAGTTGAAAATATGTCTAATAAATTTAGGATATGATCCTAGATCAAATATCCTGACATTGTAAATTTTCAAAGTACTTCAGTTCAAGGATCATAGGTTCGGTTGTCAAAGTGTAAGGGTTGGTTAGGGTAATGAGTATAATAAAAATAGACAGGGATCATACCTGAGGATCCAAGTTAGGATCCTAACCTTCAATCAAGATAATCGTAGATAAGATTTTGATGGATAATAAGGATTAAGGATCCTTATGTGTTTTTACTTTGACAATCCTAAAAAATGAAACATAACTTGGGACTAAGCCAATGTAAAAAATAAATTAGTAACTGGGGACATGCCCAAAGGATAACTGAGAATGATCCCGGAGGATCACTGGGGACAAGCCCAAAGGATAACTGGGGACAAGCCCAAAGGATAACTGAGAATGATCCCGGAGGATCACTGGGGACAAGCCCAAAGGATAACTGGGGACAAGCCCAAAGGATAACTGGGGACAAGCCCAAAGGATCGTATGTAAACTGGAGTATGGCCCTTACTGGCGACTATCCAAACTTTGTGACATGAAAATGTCAAAACCTTAGCTAACGTGAAAACGTTAGAAACCTTAGGAACGGATGTATGGTACGTCTACCATTATACGTAGGATCCTAAATATAGCCAGTACGATGAGGTTGTCAGCCCCGGAAGTGGGTACTGGTCCCAAAGACGTGAACTATATCAGGATCATCGTGCGCTGCTGGCGGAAACTGGGGATAATCCCAAGGATAACTGGGGTTGGACCCAAGGATCTGCGGTGCTTTTGAAGATCTTTGACGATATGCTGAAGATACCTGAACTATCATAACTCGAATGGTTTGTGAGTAGAGGATGAAGGATACAAGATCCTTATCCTTAGGTAAAAAGTAAGAGAATGTAATAGTTTTAGGATAAGCATATTACCAGAGTAAGGATCACTGATATCGCCGGGATCCTCCAAGGATACTTCAATGTAAGGATCACATGCTTGAAGGATCATGTTCACATGAAATATTTCTTCAAGTGAACAGCATTCCAGGCTCTTGGTAACAAATTTCCTTCCATGGTTAGCAACCTGTATGCCCCCTTTCCTGCTTCAGCTTCAATCAAGTAGGGACCTTCCCATTTTGGTGCTAACTTCCCGTCAGAAGGATTGATAGTATTTTGAAATGCTTTTCTCAACACCATATCTCCGACTTGGAACTTCCTTATCGTGACATCCTTGTTATAAGCACCAGCCATTCTTTGTTGGTAGCTTGCCATCCTTATCCTAGCCAGATCCCTGATTTCCTCAATAGTATCCAAATCCTGAGCTAGGATTGCAGCATTCTCTTCAGGATCACGAGCACTTGTTCTAGCAGTTGGGACCACCATCTCGGTTGGGATCACTGCTTCTGCCCCAAATACTAAAGAGAAAGGTGTTTGACCAGTGGCATTCTTGGGAGTTGTCCTATCAGCCCATAGCACATAAGGTAACTCCTCTGCCCATTTCCCCTTCTTGGATCCTAGCTTCTTTTTCAGATTGTTGATGATGATCTTGTTGGATGATTCTGCTTGACCATTGGCTTGTGGGTGAACTGGTGTTGATGTTATCATCTTGATTCCCCAACTGTCACAAAAGTTAGTGGTTCTGCTTCCAATGAATTGGGAACCATTATCACATACAATTTCAGAGGGAATGCCAAATCTAGTTATAATGTTTCTTTTAATGAAGGATATGACTTCCTTTTCCCTGACTTGAGCAAAGGCTTCAGCTTCTATCCACTTACAAAAATAGTCAGTCATGGCAAGCATAAATACTTTTCCACCAGGTGCTTTAGGGAGCTTGCCAACTATGTCCATTCCCCATCTCATGAATGGCCAAGAGGATGGTATGGGGTGTAGCAATTCAGCTGGTTGATGAAGGATATTGCTGTGTCTTTGACAAGGATCACATTTCCTAGCATATTCTACAGCATCCCTTTTCATGGTTGGCCAGTAGTATCCTGTTCTAAGGATCCTTGAGAATAATGCCCTGCCCCCAGCGTGGTTTCCACAATCTCCTTCATGGAAGTCTCTCAACACTTCTTCAATTTCAGGATCCTCGATACATCTTAAATATGGTCCTGCAAGAGATCGTTTATTCAATGCATTATTTAAGATTGTGAATTGAGATACCTTAATCCTGAAAGTTTTAGGATTTTCTCCCATCGGAATCTCTCCGTATTCCAAGTATCTCATAATTGGTGAGATCCATGATCCTGAATAAGATTGAGTTTCTTCACTAGGGACCACTGCAGTATCCTCTTCTATTTCCATGGCCACCTGATTTTCAATGGCAGGAGCCAGGATATGGATGATAGGGATACTTATATCTTCTGGAATCTTTAAGGATGATCCTAAGTTGGCCAATGCATCAGCTTCCGTGTTATCCTCCCTTGGTACCTGTGTTAAGCTGAAAGAAACAAAAGAGAGTGCCAATTCTTTGACTATCTCTAAATATTTGGTTAGTTTTTCACCTTTAACAGCATAGGATCCATTAAAGTGATTAGTGATTAATAATGAGTCTACATATACTTCAAGATACTTCACGCCCATATCCTTAGCAATTTGTAAGCCAGCAATTAAGCCTTCATATTCAGCCTCATTGTTGGTTGCTTGGAACTCACAGGCTATGGAGTGGGGTATTATGTCCCCCTGTGGCGATTTTAGTAGTATCCCTAGCCCTGTGCCCTTGACATTTGAGGATCCATCGGTGTGTAGTATCTAAGGATCCTTGGTTTCATCCAGCTGCTGGACTTCCAACTCTGCTTCTTTTTGTAGATCACTACTGAAATCAGCCACAAAGTCAGCTAATGCTTGGGATTTAATGGCTGTTCTTGGCTCGTATCTTATATCATGGGCACTAAGCTTTACTGCCCACTTAGCCATTCTTCCTGACATCTCTGGTTTCCTGAGGACATTCTTAATTGGAAAGTTAGTTCTAACAACAATAGTATGGGTTTCAAAATAATGCCTTAACTTAGTTGATGCCATGATTAATGCAAGAATAAGCTTTTCGAGGTGTGAGTACCTGGATTCGGCATCAAGTAAACTCTTACTTACGTAGTAGATAGGATATTGTGTACCTTCATGATCCTTAACAAGGACAGCACTTACAGCGGTTGAGGATACCGCCAGATATAAGGATAACACGTCTCCTTTTTCGGGCTTTGATAATGCTGGTGCTGAGGACATATATTCTTTAAGGGCTTGTAAAGCATTCTCATGTTTCTCAGTCCATTCAAACTTCTTGTTCTTCCTTAGGATATCGTAAAATTCTTTACATTTTTCTGAGGATTTTGATATGAATCTGTTCAGAGCTGCTATCCTGCCTGTTAGCCTTTGCACATCCTTAGCATTGGTAGGGAACTTGATGTTCACTAGTGCTTTAATTTGCTCCGGACTTGCTTCAATACCTCTCTGAGTTACCATATATCCTAGGAATTTACCTGCCTTAACACCAAAGTGGCACTTCGAAGGATAAAGCTTCATGTTATAATTATCAAGGATATCAAATGCTTCCTCCAAATCCCTTAGGTGATCCTCAGCTTTCTTTGATTTGACTACCATATCATCTATGTATACTTCCATAGTTTGTCCAATTTGATCTTTGAACATCATATTCACCAGCCTTTGATATGTCGCACCTGCATTTCTTAATCCAAAAGGCATGGCAATATAACAATACAAACCTGTTGAGGTCATAAAGGTTGTATCCTCTTGGTCAGATGGTTCCATCTGAATTTGTTGGAATCCAGATGATGCATCCATAAAGGTCAACAGTTCATGCCCCGCTGTTGCATCCACCATGGAGTCAATGTGGGGTAATGGGAAAGGATCCTTGGGACATGCCTTATTCAGATCAGTGAAATCGACACATACCCTCCACTTTCCGTTTTTCTTTTGGACAACGACCACATTGGCTAACCATTTTGGATACTTTACCTCTCTGATCATACCTGCTCGAAGTAGTCTCTCTACTTCTTCTTGGATAATGGCATTCCTTTCTGGTGCAAACTTCCTCCTTTTTTGATGGATTGGTTTGATAGACCTGTCAATGCCAAGTTTGTGAGTAATAATATCCTTAGATATACCTGTCATATCTTCATGTGTCCAAGCAAAGGTAGATTTTCTTCTTTTGAGGAAGGATATTAAGTCTTCTTTCATCCTGCCAAGGATCCCTGATCCGATACAGATTTTTGATTCAGGATCACTAGGATCCAAGAGGATTTCGTCCACATCTTGTTCCCTTGCCTCCAAGACATTCCTCGGAGGATACTGTAATTGCTATTGCTCCCTTGGCTTCGAGGTTGGCTTCATGGATGATGTATAACAATCCTTAGCCTCCTGCTGATCACTGTCGATCTTGATTATTCCCCATGGGCTAGGGAGTTTCACACATTGATGATAGGTGGATGGGACTGCTTTCATATCATGTATCCAGGGCCTGCCAAGGATTACATTGCAACAAGATAAACAGTCAATAACACAAAATTTTTGATAATTATGTAATCCTTCCACGTAGATTGGGAGTTTGATGTCCCCCAGAGTTTTCTTCGTTTCTCCACTGAATCCTACAAGCACGGAGGATCTTGGTGTGATGTCTGATTGTGTTGTGTGTTGTCGTGTGTTCTTCCAAATGAGGAAGAGTGGTATTTATACAAGTGTAGGTGACCTATTTTAGGTAAAAAGACTAATAATCAGCTCATTACCCCTTTAGAAATAAAAGACAATCTAGCCTAAATTGCCGCCCATAAATCAAGCTAAGTTTCCATATCCTTTGCAACGTCTATCTTCGATTAAGCTCATGCTATAATTGTGAAGACGCGTCCCTTGATTATGATGCTAAGAGCGTATCCTGCTAGATGTTCCTGCAAAATAACATTGTTTTAAACGAAGGTAACTGTTAGCATGAGGATCCTTCGATGGTCCATCATCCTGATCCTGAAGTCCTGCTGAGGATCACTGTCTGCCAAAGAAACAAGGATCACTGGTTAGGATCATGTATAAGGATCACGTATAATAAAAATCCAGCCCTAACATACTTTATGATATTTCACCCCCATATCCTTAACAATTTGCAAGCCAGCAATTAAGGCTTCATATTCAGCCTCATTGTTAGTTGCTTGGAACTCACAGGCTATGGAGTGGGGTATTATGTCCCCCTGTGGCGATTTTAGTAGTATCCCGAGCCCTGTGCCCTTGACATTTGAGGATCCATCAGTGTGTAGTATCCAAGGATCCGTGGTCTCATCCAGCTGCTGGACTTCCAATTCTGCTTCCTTTTGTAGATCACTACTGAAATCAGCCACAAAGTCAGCTAGTGCTTGGGATTTGATGGTTGTTCTTGGCTCATATCTTATTTCATAGGCACTAAGCTTTACTGCCCACTTAGCCATTCTTCCTGACATCTCTGGTTTCCTGAGGACATTCTTAATTGGAAAATTAGTTCTAACAACAATAGTATGGGTTTCGAAATAATGCCTTAACTTAGTTGATGCCATGATTAATGCAAGAATAAGTTTTTCGAGGTGTGAGTACCTGGATTCGGCATCAAGTAAACTCTTACTTACATAGTAGATAGGATATTGTGTACCTTCATGATCCTTAACAAGGACAGCACTTACAGCGGTTGAGGATACCGCCAAATATAAGGATAACACATCTCCTTTTTCGGGCTTTGTTAATGTTGGTGCTGAGGACATATATTCTTTAAGGGCTTGTAAAGCATTCTCGTGTTTCTCAGTCCATTCAAATTTCTTGTTCTTCCTTAGGATATCGTAAAATTCTTTACATTTTTCTGAGGATTTTGATATGAACCTGTTCAGAGCTGCTATCCTGCCTGTTAGCCTTTGCACATCCTTAGCATTGGCAGGGGACTTGATGTTCACTAGTGCTTTAATTTGCTCCGGACTTGCTTCAATGCCTCTCTGAGTTACCATATATCCTAGGAACTTTCCTGCCTTAACACCAAAGTGGCATTTTGAAGGATTAAGCTTCATGTTATATTTATCAAGGATATCAAATGCTTCTTCCAAATCCCTTAGGTGATCCTCAGCTTTCTTTGATTTGACTACCATATCATCTATGTATACTTTCATAGTTTGTCCAATTTGATCTTTGAACATCATATTCACCAGCCTTTGATATGTTGCACCTGCATTTCTTAATCCAAAGGGCATGGCAATATAACAATACAAACCTGTTGGGGTCATAAAGGTTGTATCCTCTTGGTCAGATGGTTCCATCTGAATTTGTTGGAATCCAGATGATGCATCCATAAAGGTCAACAGTTCATGCCCCGCTGTTGCATCCACCATGGAGTCAATGTGGGGTAGTGGGAAAGGATCCTTGGGACATGCCTTATTCAGATCAGTGAAATCGACACATACCCTCCACTTTCCGTTTTTCTTTTGGACAACGACCACATTGGCTAACCATTTTGGATATTTCACCTCCCTGATCATACCTGCTCGAAGTAGTCTCTCTACTTCTTCTTGGATAATGGCATTCCGTTCTGGTGCAAACTTCCTTCTCTTTTGATGGATTGGTTTGATAGACCTGTCAATGCCAAGTTTATGAGTTATGATATCCTTAGATATACCTGTCATATCTTCGTGCTTCCATGCAAAGGTAGACTTTCTTCTTTTGAGGAAGGATATCATGTCTTCTTTCATCTTGCCAAGGATCCCTGATCCAATATAGATTTTTGATTCAGGATCACTAGGATCCAAGAGGATTTCATCCACATCTTGTTCCCTTGCCTCCAAGACATTCCTCGGAGGATACTGTAATTGCTATTGCTCCCTTGGCTTCGAGGTTGGCTTCATGGATGATGTATAACAATCCTTAGCCTCCTGCTGATCACTGTCGATCTTGATTATCCCCCATGGGCTAGGGAGTTTCACACATTGATGATAGGTGGATGGGACTGCTTTCATATCATGTATCCAGGGCCTGCCAAGGATAACATTGCAACAAGATAAACAGTCAATAACACAAAATTTTTGATAATTATGCAATCCTTCGACGTAGATTGGGAGTTTGATGTCCCCCAGAGTTTTCTTCGTTTCTCCACTGAATCCTACAAGCACGGAGGATCTTGGTGTGATGTCTGATTCTGGAATACCCATTTTCTTCAGAACATCAAGCTGGATAATGTTCACTGAGCTTCCTCCATCGATAAGGATCCTGCGGACAAAATGGTTAGAGATAAAGAGAGTAATAACTAAACTGTCATGATGAGGATCCTGAATGTTAATGCGATCATCCTCATCAAACGTTATCATCTTCCCTTCTGAGACACTTGATGTTCTAATAGGTCTTTCTCCATTATCCATTTTTGACTCCTTTGCATGCCTTTTGGCCGCCGAGAAGGATGTACCACAGATGTCTGATCCTCCAGAAATAAAGTTGATCACTTGTGCATTTGCCGGAGGTGCTGGAGCCTTTTCAGGGATCCTTTCAGGATCCTGAGTCTTTTGCTTTTTTCTTCCCAACAATTCTTTTAGGTGCCCCTTGCTTAACAGATATCCAATCTCTTTTCTTAAAGCTATGCATTCTTCAGTTAGATGCCCGAAATCCTCAATGTATGCACACCATTTTGACTTGTCTTTAGTCCCGGATGGTTTATCATTCTTCCTGGGCCACCTAGCTTTTTCTCCTAGATTCTGCATTGCAAGGATTAGCTCATGATTATCAACGGAAAAACAATATTCTGAGATTGGAGGATAATCTTCATCATCCTCTTCTTGGTCAACAGCATGCACATTCTGGTTGTCGTTTCTATGGTAGGATTTGAACTTATTGCTCTTGAAGGAGGATCCATGCTTCTCCTGTTTTGAGGATCCTACTTGTCTCTCCTGGATCCTTTTGTCATCCTCTAGCCGGATGAACTTGAGTGCCCGAGTTCTTACTTCATCTAGATTCCTGCATGGTGTCATAACAAGATCATCATAGAACAATGAATCCTTAAGCAGTCCCATTTTGAAGGCTTCGACAGCCGTAGCCATATCCAAGTTGGGAATGTCCAAGGATTCTTTACTAAATTTAGTTATATAATCCCTTAATGATTCATTATGATTTTGAGTTATCCTGTATAAATCACTAGTTAATCTTTCAAATTTTCTACTACAAGAGAATTGATTATTGAATAAATTAACTAAATTAGCAAATGAAGTAATAGAGTAAGGGGGAAGACTTAGCAGCCATTTAAGAGCTGATCCAGTAAGGGTGGATCCAAATCCTTTACATAGGCATGCTTCCTTTAGCTTTTCCGGGATTGGATTGATCTCCATCCTTTCCCTGTATTGTGCTATGTGCTCCTCAGGATCCGTTGTACCATCATACAGCTTCATAGTAGGGATATGGAACCTTTTGGGTACCTCTGCATCACAAATTGGTGGTGCAAAGCGAGATACCTTATGGCTTCCATCTGCAATCTCTGGGATATGGTGCAAAGCGAGATACCTTATGGCTTCCATCTGCAATCTCTGGGATAGGCTTGACTACCCCTGGAACACTTGAGATCATATCTTTTAGCTTCTGCAACTCCCTGGCCATAGCATGATTGATACCTGTATCCTGCATGAATCCATGGTTAGTGGTAAGATAATTATTTAAAGTGTTACCTCCCATTGGGTTCAAGTTAGTGAATCCATATTGCTGGGATTCTGGAATAACGGAGGGACCAGTGGAAGCAATGGTCTGCATTGGAATTGTTAGGGCTGAATTTTTATTATAGGTGTTCCTTACACATGATCCTAACCAGTGATCCTTGTTTCTTTGGCAGACAGTGATCCTCAGCAGAACTTCAGGATCAGGATCATGGGACATTATGGTGATCCTCATACTAACGGCCACTTCCGCTTAATACAATATTGTTTTGCAGGACCATCTAGCAGGATATGCTCTAGACATCATGATCCAGGGACGCGTCTTCACAAATATGGCAAGAGCTTAATTGAAGAAGGACGTTGCACAGGATATGGAAACATGGCTTGATTCATGGGCAGCAATTTAGGCTAGATTGTCTTTATTTCTAAAGGGGTAATGAGCTGATAATTAGTCCTTTTACCTAAAATAAGTCATCTACACTTGTATAAATACCCCTCTTCCTCATTCGGAAGAAGACACACGACATACAACGCAACTCTCACACACTTAGACACCAAAAGCAATAGTGATCCTTGTACTCAGCTCATTATCATCCAAAGTTGTAATCATATTTTTCTTATATTGAAGTTGGTGATCGGTAGTTGCCATCACCCGAGGTTTTTTATGCCGGAGATCATACATTGATCAAGGGCTTTTTCCTCGTATAAATCATTGTGTCTTTGCATCTTTTATCACAGAAGTGATCCTTTACTTTCATAATTAACCAAGCATCATACCCCGTTTACATAAAGTTTGGTTACATTATCCTTGTGTGATTTTTGACCAAAACAGTTTGGCGCCCACCGTGGGGCAATTGGTGCTTCATTCATAAGAAAATCTTTTGTTCGAAATCATTTCAAAGAGTTACATGGCTTCATCATTGAAGAACACGTCCACGGCGATGTCTGCGGTCACCTCATCACAGATCACCTTGCCTCCTCCACCGGCAGGATCTCAGAAAAATACTGAGAAGAGATCAACTCCCACTTTCTCTAAACCTCTATCTTCTTCTGCTATGAATTCTTCTATTCCCAGTACTAGTGATGTATTTGCTTTAATTTTGCAGATGAAGGATCGTATGCAGCGGCAAGATGAAACTAACGAGAGGATCCTCAGGGAAATTGGAGATCTCAAAAGACAAAAGAAAGCGGCAGAGGATCATTCACCACTGATGCCCAAATCCTTGAGCTTTGATACTCCAATGATCACTTCCCAGCCATCAGGGATCCCGGACGTGCAAATCATAGGGGAGTCAAGAGGATCACATCTCAACTCGGCAGCAATGACTCAGACATCAGACTCACATTTTCAGCCTGTAGGATCCTATCCTCAATACATGGGATCCTTCATGAATCCGGGAGCCTATCCGGGGGCACAGCAGTTTCGAGGATCCTACTTTGTTCCAGGATCATTCCAGGGCCAAGGATCCTCCTTTGTTCCAGGATCATTCCAGGGCCAAGGATCCTCCTTTGTTCCAGGATCATCCCAGGTTCACGGATCCTCCTTCGTTCCAGGATCATCCCAGATACCAGGATCCTTACAGATGCCAGGATCCCTAAAAAGTTTGCAAACAGGAAGTCTAGATGTCCATCAAGGGGATTTCATTCCAATGCAGACCATTGCTTCCACTGGTCCCTCCATTGTTCCAGAATCCCAGCAATTCGGATTCCCTAACTTGAACCCAATGGGAGGTAACACTTTAAATAATTATCCTACCACTAACCATGGATTCATGCAGGATACAGGTACCAATCATGCTATGGCCAGGGAATTACAGAAACTAAAGGACATGATCTCAAGTGTTCCAGGGGTAGTCAAGCCTATCCCAGAGATTGCAGATGGGAGCCACAAGGTATCTCGCTTTGCACCACCAATTTGTGATGCAGAGGTACCCAAAAGGTTCCATATCCCTACCATGAAGTTGTATGATGGCACAACGGATCCAGAGGAGCATATAGCACAATACAGGGAGAGGATGGAGATCAATCCTATCCCAGAAAAATTGAAGGAAGCATGCCTATGTAAAGGATTTGGATCCACTCTTACTGGATCAGCTCTTAAGTGGCTGCTAAGTCTTCCCCCTTACTCTATTACTTCATTTGCCAATTTAGTTAATTTATTCAATAACCAATTCTCTTGTAGTAGAAAATTTGAAAAATTAACTAGTGATTTGTACAGGATAACTCAAAATAATAATGAATCATTAAGGGATTATATAACTAAATTTAGTAAAGAATCCTTGGACATTCCTAACTTGGATATGGCTACGGCTGTTGAAGCCTTCAAAATGGGACTGCTTAAGGATTCATTATTCTATGATGATCTTGTTATGACACCATGCAGGAATTTAGATGAAGTAAGAACTCGAGCACTCAGGTTTATCCGGCTAGAGGATGACAAGAGGATCCAGGAAAGACAAGTAGGATCCTCAAAACAAGATAAGCAAGGATCCTCCTTCAAAAGCAACAAGTTCAAATCCTACCATAGAAACGAGAACAAGAATGTGCATGCTGTTGACCAAGAAGAGGATGATGAAGAATATCCTCCAATCTCAGAATATTGTTTTTCCGTTGATAATCATGAACTAATCCTTGCAATGCAGAATCTAGGTGAAAAGGCTAGGTGGCCCAGGAAGAATGATAAACCATCCGGGACTAAAGACAAGTCCAAATGGTGTGCATACCATGAGGATTTCGGGCATCTAACTGAAGATTGCATAGCCTTAAGAAAAGAAATTGGATACCTGCTAAGCAAGGGGCATCTAAAAGAATTGTTGGGGAGAAAAAAGCAAAGGACCCAGGATCCTGAAAGGATCCCTGAAAAGGCTCCAGCACCTCCGGCAAACGCACAAGTGATTAACTTTATATCCGGAGGATCAGACATTTGTGGTACATCCTTTTCAGCGGCCAAAAGACATGCAAAAGAATCAAAAATGGATAATGGAGAAAGACCTATTAGAACCTCAAGTGTCTCAGAAGGAAAGATGATAACATTTGATGAGGATGATCGCATTAACATTCAGGATCCTCACCATGATAGTTTAGTTATCACTCTCTTTATCTCTAACCACTTTGTCCGCAGGATCCTTATTGACGGAGGGAGCTCAGTGAACATTATCCAGCTTGATGTCTTGAAGAAGATGGGAATCCCAGAATCAGACATCACACCAAGATCCTCCGTGCTTGTAGGATTCAGTGGGGAAACGAAGAAAACTCTGGGGGACATCAAACTCCCAATCTACGTGGAAGGATTACATAATTACCAAAAATTTTGTGTTATTGACTGTTTATCTTGTTGCAACGTTATTCTTGGCAGGCCTTGGATACATGACATGAAAGCAGTTCCATCTACCTACCATCAATGTGTGAAGCTCCCTAGCCCATGGGGAATAATCAAGATCGATAGTGACCAGCAGGAGGCTAAGGATTGTTATACCTCATCTATGAAGCCAACCTCGAAGCCAAGGGAGCAATAGCAATTACAGTATCCTCCAAGGAATGTCTTGGAGGCAAGGGAACAAGATGTAGATGAAATCCTCTTGGATCCTAGTGATCCTGAATCAAAAATCTATATCGGATCAGGGATCCTTGGCAAGATGAAAGAAGACATGATATCCTTCCTCAAAAGAAGAAAATCTACCTTTGCTTGGAAACATGAAGATATGACAGGTATATCTAAGGATATTATTACTCACAAACTTGGCATTGACAGGTCTATCAAACCAATCCATCAAAAAAGGAGGAAGTTTGCACCAGAAAGGAATGCCATTATCCAAGAAGAAGTAGAGAGACTACTTCGAGCAGGTATGATCAGAGAGGTAAAGTATCCAAAATGGTTAGCCAATGTGGTTGTTGTCCAAAAGAAAAACGGAAAGTGGAGGGTATGTGTCGATTTCACTGATTTGAATAAGGCATGTCCCAAGGATCCTTTCCCATTACCCCACATTGACTCCATGGTGGATGCAACGGCGGGGCATGAACTGCTGACCTTTATGGATGCATCATCTGGATTCCAACAAATTCAGATGGAACCATCTGACCAAGAGGATACAGCCTTTATGACCCCAACCGGTTTATATTGTTATATTGCCATGCCTTTTGGACTAAGAAATGCAGGTGCAACATATCAAAGGCTGGTAAATATGATGTTCAAAGATCAAATTGGAAAAACTATGGAGGTGTACATAGATGATATGGTGGTCAAGTCAAAGAAAGCTGAGGATCACCTAAGGGACTTGGAAGAAGCATTCGATATCCTGGATAATTACAACATGAAGCTTAATCCTTCAAAATGCCATTTTGGTGTTAAGGCAGGAAAGTTCTTAGGATACATGGTAACCCAGAGGGGCATTGAAGCAAGCCCGGAACAAATCAAAGCATTGATAAATATTAAATCTCCTGCCAATGCCAAGGATGTTCAAAGACTGACAGGCAGGATAGCAGCCTTAAACAGGTTCATATCGAAATCCTCAGAAAAATGCAAAGAATTCTACGATATCCTAAGGAAGAATAAGAAGTTTGAGTGGACTGAGAAACATGAGAACGCTTTACAAGCCCTTAAAGAATATATGTCCTCAGCACCAGCATTAGCAAAACCGGAAAAAGGAGATGTGTTATCCTTATACCTGGCGGTATCCTCAACCGCTGTAAGTGCTGTCCTTGTCAAGGATCACGAAGGTACACAATATCCTATCTACTATGTAAGTAAAAGTCTACTTGATGCCGAATCCAGGTACTCACACCTCGAAAAACTTATCCTTGCATTAATCATGGCATCGACTAAGTTAAGACATTATTTTGAAACCCATACTATTGTCGTTAGAACTAATTTTCCAATTAAGAATGTCCTCAGGAAACCAGATATGTCAGGGAGAATGGCTAAGTGGGCAGTAAAGCTTAGTGCCCATGATATAAGATACGAACCAAGAACAGCTATTAAATCTCAAGCACTAGCTGACTTTGTGGCTGATTTCAGTAGTGATCTACAAATAGAAGCAGAATTGGAGGTTCAGCAGCTGGATGAGACCAAGGATCCTTGGATACTACATACTGACGGATCCTCAAATATCAAAGGCACAGGGCTAGGGATCCTACTAAAATCGCCACAGGGGGACATAATACCCCACTCCATAGCCTGTGAGTTTCAAGCAACTAACAATGAGGCTGAATATGAAGCCTTAATTGCTGGCTTACAGATTGCTAAGGATATGGGGGTAAGATATCTCGAAGTATATGTAGATTCATTATTGATCACCAATCACTTTAATGGATCCTATGCTGTTAAAGGTGAAAAACTAACCAAATATTTAGAGATAGTCAAAGAATTGGCACTCTCTTTTGTTTCTTTTAGCTTAACACAGGTACCAAGGGAGGATAACACGGAAGCTGATGCATTGGCCAACCTAGGATCATCCTTAAAAATTCCAGAAGATATAAGTATCCCTATCATCCATATCCTGGCTCCTGCTATTGAAAATCAAGTAGCCATGGAAATAGAAGAGGATACTGCAGTAATCCCTAGTGAAGAAGCTCAATCTTATTCAGGATCATGGATCCCACCAATCATGAAATACTTGCAAAACGGAGAGATCCCAATGGGAGAAAATCCTAGAGCTTTCAGGATCAAGGTATCTCAATTTACAATCTTAAATAATATGCTATATAAACGATCCCTTGCAGGACCATATTTAAGATGTATTGAGGATCCTGAAATTGAAGAAGTGTTGAGAGACTTCCATGAAGGAGATTGTGGAAACCACACTGGGGGCAGGGCATTATTCTCAAGGATCCTTAGAACAGGATACTACTGGCCAACCATGAAAAGGGATGCTGTAGAGTATGCTAAGAGATGTGATCCTTGCCAAAGACATAGCAATATCCTTCACCAACCAGCTGAATTACTACACCCCATACCATCCTCTTGTCCATTCATGAGATGGGGAATGGATATAGTTGGCAAGCTCCCTAAAGCACCTGGTGGAAAAGTATTTATGCTTGCCATGACTGACTATTTTTCCAAGTGGATAGAAGCTGAAGCCTTCGCTCAAGTCAGAGAAAAGGAAGTCATATTCTTCATTAAAAGAAACATTATAACTAGATTTGGCATTCCCTCTGAAATTGTATGTGATAATGGCTCCCAATTCATTGGAAGCAGAACCACTAACTTTTGTGACAGTTGGGGAATCAAGATGATAACATCAACACCAGTTCATCCACAAGCCAATGGTCAAGCAGAATCATCCAACAAGATCATCATCAACAATCTGAAGAAGAAGCTAGGATCCAAGAAAGGAAAATGGGCAGAAGAATTACCTTATGTGCTATGGGCTGATAGGACAACTCCCAAGAATGCCACTGGTCAAACACCTTTCTCTTTAGTATTTGGGGCAGAAGCAGTGATCCCAACAGAAATGGTGATCCCAACTGCTAGAACAAGTGCTCGTGATCCTGAAGAAAATGCTACAATCCTAGCTCAGGATTTGGATACTATTGAGGAAAACAGGGATCTAGCTAGGATAAGGATGGCTAGCTACCAACAAAGAATGGCTGGTGCCTACAACAAAAATGTCAGAATAAGGAAGTTCCAAGTCGGAGACATGGTGTTGAGAAAAGCATTTCAAAATACTATCAATCCTGCTGACGGGAAGTTAGCACCAAAATGGGAAGGCCCTACTTGATTGAAGCTGAAGCAGGAAAGGGGGCATACAGGTTGCTAACCATGGAAGGAAACTTGTTACCAAGAGCCTGGAATGCTGTTCACTTAAAGAGATATTTCATGTGAACATGATCCTTCAATGTGATCCTTACATTGAAGTATCCTTGAAGGATCCCGGAGATATCAGTGATCCTTACTCTGGTAATATGCTTATCCTGAAACTATTGCATTTTCTTACTTTTTACCTAAGGATAAGGATCATGTATCCTTCATCCTCTACTCACAAACCATTTGAGTTATGATAAGTTCAGGTATCTTCAGCATATCGCCAAAGATCTTCAAAAGCACCGCAGATCCTTGGGTCTAACCCCAGTTATCCTTGGGATTATCCCCAGTTTCCGCCAGCAGCGCACGATGATCCTGGTATAGTTCACGTCTTTGGGACCAGTACCCACTTTCGGGGCTGACAACCTCATCGTACTGGCTATACTTAGGACCCTACGTATAATGGTAGACGTACCATACATCCGTTCCTAAGGTTTCTAACGTTTTCACGTTAGCTAAGGTTTTGACATTTTCATGTCACTAAGTTTGGATAGTTGCCAGAAAGGGCCATACTCCAGTTTACATACGATCCTTTGGGCTTGTCCCCAGTTATCCTTTGGGCTTGTCCCCAGATTCCTATGGGCTTGTCCCCAGTGATCCTCTTGGATCATTCTCAGTTATCCTTTGGGCCTGTCCCCAGTTATCCTATGGGCTTGTCCCCAGTGATCCTCTGGGATCATTCTCAGTTATCCTTTGGGCGTGTCCCCAGTTACTAATTTATCTTTTACATTGGCTTAGTCCCAAGTTATATCTCACTTTTCAGGTTTTGGAAGTCTAAACGTATAAGGGTCCTTAATCCTTATTAACTATCAAAGTCTTATCTATGATTGTCTTGATTGAAGGTTAGGATCCTGACTAGGATCCTCAGGTATGATCCTTGACTATTTATACTCTTTATCCTAACCAACCCTTATACTTTGACAACCAAACCTATGATCCTTGAACTAAAACACTTTGAATATTTTCAATATCAGGATATTTGATCTAGGATCATATCCTAAATTTATTAAATATATTTTCAACTCTTGCAAACATATTACAAAGACAACTTAGAAACAAGAAGATAAGGATAACAACACGAGATAAGCCAGAAAAGTTAAGTTATATTATTAAACAAAAGGATCATTAACCCTTTCAAAAAGTTGTCAAAATTGCCAACCCACATTTCTACCAGCAAAACGTGGCCCGTCCACATGGGTTGGCAAAGGGTGTCCATTGTCTATGCGGTCTTAGCATTTTGCAGGAAAATTAAAGCGGCAGGATCACAAAGGCTTCATCCCCCAAACAGAGGATCCCTCCACCTTTTGCAATCCTACCCATTGTTCAAAGGATCCAGGATCCTTAACCCTAAAAACTATTGTTCGAAGATTACAGACCATAATTGTTTCAAACACCACAAACTACTATCAAAATTTAAAAAATTGGGCTCCGGCTATGTCTAGAAGTTTCCATCATTGCCCAATCTCGCAGCTCAAACCTTCGCTGCACCATCACCACTAGCTCCACTTGCCTCCCCCTGATCCTTACCGACATCTCCACCTTCAAGCATAGGGATATCCTCAACATCATCGTCATCCTCCAGCTCTGCTAGCCTTGCCTTCCAGCCTTCAATGTCCCATGTGCTCCTATCAAAGGAAGGATCCTGAGCCTCCGTGGCCATCTGCAGTTGTATCTTGTACATAGCTATCGCGGCAGAGACTTTAGCATCCTGAGTAATGTCATGCTTCTCATAATCGAACTTGATCAATGCTTTGACAGCCTCATCCTTAACGGCCCGGATCTTCTTCTCAAGATCAGTGATCTTGAGATCCTTCAGCACACCCATTTGATGAAGGTCGGCAATCTGGCGATCCTGATCTTCAACGTGGCCAACATAAGATTCTATTTCAGTAAGTTTCTGCAAAAACAACAGGATATAACGTCAGACACGGGTGATCCTCAAAAACCATCAGGATAACCAACAGGGGCAGTGATCCTGACCTCGTTGACAGAATCAAGAAATTGCTGACGGAGGAGGGGGAATCCCTGAAGATCCTCAGAAACTTTCCTCTTCTTTCCCTTACCCCTAATGGGTAATTTAGGGGCTGAAGCAGAAGGACTAGCAACCGAAGTCTTCTTCTTCGAAGACGTGACCTTGGCAAGATCATCAATCCCAAACAAGGAGGCAGATTTGGCAGACTTAGCAGATTTTCCAGCACCTACGCAATTCAGAAACAAGATAAGTTCCCTTGTTAAATTAAATACTCTTACATAAAGCTTACTTTCTATGAGGATACTTACTTGACATCGTGGCAGATGCAGAAGATATCTCTTGAGAATCTTGAATAGTGACTTGGAAGCTTCTAACTTCAGGATCAAGCTTTTTAAAAGCTAGGACTCTCTCTTTTGCAGCAGGGCTTAACTTCAGATGAGTAATGGATATAGCTGCACAAAAAATAAAAAGAGATATTAGTGATCTTCATCAAATGAGACAGGACTGATAGTGATCCTTCGAGGATCCTCTACCCTACCATGAGTAGCCCACTCCTTGGGCAGATCATTCCCATTAGGGAGGGAATCCCTTCTCACGAAGAAGAAACGACGCTTCCAATTTGTGTCATTTCTGGTAACTTTCAAAACAGGATGATCCTCCCCGGCCTTCCGTTTCAACAAATATCGATGAGAGCCAAACTTGGTAAGATCATAAAGAGCGGCCAACTCCGTCATCCCCAGATCAATCCCTCTCTGCTCAATGATCCTTTCGAAGGTATACAGAACCCTCCAGATCATCGGCATAGCTTGGATATAAGAGATGCCGGTTAAAGAAAAGAAGGATTGGGTGAAGGATGGAAAAGGATATGAATACCCTATGGTGAATGGAGTAGCAGGAAAAGCCACCCAGGTATCCGAAACAGAATCACTCAGAGCGGTAGGTGTGAAGGACTTGAAAACCACATTCGCTGGAAAACAATGACGAATTCTGTCTATGTGAACATCAGTAAAGCAACACCTCTCCGTAGGAGAATCCTTGATAATCCCCTGGCTTTTTAAGGGACTATCCTTCTTGGAATCCTTATGCGGAGAATTCCGGAGCAACATGTTTGGAACAGAAACAAAGTAGAAACGAAAAACAGAGCAAAGAGAAGGAAGAAGGGAAAGATAGAAGAAGAGGATACCTGATCGAGTCTTCGGTAGTGATTATAAAGGGAAGATACCTCGAACTTAAATACAGAATGATCCTAACCCTATCTCCTATTTATAATGATGATTTGCAGGGATTGTCACATCTGTGACGTAATTATCACAACGGCTAGTCCATGTGTAACGGCTAGTTATTCGGAATCGCCCGTTAGAGATAAGATCAAAACAAAATATAACTCGTCTATTTACAATTAACTCCTTATATTTTGGGGGCAATTGTTAGGGCTGAATTTTTATTATAGGTGATCCTTACACATGATCCTAACCAGTGATCCTTGTTTCTTTGGCAGACAGTGATCCTCAGCAGAACTTCAGGATCAGGATCATGGGACATTATGGTGATCCTCATACTAACGGCCACTTCCGCTTAATACAATATTGTTTTGCAGGACCATCTAGCAGGATATGCTCTAGACATCATGATCCAGGGACGCGTCTTCACAAATATGGCAAGAGCTTAATTGAAGAAGGACGTTGCACAGGATATGGAAACATGGCTTGATTCATGGGCAGCAATTTAGGCTAGATTGTCTTTATTTCTAAAGGGGTAATGAGCTGATAATTAGTCCTTTTACCTAAAATAAGTCATCTACACTTGTATAAATACCCCTCTTCCTCATTCGGAAGAAGACACACGACATACAACGCAACTCTCACACACTTAGACACCAAAAGCAATAGTGATCCTTGTACTCAGCTCATTATCATCCAAAGTTGTAATCATATTTTTCTTATATTGAAGTTGGTGATCGGTAGTTGCCATCACTCGAGGTTTTTTATGCCGGAGATCATACATTGATCAAGGGCTTTTTCCTCGTATAAATCATTGTGTCTTTGCATCTTTTATCACAGAAGTGATCCTTTACTTTCATAATTAACCAAGCATCATACCCCGTTTACATAAAGTTTGGTTACATTATCCTTGTGTGATTTTTGACCAAAACAGGAATGAAGTCCCCTTGATGGACATCTAGACTTCCTGTTTGCAAACTTTTTAGGGATCCTGGCATTTGGAAGGATCCTGGTATCTGGGATGATCCTGGAACGAAGGAGGATCCTTGAACCTGGGATGATCCTGGAACAAAGTAGGATCCTTGAACCTGGGATGATCCTGGAACAAAGTAGGATCCTTGAATCTGCTGCGCTCCCGGATAGGCTCCTGATTTCATGAAGGATCCCATATGCTGGGGATAGGATCCTGCCGGCTGAAAGTGTGAGCCTGATGCCTGAGTCATTGCTGTTGATCCGAGGTGCAATCCTCTTGATTCTCCCATAATTTGCACGTCTGGAATCTCTGATGGCTGAGAAGTGACCATTGGAGTGTCAAAGCTCAAGGATTTGGGCATCAGTGGGGAATGATCCTCTGCCGTTCTCCTTTGTCTTTTGAGATCTCCAATTTCCCTGAGGATCCTTTCATTAGTTTCATCCTGCCGCTGCATACGATCCTTCATCTGCAAAATCAAAGTAAATACATCACTAGTACTGGGAATATAAGAATTCATAGCAGAAGAAGATGGAGGTTTAGAGTTAGTAGGAGTTTGCCTCTTCTCAGCATTCTTCTGGGATCCTGCCGGTGGAGGAGGCAGAGTGTTCTGAGACGAGGTGACCGCAGACATCACCGTGGACATGTTTTTCAATGATGAAGCCATGTAATTCTTTGAAATGATTTCGAACAGAAAGTTTTCTTATGAATGAAGCACCAATTGCCCCACGGTGGGCGCCAAACTGTTTTGGTCAAAAATCACACAAGGATAATGCAACTAAACTCTAAGTAAATGGGGAGTGATGCTTGGTTTATTGAAAAAGTAAAGGATCACTTCAGTATGAAATATGCAAAGACACAATGATTTATACGAGGAAAAAGCCCTTGATCAATGTATGATCTCCGGCATAAAAAACCTCGGGTGATGGCAACTACCGATCACCAAACTTCAATATATCAAAATATGGTTACAACTTTGGATGATAATGAGCTGAGTACAAGGATCACTATAGTTTCGAGTGTCTAAGCGTGTGAGAATTGTGTTGTGTGTTCTTCCGAATGAGGAAGAGTGTTATATATACAAGTGTAGGTGACCTATTTTAGGTAAAAAGACTAATAATCAGCTCATGACCCCTTTAGAAATAAAAGTAAATCTAGCCTAAATTATCGCCCTTAAATCATGCCAAGTTTCCATATCCTTCACAACGTTCATCTCCGATTAAGCACATACTATAGTTGTAAAGACGTGTCCTTTAATTGTGATGCTTAAGAGCGGATCCTGCTAGATGTCCTGCAAAACAACATTAATTCAACGAATACAACTGTTAGCATGAGGATCCTATGATGGTCCGTGATCCTGATCCTGGAACTCTGCTGAGGATCACTATCTGCCAAAGAAACAAGGATCACTGGTTAGGATCACACGTGAGGATCATGTATTGTAAAAATCCAGCCCTAACAGATATAGTTGGTAAACTTCCCAAGGCACCTGGTGGAAAAGTGTTCATTCTTGCTATGACTGATTATTTTTCCAAATGGATAGAAGCTGAAGCCTTTGCTCAAGTCAGAGAAAAAGAAGTGATATCCTTTATTAAAAGAAACATTATTACCAGATTTGGTATTCCTTCTGAAATTGTTTGTGATAATGGATCCCAATTTATTGAGTGTAGAACTACTAACTTTTGTGACAGCTGGGGGATTAAGATGATAACATCAACACCAGTCCACCCACAACCTAATGGTCAAGCAGAATCATCCAACAAGATCATCATAAACAATTTGAAGAAGAAGCTTGGATCCAAGAAAGGAAAGTGGGCAGAAGAACTACCTTATGTACTATGGGCTGATAGGACAACTCCCAAGAATGCTACTGGTCAAACTCCATTTTCTTTATTGTTTGGAGCAGAATTAGTGATCCCTACAGAGATGGTGGTTCCTACTGCAAGAACAAGCATCCATGATCCAAAAGAAAATGCTGAAAACTTGGTGCAAGACTTGGATACCATAGAAGAACTCAGGGATTTGGCAAGGATAAGAATGGCTAGTTATCAACAAAGGATGGCTGGAGCCTACAACAAGAATGTGAGGATCAGGAAGTTCCAAGTTGGTGATATGGTATTGAGGAAAGCATTTCAAAATACCACCAACCCTACTGATGAAAAGTTAGCACCAATGTGGGAAAGCCCTTACCTGATTGAAGCTAAGGCAGGAAAGGGGGCATATCGATTGTTAACAATGGAAGGAGATTTGCTACCAAGGGCTTGGAATGCTGTCCACTTAAAAAGATACTTCATGTAATAAGGATCCAGGATCCTCATCTGTTTCAGTGTCCAAAGTCCATGAAGGATCTTCAGAGGATAGATGATCCTCATTCTAGTAATGATCCAATTCCAATCTATTTAATTCTTTAATTATCATATATACAAGGAGACGGATCCTGCATCCTTTATCCTTCTTTCACTTAGTTCTGAGTTTTGCAGAAGCTTGGTATATCCTTAACAAAGGATTGAGTATCCACAGAAGTCTCCAGTTATTTGGGCTAGTCCCCAGTTATTTGGGCTTGACCCCAGTTTTTTTGGGCTTGACCCCAGTTATTTGGGCTAGTCCCTAGTTTTTTGGGACTGTCCCAGTATCGCCAGTAGCGCACATGATCCTGGTGCAGTTCATGGCAATGGGACCAGTACTCGCTTTAGGGGCTGACAATTTCATTGTACTGGCTGTATTCAGGATCCTATGTATAATGGTAGACGTACCATACATCCGTTCCTAAGTTTTCTTACGTTTTCACGTTAGCTAAGATTTTGGCATTTTCATGTCACTAAGTTTGGATAGTCGCCAGTGAGAGCCATACTCCAGTTTACACAAGATCTTTTGGGTTGGTCCCTAGTTTTTTGGGCTTGTCCCCGGTTTTTGGGCTTGTCCCCAGTATATTGGGCTTGTCCCAAGAATTGTTGGGCTTGTCCCCAGTTGCTAACTCTTCTCCTATATTGGCTTAGTCCCAAGTTATGTCCTATTTTAGGTTTTTGAAGCTAAACAACTAAGGATCCTTGATCCTAACCTTTTACTAAGGTTTGTTTTTGGTTATCCTGGTTATAAATGTTAAAGGATTAGGATCCTAACTTGGATTCTCAGGTATGATCCTCAATTACTTTGATTTTATACTTTATTTATTTAAGTGACCCTTACTCTTTGACAACAGGATACATGATCCTTAAGTTATGTCACTTTCTGAATTTTTCGATTATAGGATATTTGATCCTTGATCATATCCTAAACTTTTTGACATAATCTATTAAACTTTTATTCTTTACTTATGAATTCAAACAAAGTATATCACAACAGTTGAAAAATAAAGCATTCACAAAAATAACAACACATGAAATAGCCAAAAGATTAAAGTTTTATTTATTCACCAAAAATTAAACCCTTAAAAGGTTGTCAAAATTGCCAACCCAAGTTTCTACCAGCAAAACGTGGCCCGTCCACTTGGGTTGGCAAAAGAGTGTCCATATTAACAAGGTCTTAGTGCAGGAAATAAAAGCGGCAGGATAACAAGTGGTTCCATCCCCCAAACAGAGGATCCATCCACCACCCATTATCCTACCAATTGTCCAAGGATCCATGATCCACAACCCTAAAAACTATTGTTTAAGTACAAACCAGCATTGTTCAGAAAACACCACAACCAAAAAACATTAAAACCATAAAAAATGGGCTCCGGCCGCGTCTAGATAAATCCATCATCGCCCATTTCTACAGCTCACACCTTCGCTGCATCACCATCACCTCCAGCTTTAGCACCACCAGCCTGATCCTTAGCCCCGCTGCCACTTGTCTCAATTGCTAAGACCTCTATAGCCTCCTCCTCGCCATCCAACTCAGCTAGCTTAGCCCTCCAGCCCTCCTGGTCCCAACTGCTTCAGTCAAAGTCAGGATCCTCAGCCTCCTTGGCCATCTGCAACTTGATCTTGTACATAGTGATTGTTTTGGTCAAAAATCACACGAGGATAATGTAACCAAACTTTATGTAAACGGGGTATGATGCTTGGTTAATTATGAAAGTAAAGGATCACTTCTGTGATAAAGATGCAAAGACACAATGATTTATACGAGGAAAAAGCCCTTGATCAATATATGATCTCCGGCATAAAAAACCTCGGGTGATGGCAACTACCGATCACCAACTTCAATATAAGAAAAATATAGTTACAACTTCGGATGATAATGAGCTGAGTACAAGGATCACTATTGTTTCGAGTGTCTAAGTGTGTGAGAGTTGCGTTGTATGTCGTGTGCCCTCTTCCAAATGATGGAGAGTGGTATTTATACAAGTGTAGGTGACCTATTTTAGGTAAAAGGACTAATTATCAGCTCATTACCCCTTTAGAAATAAAAGACAATCTAGCCTAAATTGCCGCCCATACATCAAGCCAAGTTTCCATATCCTGTGCAACGTCTATCTCTGATTATGCTCCTGCCATAATTGTGAAGACGCGTCCCTTGATCATGATGCTAAGAGCGTATCCTGCTAGATATTCCTGCAAAATAACATTGCATTAAGTGAAGGTGACCGTTAGCATGAGGATCCTTTGATGGTCCATGATCCTGATCCTGAAGTCCTGCTGAGGATCACTGTCTGCCAAAGAAACAAGGATCACTGGTTAGGATCACGTGTAAGGATCACCTATAATAAAAATCCAGCCCTAACAATTGCCCCCAAAATATAAGGAGTTTATTGTAAATTGACGAGTTGTATTTTGATCTTATCTCCAACGGGTAACTCCGAATAACTAGCCGTTAATATCGAACTAGCCGTTGCGATCATTACGTCATAGATGTGACAATCCCTGCAAATCATGATTATAAATAGGAGATAGGGTTGGGATCACTCTGCATTTAAATTCGAGATATCTTCCCTTTATAATCGCTGCCGAAGATCGATCAGGTATTCTCTTTTCTTCTCTTGCTCTGTTTTTCTGCTGTGAGGATGTTGCTCCGAAACTCTCCCCATGGTAGGATAGAGGATCCTGAAAGGATCATCGTCAGACTTGTCTTTTATGATGAGGATCACTAATGTCTTGTTTTTTGTTTATTATGCAGCTATTTACATTGCTTATCTTAAGTTGACTCCTGTTGCAAGAGAGAGAGTTTTAGTTTCCAAGAAGCTTGATCCTGAGACCAGAAGTTTTCAAGTCACCATCCAAGATTCACAAGAAGTATCCTCCGCATCTGCCACAATGTCAAGTAAGTATCCTTACCAAAAAGTAAGTTCTATGCAAAAGTATTAAATTAGTTAGGAGACTTATCTTGTTTTGATTGTGTAGGTGCTGGGAAATCTGCTAAGTCCGCCAAGTCTGCCTCCTTGTTTGGGGTTGATGATCTTGCCAACGTCAAGTCTTCGAAGAAGAAGACTCCTGCTGCTAGTCCCTCTGCTTCAGCCCCTAAATTACCCATTAGGGGTAAGGGAAAGAAGAGGAAGACTTCTGAGGATCTCCAAGGGTTTCCCCTGATTCGTCAGCAGTTTCTTGATTCTGTCAACGAGGTTAGGATCACTGCCCCTGTTGGTTATCCTGATGGTTTTTGAGGATCACCTGTGTCTGACGTCATATCTTGTTGTTTTTGCAGAAACTTACTGAAATAGAGACTTATGTTAACCACGTTGAAAATCAGGATCGCCAAATTGCCGACCTCCAACAGATGGGTGTGCTGAAGGATCTCAAGATAGCCGATCTTGAGAAGGAGCTCCGGGCTACCAGGGATGAAGCTGTCAAAGCATTGATCAAGTTTGACTACGAGAAGCATGATATCACCCAGGATGCTAAGGTCTCTGCTGCGATAACCATGTATAAGATCCAGCTGCAAATGGCTGCAGAGGCTCAGGATCCTTCCTTTGACAAAGGTACATGGGACGTGGAAGGTTGGAAGGCAAGGCTGGCAGAGTTGGAGGATGATGATGATGCTGAGGATATCCCTATGCTTGAAGGTGGAGATGCTGGTAAGGATCAGGGTGAAGCGAGTGGAGCTGGTGGTGATGGTGCAGCGAAGGTTTGAGCTGCAAGATTGGGCAATGATGGAAACTTCTAGACATAGCCGGAGTCCAATTTTTAAATTTTTGTAGTGGTTTGTGGTTGTTGATGGTTTGTAACCTCTGAACAATAGTTTTTAGGGTTAAGGATCCTGGATCCTTTGAACAATAGGTAGGATTGCAAAAGGTGGAGGGATCCTCTGTTTGGGGGATGAAGCCTTTGTGATCCTGCCTGCTTTTAATTTCCTGCACAATGCTATGACCGCATAGACAATGGACACCCTTTGCCAACCCATGTGGACGGGCCACGTTTTGCTGGTAGAAATGTGGGTTGGCAATTTTGACAACTTTTTTGAAGGGGTTAAAGATCCTTTTGTTAATAATATAACCTTAATCTTTCTGGCTTATCTCGTGTTGTTATCCTTTAATTATCTTCTTATTTCTCAATTGTTTTTGTAGTATATTTGTTAAAGTAACAAGAGTTGAAAATATGTTTAATAAATTTAGGATATGATCCTAGATCAAATATCCTGATATTGAAAATTTTCAAAGTACTTTAGTTCAAGGATCATAGGTTCGGTTGTCAAAGTGTAAGGGTTGGTTAGGATAATGAGTATAATAAAAATAGACAAGGATCATACCTGAGGATCCAAGTTAGGATCCTAACCTTCAATCAAGATAATCGTAGATAAGATTTTGATGGATAATAAGGATTAAGGATCCTTATGTGTTTTAACTTTGACAATCCTAAAAAATGAAACATAACTTGGGACTAAGCCAATGTAAAAAATAAATTAGTAACTGGGGACATGCCCAAAGGATAACTGAGAATGATCCCGGAGGATCACTGGGGACAAGCCCAAAGGATAACTGGGGACAAGCCCAAAGGATAACTGGGGACATGCCCAAAGGATCGTATGTAAACTGGAGTATGGCCCTTACTGGCGACTATCCAAACTTTGTGACATGAAAATGTCAAAACCTTAGCTAACGTGAAAACGTTAGAAACCTTAGGAACGGATGTATGGTACGTCTACCATTATACGTAGGATCCTAAATATAGCCAGTACGATGAGGTTGTCAGCCCCGGAAGTGGGTACTGGTCCCAAAGACGTGAACTATATCGGGATCATCGTGCGCTGCTGGCGGAAACTGGGGATAATCCCAAGGATAACTGGGGTTGGACCCAAGGATCTGCGGTGCTTTTGAAGATCTTTGACGATATGCTGAAGATACCTGAACTATCATAACTCGAATGGTTTGTGAGTAGAGGATGAAGGATACAAGATCCTTATCCTTAGGTAAAAAGTAAGAGAATGTAATAGTTTTAGGATAAGCATATTACCAGAGTAAGGATCACTGATATCGCCGGGATCCTCCAAGGATACTTCAATGTAAGGATCACATGCTTGAAGGATCATGTTCACATGAAATATTTCTTCAAGTGAACAGCATTCCAGGCTCTTGGTAACAAATTTCCTTCCATGGTTAGCAACCTGTATGCCCCCTTTCCTGCTTCAGCTTCAATCAAGTAGGGACCTTCCCATTTTGGTGCTAACTTCCCGTCAGCAGGATTGATAGTATTTTGAAATGCTTTTCTCAACACCATATCTCCGACTTGGAACTTCCTTATCCTGACATTCTTGTTATAAGCACCAGCCATTCTTTGTTGGTAGCTTGCCATCCTTATCCTAGCCAGATCCCTGATTTCCTCGATAGTATCCAAATTCTGAGCTAGGATTGCAGCATTCTCTTCAGGATCACGAGCACTTGTTCTAGCAGTTGGGACCACCATCTCGGTTGGGATCACTGCTTCTGCCCCAAATACTAAAGAGAAAGGTGTTTGACCAGTGGCATTCTTGGGAGTTGTCCTATCAGCCCATAGCACATAAGGTAACTCCTCTGCCCATTTCCCCTTCTTGGATCCTAGCTTCTTTTTCAGATTGTTGATGATGATCTTGTTGGATGATTCTGCTTGACCATTGGCTTGTGGGTGAACTGGTGTTGATGTTATCATCTTGATTCCCCAACTGTCACAAAAGTTAGTGGTTCTGCTTCCAATGAATTGGGAACCATTATCACATACAATTTCAGAGGGAATGCCAAATCTAGTTATAATGTTTCTTTTAATGAAGGATATGACTTCCTTTTCCCTGACTTGAGCAAAGGCTTCAGCTTCTATCCACTTACAAAAATAGTCAGTCATGGCAAGCATAAATACTTTTCCACCAGGTGCTTTAGGAAGCTTGCCAACTATATCCATTCCCCATCTCATGAATGGCCAAGAGGATGGTATGGGGTGTAGCAATTCAGCTGGTTGATGAAGGATATTGTTGTGTCTTTGACAAGGATCACATTTCCTAGCATATTCTACAGCATCCCTTTTCATGGTTGGCCAGTAGTATCCTGTTCTAAGGATCCTTGAGAATAATGCCCTGCCCCAGTGTGGTTTCCACAATCTCCTTCATGGAAGTCTCTCAACACTTCTTCAATTTCAGGATCCTCAATACATCTTAAATATGGTCCTGCAAGGGATCGTTTATATAGCACATTATTTAAGATTGTAAATTGAGATACCTTGATCCTGAAAGCTCTAGGATTTTCTCCCACCGGGATCTCTCCATGTTGCAAGTATTTCATGATTGGTGAGACCCATGATCCTGCATAAGATTGAGCTTCTTCACTAGGGATTACTGCAGTATCCTCTTCTACTTCCATGGCCACTTGATTTTCAATAGCAGGAGCCAGGATATGGATGATAGGGATACTTATGTCTTCTGGAATTTTTAAGGATGATCCTAAGTTGGCCAATGCATCAGCTTCCGTGTTATCCTCCCTTGGTACCTGTGTTAAGCTGAAAGAGACAAAAGAGAGTGCCAATTCCTTGACTATCTCTAAATATTTGGTTAGTTTTTCACCTTTAACAGCATAGGATCCATTAAAGTGATTAGTGATCAATAATGAGTCTACATATACTTTAAGATATTTCACCCCCATATCCTTAGCAATTTGTAAGCCAGCAATTAAGGCTTCATATTCAGCCTCATTGTTAGTTGCTTGGAACTCACAGGCTATGGAGTGGGGTATTATGTCCCCCTGTGGCGATTTTAGTAGTATCCCGAGCCCTGTGCCCTTGACATTTGAGGATCCATCAGTGTGTAGTATCCAAGGATCCTTGGTCTCATCCAGCTGTTGGACCTCCAATTCTGCTTCTCTTTGTAGATCACTACTGAAATCAGCCACAAAGTCAGCTAGTGCTTGGGATTTGATGGCTGTTCTTGGCTCATATCTTATATCATGGGCACTAAGCTTTACTGCCCACTTAGCCATTCTTCCTGACATCTCTGGTTTCCTGAGGACATTCTTAATTGGAAAGTTAGTTCTAACAACGATAGTATGGGTTTCAAAATAATGCCTTAACTTAGTTGATGCCATGATTAATGCAAGAATAAGTTTTTCGAGGTGTGAGTACCTGGATTCGGCATCAAGTACACTTTTACTTACATAGTAGATAGGATATTGTGTACCTTCGTGATCCTTGACAAGGACAGCACTTACAGCGGTTGAGGATACCGCCAGGTATAAGGATAACACATCTCCTTTTTCCGGTTTTGCTAATGCTGGTGCTGAGGACATATATTCTTTAAGGGCTTGTAAAGCGTTCTCATGCTTCTCAGTCCATTCAAACTTCTTATTCTTCCTTAGGATATCGTAGAATTCTTTGCATTTTTCTGAGGATTTCGATATGAACCTGTTCAAAGCTCCTATCCTGCCTGTCAGTCTTTGAACATCCTTGGCATTGGCAGGAGATTTGATATTTACTAATGCTTTGATTTGTTCCGGGCTTGCTTCAATGCCCCTCTGGGTTACCATGTATCCTAAGAACTTTCCTACCTTAACACCAAAATGGCATTTCGAAGGATTAAGTTTCATGTTGTAGCTATCAAGGATATCGAATGCTTCTTCCAAATCCCTTAGGTGATCCTCAGCTTTCTTTGACTTGACCACCATGTCATCTATGTACACCTCCATAGTTTTTCCAATTTGATCTTTGAACATCATATTCACCAGCCTTTGATATGTTGCACCTGCATTTCTTAGTCCAAAAGGCATGGCAATATAACAATATAAACCGGTTAGGGTCATAAAGGCTGTATCCTCTTGGTCAGATGGTTCCATCTGAATTTGTTGGAATCCAGATGATGCATCCATAAAGGTCAACAGTTCATGCCCCGCCGTTGCATCCACCATGGAGTCAATGTGGGGTAATGGGAAAGGATCCTTGGGACATGCCTTATTTAAATCAGTGAAATCGACACATACCCTCCACTTTCCGTTTTTCTTTTGTACAACAACCACATTGGCTAACCATTTTGGATACTTTACCTCTCTGATCATACCTGCTCGAAGTAGTCTCTCTACTTCTTCCTGGATAATGGCATTCCTTTCTGGTGCAAATTTCCTCCTTTTTTGATGGATTGGTTTGATAGACCTGTCAATGCCAAGTTTGTGAGTAATAATATCCTTAGATATACCTGTCATATCTTCATGTTTCCAAGCAAAGGTAGGTTTTCTTCTTTTGAGAAAGGATATTAAGTCTTCTTTCATCTTGCCAAGGATCCCTGATCCGATATAGATTTTTGATTCAGGATCATTAGGATCCAAAAGGATTTCGTCCACATCTTGTTCCCTTGCCTCCAAGACATCCCTCGGAGGATACTGTAATTGCTATTGCTCCCTTGGCTTCGAGGTTGGCTTCATGGATGAGGTATAACAATCCTTAGCCTCCTGCTGATCACTGTCGATCTTGATTATTCCCCATGGGCTAGGGAGCTTCACACATTGATGGTAGGTGGATGGGACTGCTTTCATATCGTGTATCCAAGGTCTGCCAAGGATAACATTGCAACAAGATAAACAGTCAATAACACAAAATTTCTGATAATTATGTAATCCTTCCACGTAGATTGGGAGTTTGATGTCCCCCAGAGTTTTCTTCGTTTCTCCGCTGAATCCTACAAGCACGGAGGATCTTGGTGTGATGTCTGATTCTGGAATACCCATTTTCTTCAGAACATCAAGCTGGATAATGTTCACTGAGCTTCCTCCATCGATAAGGATCCTGCGGACAAAATGGTTAGAGATAAAGAGAGTAATAACCAAACTATCATGATGAGGATCCTGAATGTTAATGCGATCCTCCTCATCAAACGTTATCCTCTTCCCCTCTGAGACACTTGATGTCCTAATAGGTCTTTCTCCATTATCCATTTTTGACTCCTTTGCATGCCTTTTGGCCGCCGAGAAGGATGTACCACAGATGTCTGATCCTCCGGAAATAAAGTTGATCACTTGTGCATTTGCCGGAGGTGCTGGAGCCTTTTCAGGGATCCTTTCAGGATCCTGAGTCCTTTGCTTTTTTCTTCCCAACAATTCTTTTAGGTGCCCCTTGCTTAACAGATATCCAATTTCTTTTCTTAAAGCTATGCATTCTTCAGTTAGGTGCCCGAAATCCTCATGGTATGCACACCATTTTGACTTGTCTTTAGTCCCGGACGGTTTATCATTCTTCCTGGGCCACCTAGCTTTTTCACCTAGATTCTGCATTGCAAGGATTAGTTCATGATTATCAACGGAAAAACAGTATTCTGAGATTGGAGGTTCATCATCCTCTTCTTGGTCAACAGCATGCACATTCTGGTTCTCATTTCTATGGTAGGATTTGAATTTGTTGTTCTTGAAGGAGGATCCTTGCTTCTCCTGTTTTGAGGATCCCACTTGTCTCTCCTGGATCCTCTTGTCATCCTCTAGCCGGATGAACCTGAGTGCCCGAGTCCTTACTTCATCTAGATTCCTGCATGGTGTCATAACAAGCTCATCATAGAATAATGAATCCTTAAGCAGTCCCATTTTGAAGGCTTCAACAGCCGTAGCCATATCCATGTTGGGAATGTCCAAGGATTCTTTACTAAATTTAGTTATATAATCCCTTAATGATTCATTATGACCTTGAGTTACCCTATATAAATCACTGGTTAATCTTTCAAATTTTCTACTACAAGAGAATTGGTTATTGAATAAATTAACTAAATTAGCAAATGAAGTAATAGAGTAAGGGGGAAGACTTAGCAGCCACTTAAGAGCTGATCCAGTAAGAGTGGATCCAAATCCTTTACATAGGCATGCTTCCTTCAACTTTTCTGGGATAGGATTGATCTCCATCCTTTCCCTGTATTGTGCTATGTGTTCCTCTGGATCCGTTGTACCATCATACAGCTTCATAGAAGGGATATGGAACCTTTTGGGTACCTCTGCATCACAAATTGGTGGTGCAAAGCGAGATACCTTGTGGCTTCCATCTGCAATCTCTGGGATAGGCTTGACTACCCCTGGAACACTTGAGATCATATCTTTTAGCTTCTGCAACTCCCTGGCCATAGCATGATTGGTACCTGTATCCTGCATGAATCCATGGTTAGTGGTAGGATAATTATTTAAAGTGTTACCTCCCATTGGGTTCAAGTTAGGGAATCCATATTGCTGGGATTCTGGAACAACGGAGGGACCAGTGGAAGCAATGGTCTGCATTGGAATGAAGTCCCCTTGATGGACATCTAGACTTCCTGTTTGCAAACTTTTTAGGGATCCTGGCATCTGGAAGGATCCTGGTGTCTGGGATGATCCCGGAACGAAGGAGGATCCTTGAACCTGGGATGATCCTGGAACAAAGGAGGATCCTTGGCCCTGGAATGATCCTGGAACAAAGTAGGATCCTTGAAACTGCTGTGCCCCCGGATAGGCTCCCGGATTCATGAAGGATCCCAAATGCTGGGGGTAGGATCCTGCCGGCTGGAAGTGTGAGCCTAATGCCTGAGTCATTGTTGTCGATCCGTGGTGCAATCCTCTTGATTCTCCCATGATTTGCACGTCTGGAATTCCTGATGGCTGAGAAGTAATCATTGGAGTATCAAAGCTCAAGGATTTGGGCATCAGTGGAGAATGATCCTCTGCCGTTTTCTTCTGTCTTTTGAGATCTCCAATTTCCCTGAGGATCCTTTCATTAGTTTCATCCTGCCGCTGCATACGATCCTTCATCTGCAAAATCAAAGTAAATACATCACTAGTACTGGGAATATAAGAATTCATAGCAGAAGGAGATGGAGTTTTAGAAGTGGTAGGAGTTTGTCTCTTCTCAGCATTCTTCTGGGATCCTGCCGGTGGTGGAGGCAGAATGCTCTGGGACGAGGTGACTGCAGACATTGTCGTGGACATGTTTTTCAATGATGAAGCCATGTAACTCTTCGAAGTGATTTCGAACAAAAGATTTTCTTATGAATGAAGCACCAATTGCCCCACGGTGGGCGCCAAACTGTTTTGGTCAAAAATCACACGAGGATAATGTAACCAAACTTTATGTAAACGGGGTATGATGCTTGGTTAATTATGAAAGTAAAGGATCACTTCTGTGATAAAGATGCAAAGACACAATGATTTATACGAGGAAAAAGCCCTTGATCAATATATGATCTCCGGCATAAAAAACCTCGGGTGATGGCAACTACCGATCACCAACTTCAATATAAGAAAAATATAGTTACAACTTCGGATGATAATGAGCTGAGTACAAGGATCACTATTGTTTCGAGTGTCTAAGTGTGTGAGAGTTGCGTTGTATGTCGTGTGCCCTCTTCCAAATGATGGAGAGTGGTATTTATACAAGTGTAGGTGACCTATTTTAGGTAAAAGGACTAATTATCAGCTCATTACCCCTTTAGAAATAAAAGACAATCTAGCCTAAATTGCCGCCCATACATCAAGCCAAGTTTCCATATCCTGTGCAACGTCTATCTCTGATTATGCTCCTGCCATAATTGTGAAGACGCGTCCCTTGATCATGATGCTAAGAGCGTATCCTGCTAGATATTCCTGCAAAATAACATTGCATTAAGTGAAGGTGACCGTTAGCATGAGGATCCTTTGATGATCCATGATCCTGATCCTGAAGTCCTGCTGAGGATCACTGTCTGCCAAAGAAACAAGGATCACTGGTTAGGATCACGTGTAAGGATCACCTATAATAAAAATCCAGCCCTAACAGTGATGGCGGCAGAGAGTTTAGCATCCTCCATCACCTCATTTTTCTCATGATCAGCGTTGATGTGGGCCATGACCACCTGCTTCTTTGCCAAGTTCAGCTCTTTCTCGAGGGAAGAGATGGTCTCATCCTTTGCCAGAAAGATCTTTTGGAATTCCAAATGCTTTTGCTCAGCCTCTTCGACATACGCATCAAAGAGCATCTGGATCTCGGCGAATTTCTGCAAAAAAGACAAGGTAGAGTTCAGGATCCGTTATCCTCAAATGGGCAGGATAACCAGTCAGGATTGAGGATCCTTACATTAGAGAAGTATTCTTCAAACTGGTGGCGGATGAGGGGCAGGCCTTCCAGATTGTCAGCCTCAGTGGTCTTCCTCTTCTTTCCTCCCTTGCCCTTAGAGGTGACAGGCTTAGGGATTGGTACCTTGGGCTAGCAGCAGATTTCTTCTTCCCGGACCGGGCAGAGACAGCGTCAAGATCAGTGACACTGAAGCGAGTGGCTGACCTTGAAGATTTTCCAGCACCTACAAAGGACAAACAACAGATAAGTATCCTTGATTTAAATCTATTTAATCATATGTAAAAATAAACACTTACTTGACATTGTGACTGAACCGGAGGATACTTCTTGTGAATCCTTTGTGTTTGCTTGAAATGATCTTACTGCAGGATCAAGGCTCCAGAAAGCAGCAATCCTTTCTTTTGTCACAGGCAATTGAAAAAGGTGAGAGACTAAGATAGCTGCATAAAAAGGCAGTAAAGGATCAGTTATCCTCAACAGAGACAGAGTTATCCTATGATCCTTCTATAAGGATCCTATATCCTACCATTGGTGGTCCACTTTATGGGGAGATCTTTCCCATCAGGGATAGAGTCCCTCCTAACAAAGAAGAATCGCTTCTTCCAGTTGGTATTATTGGGTGAGAATCACCGGGTTTATGTTTGAACAAGAATCGGTGTGAACCATGGCTCACAAGGTTGTATAATTCTGCAAGTTCTGACATCCCCAAATCTATGCCTTCCTGCTCAATGATGTTCTCTAAAGTATACAATACTCTCCACATCATTGGCTTGTCCTGGATATAGCACATGCCGGTGAGGGAAAAGAAAGATTGGGTGAAGGTATGGAAAGGATAGGAGAATCCTATCAGAAATGGGGTGGCCGGAAAAGCAACCTAGGTGTTCGAAACTGAATCACTTTTGGCAGTAGGGTCAAAAGGCTTGAAGACGGTATCCGCCGGAAAACAATGGCGAATCTGGTCAATCTCCGGATCGGTGAAGTAGCAGAGTTCCTTCGAAGGATTTTGGAGAATCCCTTGGCTTTTCAGGGGACTATCTTTCTGGTGATCCTTGGCAGGGGAGGATCGTAGTTTCATTGTGATCTTGAGATTTTGATGAAACGGAAAAGAAGAACAGAGGAAGAAAATGAAGAGAGAATGGAAAGAGAAATACCTGATCAATCTTCGAATGAGGATTTAAAGAGATGTAACGCACGAATTTAAATTCCTCTTGATCCTTATCTCTAACTTTGAATTTATAATGATGATTTTGCAGGCAAGTCATGTCGCTGACGTCAAGGCTGCAACGGCTAGTTCGATCCAAACAGCTATATTTCCGTTAGCTAGTTGGTTGCAGATAAGATCAAAAATACGACTCGTTAATTTACATTTTACTCCTCATATTTTGGGGGCAATTTTTAGGGATAGATTTTTCTATACCTAAGTGTTTTGGTCAAAAATCAAGCAATGATAATGCAACCAAACTTTATGTTGTGAGGTATGATGCTTGAATCAATGAACAATATTAAGGATCACTCTGAAATGTAATGAACAAGTGACATAGAGATTTATACGAGGAAAAAGCCCTTGATCAATGAATGATCTCCGGCATAAAAAACCTCGGGTGATGGAAACTACCGATCACCAACTCGGATTAAACGAGAAATGTATTACAACTTCAGATGATAGCGAGCTAATTACAAGGATCACTATAGTGTAATGTGCAAAAAGGTGTGTAATCGCCAAGTGAATTGTCAAGAGTAGTTATGAGTGTGTGTGTTCAGCTAAAATTAGCCAAGTGTTTCTATTTAGCTCGCTATCCCCTTTAAAAATGGAAAATATATAAGCTAACAAACATTCCGCATTTGGTGCAAGTCCTCCACGACCTCCATAACGTCCATTTCAGCTATGCACGTGCGGAATAAATATGGAATATGCTCCAGGAATATCGCCAAGACCAAGGCCAAGTTCGTACTCCTGCAAAACAACATCATATTCAAAGCTGACAATCCTTAGTATAAGGATCCTTATGATGATCCATGATCCTGATCCTGCAATACTTCTGAGGATCACTAATTCAGACAGAAGTGAGGATCACTAAACCCAACAGTAGTTGAGGATCACTGATCATTGGAAAATCCTCCCATAACAGTTTCCCCCAAAATATAAGGAGTAATAATGTAGATAACGAGTTGTATTTTCTGTTCTTATCCTCAACGAATCAGTCGGATAACTTGCCGTTATAAGCGGACTAGCCGTTAACATCCTAACGTCACTGAAGTGACCATCCTGCAAAAGCATCATTATAAATTGAAGTTAGAGATATGGGTTAGAGAGCATTTAAATTCGTGTGTTTCCTCTTTAAATCCTCATTCGAAGACTTGATCAGGTATCTCTCTTTTCTTTCTCTCTTCATCTTCTCACTCTGTTTCTCTTCTTCACCACCGTCACAATCAAGATGATGCTAAGATCCTCACCGGCTAAGGATCACAAGAAGGACAGCCCCTTGAAAAGCCAAGGGATCATAAAAGATTCTGCAAAAGAACGTTGTTGCTTCACCGATCCACAGATAGACAGAGTCCCCCATTGTTTTCCGGCGAATACCGTTTTCAAACCCTTTGATCCCACCGTTCTGAGTGATTTCGCGTTTGAGACTTGGGTAGCTTTCCCGGTCACCCCATTCACAATAGGATACACATACCCTTTTCCAGATTTCACCCAATCCTTCTTCTCTCTCACTGGCATCTCCTACATCCAGGCAATGCCTATGATCTGGAGGGTCTTGTATACCCTTGAAAGAAGCATCGAGCAGCAAGGTATTGATTTGGGAATGTCAGAGCTTGCAGAGATGTACAACCTTGTAAGCCATGGGTCTCACTGGTATCTGCTCAAACATAAACCTGGTGAAGAACATCCCATCTTCAAAGCCACTAAGAATGACACCAACTGGAAACGGCGATTCTTCTTTGTCAGAAGGGATTCTATCCCTGATGGAAAGGATTTGCCTAGAAAATGGACCACTCATGGTAGGATAGAGGATCCTTAGAAGGATCACCAGATGAGTTTGCTTCTGATCAGGATCACTAACACATTTCCATTTCTTTTGTGCAGCTGTTTCTGTTTCACATCTCTTCAAAACACCTGCAACAAAGGAAAGGCTTGCTGCTTTCCAAAGACTTGATCCTGCAATAAGATCATTCAAAGCAAACACCCAGGATTCTCAAGAAGTATCCTCAGGTTCTGTCACTATGTCGAGTAAGTATCCAGGTTTATATGTTATTAAATGCTTAAATTAAAATGAAATAAGGATACTTATCTGTTTTGAATATGTAGGTGCTGGAAAATCTTCAAGATCTGCCTCCAAATTCAGTGTCACTGACCTTGACACTGTCCGATCCTCAAAGAAGAAGCTTGCTGCCAGTCCAACTGCCATGATCCCAAAGGCAACCACTTCTAAAGGCAAGGGTGGCAAGCAAAGGAAGACCTCTGAGGCTGACAATCTACAAGGCTTGCCTCTGATCCGTCATCAGTTCCTTGAGTACTTTAATGATGCAAGGATCACTGACTTAGCTTAATTATCCTGCCCACTTGAGGATCATATCATCCTAAGCTTTATGTCGTCTTTTTGCAGAAATTTGCTGAAATCGAGGACTATGTTGGGAATGTTGAAGAGCTGGAAGGGAAATACTCGGACCTCCAACAAGTATCGGTGCTCAAGGATCACAAGATTGCTTCTCTTGAAAAGGACCTCAATGATGCCAAAACCCAGATGGCTAAAGTTCTGATCAACGCATACTATGAGAAGCACGAGCTCATGGAGGGTGCTAAAGTCTCCGCTGCCATTGCCATGTACAAGACCAAGCTGCAGATGGCCCAAAAAGCTCAGGATCCTGATTTTGACAGGATCAACTGGGACATTGAGGGCTGGAAGGCTAGGCTGGCTGAGCTGGACAACGAAGAAGAGGCTGAAGAGGTTCTGGCAATCAAGAGTGGCAAGGATCAGGCCGGTGGAGAGGCAAGTGGAGCTGGAGGAACTGGAGATGGTGATGCAGCGAAGGTGTATGCTGCAAGGATGGGCGATGATGGACACTTCTAGACATAGCCAGAGCCCATTTTCTTAAGTTTGGTAATGGTTTATTTTGGTTATGATGTTTTTGTTAAACACTGATGGGTTGTAATAACTTTAGACAATAGTTTCTAGGGTGAAGGTTCATGGATCCTTGAACAATAGGCAGGATAATGGGTGGTGGATGGATCCTCTGTTTGGGGGATGAAGCCACTTGTTATCCTTCCATCTTTCATTTCCTGCACTACAAAGACCCGTAAACAATGGACACCCTGTGCAAACCCATGTGGACGGGCCACGTTTTCCTGGTAGAAACATGGGTTGGCAATTTTGACAACCTTAAAGGGTTTAACGTTTTGTGAATAAAATTACTTTAACTTTTTGGCTATCTCCCGTGTTCTTATCCTTATGAGTCCTTTAGTTTTCAATTGTTGTGATATATATTTGTTTGAATAAGAAAAGTTAAACAACTTAAGTTTAAGAATTTTAGGATATGATCCAGGATCAAATATCATGTAGTCGAAAAGTTTAGAAAAGTATTATATTTTAAGGATCATAAGTTCAGTTGTCAAAGTATAAGGGTTACTCAAATGAATAATGAATAAAATCAAAATAGTTAAGGATCATACCTGAGAATCCAAGTTAGAATCCTAAACTTTAACGTTATAATCAGGATAACCATAAGACAAACCTTAGTAGAAGGTAAGGATCAAGGATCCTTGGTCGTTCGTCTCCAAGAACCTGAAATAGGATATAACTTGGGACTAAGCCAATATAAGATAAGAGTTAGCAACTGGGGACAAGCCCAACAATTCTGGGGACAAGCCCAATATACTGGGGACAAGCCCAAAGGATAACTGGGGACAAGCCCAAAGGATTACTGGGGACAAGCCCAAAGGATAAATGGGGACAAGCCCAAAGGAAAACTGGGGACAAGCACAAAGGATAACTGGGGACAAGCCCAAAGGATAACTAGGGACAAGCCCAAAGGATCGTGTGTAAACTGGAGTATGGCCCTCACTGGCGACTATCCAAACTTAGTGACATGAAAATACCAACCTTAGCTAACGTGAAAACGTTAAAAACCTTAGGAACAGATGTATGGTACGTCTACCATTATACGTAGGATCCCGGATACAACCAGTACAATGAAATTGTCAGCCCCTAAAGCGAGTACTGGTCCCATTCCCATGAACTGTACCAGGATCATCGTGCGCTGCTGGCGATACTGGGGACAGGCCCAAACTGGGGACTAGCCCAAAAAACTGTGGTCAAGCCCAAATAACTGGGGTCAAGCCCAAATAACTGGATACCTCTGTGGATAATCAGTCCTTTGTTAAGGATACCTGAACCTTCAAAACTCAGAATCAAGTGAAAGGAGGATAAAGGATGCAGGATCCTTATCCTTATATGAGAGAATAAAAGAATGAAATAGTTTGAGATTAGAATGTTACCAAAATGAAGATCATCTGTTCTGTAAGGATCCTTCAAGGATACTTGTCACGTGAGGATCATGGATCCTTGTCACATGAAGTATTTCTTCAAATGGACAGCATTCCAAGCTCTTGGTAGCAAATCACCTTCCATTGTTAGCAATCGATATGCCCCCTTTCCTGCCTCAGCTTCAACCAAATAAGGGCCTTCCCACTTTGGTGCCAACTTTCCATCAGCAGGATTTGTGGTATTCTGAAATGCTTTCCTTAATACCATATCGCCAACTTGGAATTTCCTGATCCTGACATTCTTGTTGTAAGCTCCAGCCATCCTTTGTTGATAACTGGCCATCCTTATCCTTGCCAAATCCCTGATTTCTTCTATAGTATCCAAGTCTTGAACCAAGTTTTCAGCATTTTCTTCAGGATCACGAATGCTTGTTCTTGCAGTTGGAACCACCATCTCTGTAGGGATCACTGATTCTGCCCCAAATACCGAAGAGAATGGAGTTTGACCAGTGGCATTCTTGGGAGTTGTCCTATCAGCCTAGAGCACATAAGGTAGTTCTTCTGCCCATTTCCTTTCTTGAATCCAAGCTTCTTTTTCAAGTTGTTGATGATGATCTTGTTGGATGATTCTGCCTGACCATTAGCTTGTGGGTGGACTGGTGTTGATGTTATCATCTTAATCCCCCAACTGTCACAAAAGTTAGTAGTTCTATTCCCAATAAATTGGGATTCATTATCACATACAATTTCAGAAGGAATACCAAATCTAGTAATAATGTTTCTTTTAATAAAGGATATAACTTCCTTTTCTCTGACTTGAGCAAAGGCTTCAGCCTCTATCCACTTGGAGAAGTAATCAGTCATAGCAAGCACGAATACTTTTCCACCAGGTGCCTTAGGAAGCTTACCAACTATATCCATTCCCCATCTCATAAATGGCCAAGAAGAGGATATAGGATGCAAAAGCTCTGCTGGTTGGTGAAGGATATTACTATGTCTCTCGCAAGAATCACACTTCTTGGCATATTCCACAGCATCCTTCTTCATAGTTGGCCAATAGTATCCTGTCCTCAGGATCCTTGAGAATAAAGTCCTGCCCCCAGTGTGGTTTCCACAATCTCCTTCATGGAAATCCTTTAGGACTTCTTGGATTTCAGGATCCTCAATGCATCTTAGATATGGTCCTGCAAGAGATCGTTTATACAACATATCATTCAATATTGTAAATTGAGATACCTAATTTTTGAAAGCCCTAGGGTTTTCTCCTGTAGGAATCTCTCCATGTTGTATGTATCTCATGATTGGGAGGATCCATGATCCTGAATGAGATTGAGTATCATCACTAGGGATGATTGCAGAATCCTCTCCTATCTCCATAGCTACATGATCCTCGATAGCAGGGGTCAGGATATGGATATAGGAATCCTTATATCCTCCGAGATCTTCAAGGATGATCCTAGATTAGCCAATGCATCAGCCTCTGCATTCTCTTCCCTTAGTACCTGTGTCAAACTAAAGGAAACAAAAGAGAGTGGCAATTCTTTGACTATCTCTAAGTATTTGATTAGCTTTTCACCTTTAACAACAGAGGATCCATTAAAGTGATTAGTGATTATTAATGAACCTACATGTACCTCAAGATACCTGATCCTCATATGCTTAGCAATTTGGAAACCAGCTATCAAGGCTTCATACTCAGCCTCATTGTTGGTAGTTTGGAACTCACGAGCTATAGAGTGGGGTATTATGTCCCCCTGTGGCGATTTTAGTAGTATTCCAAGCCCTGTTCCTTTGACATTAGAAGCTCCATCAGTGTAGAGTATCCAAGGATCCTTAGTTTCCTCTAGCTGTTGGACTTCTAATTCAGCTTCCCTTTGCAAGTCACTACTGAAATCTGCCACAAAGTCGGCTAAGGCTTGGGACTTAATGGCTGTTCTAGGCTCATATCTTATATCATAAGCACTGAGGTTCACTGCCCACTTAGCCATCCTTCCTGACATTTCAGGTTTCCTGAGAACATTCTTAATTGGAAAATTAGTCTTAACAATAATGGCATGAGTTTCAAAATAATGTCTTAATTTAGTGGATGCCATAATCAAAGCAAGGATAAGTTTTTCTAAATGTGAATACCTGGATTCAGCATCAAGCAAACTCTTACTTACATAACAAACAGGATGTTGTGTACCTTGGTGATCCTTAACAAGGACCGCACTTACTGTTTTTGAGGATACCACTAAGTATAAGGATAATATATCCCATTTTTCTGGTTTCATCAAGGCGGGGGCTGAGGATAGGTAATCCTTAAGAGCTTTGAGGGCACTTTCATGCTTCTCAGTCCATTCAAATTTCTTATTCTTCCTCATGATGTCATAGAATTCCTTGCACTTTTCTGAGGACTTGGATATGAACCTGTTCAAGGCTGCGATCCTGCCTGTCAATCTTTGCACATCCTTGGCATTGGCAGGAGATTTGATATTCACAATAGCCTTGATTTGCTCTGGACTTGCTTCAATGCCCCTCTTTGTCACCACATAGCCTAGGAATTTACCTGCTTTAACACCAAAGTGACACTTGGAAGGGTTTAGTTTCATATTAAATTGATCAAGGATATTGAATGCTTCCTCCAAGTCTTTAAGGTGATCCTCAGCTTTTTTTGACTTAACCACCATGTCATCTATATAGACTTCCATAGTGTGTCCAATTTGATCCTTGAACATCATGTTGACTAGCCTTTGATAAGTAGCACCTGCATTTCTTAGTCCAAATCTCATAGCAATTGTTTTGGTCAAAAATCACACAAGGATAATGTAACCAAACTTTATGTAAACGGGGTATGATGCTTGGTTAATTATGAAAGTAAAGGATCACTTCTGTGATAAAGATGCAAAGACACAATGATTTATACGAGGAAAAAGCCCTTGATCAATGTATGATCTCCGGCATAAAAAACCTCGGGTGATGGCAACTACCGATCACCAACTTCAATATAAGAAAAATATAGTTACAACTTCGGATGATAATGAGCTGAGTACAAGGATCACTATTGTTTCGAGTGTCTAAGTGTGTGAGAGTTGCGTTGTATGTCGTGTCCTCTCTTCCAAATGATGGAGAGTGGTATTTATACAAGTGTAGGTGACCTATTTTAGGTAAAAGGACTAATTATCAGCTCATTACCCCTTTAGAAATAAAAGACAATCTAGCCTAAATTGCCGCCCATAAATCAAGCCATGTTTCCATATCCTGTGCAACGTCTATCTCCGATTAAGCTCTTGCCATAATTGTGAAGACGCGTCCCTTGATCATGATGCTTAGAGCGTATCCTGCTAGATATTCCTGCAAAAATAACATTGCATTAAGCGAAGCTGATCGTTAGTATGAGGATCCTATAATGTCCCATGAGCCCGATCCTGAAGTCCTGCTGAGGATCACTGTGTGCCAAAGAAACAAGGATCATTGGTTAGGATCACGTGTAAGGATCACCTATAATAAAAATCCAGCCCTAACAATTTCCCCCAAAATATAAGGAGTTTATTGTAAATTGACGAGTTATATTTTGTTTCGATCTTATCTCCAACGGGCGACTCCGAATAACTAGCCGTTACACATGGACTAGCCGTTGCGATCATTACGTCATAGATGTGACAATCCCTGCAGATCATGATTATAAATAGGAGATAGGGTGAGGATCAGTTTGTATTTAAATTCAGGATATACTCCCTTTATATTCTCCACCGAAGATTGATCAGGTATTCTCCTCTTCTCTCTTTCCTTTCTATATTCTCTTTGCTCTGTTTTTTGCTCCGTCTCTGTTTCTGTTCCGTCACAAACATGTTGCTCTGGAATTCTCCACACAAGGATTCCAAGAAGGATAGTCCCCTAAAAGGCCAGGGGATTATCAAGGAATCCCCTACGGAGCGATGTTGCTTTACTGACGTTCACGTAGACAGAATTCGTCATTGCTTTCCGGCGAATACTGTTTTCAAATCCTTCGTTCCTACAGCTTTAAGCGACTTTGTTTCAGATGTTTGGGTGGCTTTTCCTGCTACCCCGTTCACCATAGGGTTTTCATATCCTTTTCCAGACTTTACCCAGTCTTTCTTTTCCTTAACCGGCATTTCTTACATCCAAGCTATGCCGATGATCTGGAGGGTTCTGTATACCTTCGAGAGGATCATCGAGCAGGAAGGGATTGATCTGGGGATGGCGGAGTTGGCCAATCTTTATGATCTCACCACATTTGGTTCTCACCGGTATTTGTTGAAACGGAAAGCCGGGGAGGATCATCCTGTCTTCAAGGTCACTAAGAACGATACAAACTGGAAGCGTCGCTTTTTCTTTGTTAGGAGGGATTCCATCCCAGATGGGAAGGATCTGCCCAAGGAATGGGCCACTCATGGTAGGATAGAGGATCCTCGAAGGATCACTATCAGCCCTGTCTCATATAATGAGGATCACTAATATCTCTTTTTATCTCTTGTGCAGCTATATCCATTGCTCATCTGAAATTAAGCCCTGCTGCAAGAGAAAGAGTCTTGGCTTTTAAAAAGCTTGATCCTGAGGTTAGGAGTTTCCAAGTCACCGTCCAAGATTCACAAGAAGTATCCTCTGCATCTGCCACTATGTCAAGTAAGTATCCTTATAGAAAATAAATTATATGTAGGATTGTTTGATTAATAAAGCAACTTATCTTGTTTTTTGATTGTGTAGGTGCTGGAAAGTCTGCCAGGTCTGTCAAATCTGCTTCTAAATTTGGGATAGATGATCTCACCAACGTCAAGTCTTCGAGGAAGAAGGCTCCTGCTGCCAGTCCTTCAGTTTCAGCCCCCAAGGCACCTATCCGGGGCAAGGGAAAAAAGAGGAAAACCTCTGAAGATCTCCAAGGATTTCCCCTCCTCCGTCAGCAATTTCTTGACTACGTGAATGAGGTAAGGATCACTGCCCCTGTTGGTTATCCGTTTCGAATATCCTGTTTGTGTATCCTGTTTCTTTGAGGATCATCCGGTTCTGAACTTACCTTATTTCCCTCTTTGCAGAAACTTGCCGAGATCGAGACCTATCTTGGCCATGTTGAGGATCAAGAGAGCCAGATTGCCGACCTTCAACAAATGGGCGTGCTTAAGGATCTCAAGATAGCAGATCTTGAGAAGGAACTCCGGGCCACGAAGGATGAGGCTGCTCAGAGGTTGATCGATATGGATAACGAGAAGCAGGAGATCACCCAAGATGCCAAGGTCTCCGCGGCAATTGCTATGTACAAGATACAACTTCAGATGGCTGAGGAGGCTCAGGATCCTACCTTTGACAAAAGCTCGTGGGACGTTGAAGGTTGGAAGGCAAGGCTGGCGGACCTGGAGGACGAGGATAAAGCTGAGGATATCCCAATGCTGGAGGGTGGTGATGCTGACAAGGATCAGGGCGGAGAAGCTGGTGGTGATGTAGCAGCAAAGGTGTAAGCTGCATGATTGGGCGATGATGGATATTTGTGACTAGGCCGGAGCCCAATTTTTTAGTATGGTAGTGGTTTGTGGTAGTGGTATTTGGAACAATTATGGTCTGTAATTTGAACAATAACTCTTAGGGTTAAGGATCCTGGATCCTTTGGACAATAGGTAGGATTACAAAAGGTGGAGGGATCCTCTGTTTGGGGGATGAAGCCTTTGTGATCCTGCCGCTTTTAATTTCCTGCACAATGCTAAGACCGCATAGACAATGGACACCCTTTGCCAACCCATGTGGACGGGCCACGTTTTGCTGGTAGAAATGTGGGTTGGCAATTTTGACAACTTTTTTGAAAGGGTTAAAGATCCTTTTGTTAATAATATAACCTTAATCTTTCTGGCTTATCTCGTGTTGTTATCCTTTAATTATCCTCTTAGTTCTCAATTGTTTTTGTAGTATATTTGTTAAAGTAACAAGAGTTGAAAATATGTTTAATAAATTTAGGATATGATCCTAGATCAAATATCCTGACATTGAAAATTTTCAAAGTACTTTAGTTCAAGGATCATAGGTTCGGTTGTCAAAGTGTAAGGGTTGGTTAGGATAATGAGTATAATAAAAATAGACAAGGATCATACCTGAGGATCCAAGTTAGGATCCTAACCTTCAATCAAGGTAATCGTAGATAAGATTTTGATGGATAATAAGGATTAAGGATCCTTATGTGTTTTAACTTTGACAATCCTAAAAAATGAAACATAACTTGGGACTAAGCCAATGTAAAAAATAAATTAGTAACTGGGGACATGCCCAAAGGATAACTGAGAATGATCCCGGAGGATCACTGGGACAAGCCCAAAGGATAACTGGGGACAAGCCCAAAGGATAACTGGGGACAAGCCCAAAGGATAACTGGGGACAAGCCCAAAGGATCGTATGTAAACTGGAGTATGGCCCTTACCGGCGACTATCCAAACTTTGTGACATGAAAATGTCAAAACCTTAGCTAACGTGAAAACGTTAGAAACCTTAGGAACGGATGTATGGTACGTCTACCATTATACGTAGGATCCTAAATATAGCCAGTACGATGAGGTTGTCAGCCCCGGAAGTGGGTACTGGTCCCAAAGACGTGAACTATATCAGGATCATCGTGCGCTGCTGGCGGAAACTGGGGATAATCCCAAGGATAACTGGGGTTGGACCCAAGGATCTGCGGTGCTTTTGAAGATCTTTGACGATATGCTGAAGATACCTGAACTATCATAACTCGAATGGTTTGTGAGTAGAGGATGAAGGATACAAGATCCTTATCCTTAGGTAAAAAGTAAGAGAATGTAATAGTTTTAGGATAAGCATATTACCAGAGTAAGGATCACTGATATCGCCGGGATCCTCCAAGGATACTTCAATGTAAGGATGACATGCTTGAAGGATCATGTTCACATGAAATATTTCTTCAAGTGAACAGCATTCCAGGCTCTTGGTAACAAATTTCCTTCCATGGTTAGCAACCTGTATGCCCCCTTTCCTGCTTCAGCTTCAATCAAGTAGGGACCTTCCCATTTTGGTGCTAACTTCCCGTCAGCAGGATTGATAGTATTTTGAAATGCTTTTCTCAACACCATATCTCCGACTTGGAACTTCCTTATCCTGACATTCTTGTTATAAGCACCAGCCATTCTTTGTTGGTAGCTTGCCATCCTTATCCTAGCCAGATCCCTGATTTCCTCAATAGTATCCAAATCCTGAGCTAGGATTGCAGCATTCTCTTCAGGATCACGAGCACTTGTTCTAGCAGTTGGGACCACCATCTCGGTTGGGATCACTGCTTCTGCCCCAAATACTAAAGAGAAAGGTGTTTGACCAGTGGCATTCTTGGGAGTTGTCCTATCAGCCCATAGCACATAAGGTAACTCCTCTGCCCATTTCCCCTTCTTGGATCCTAGCTTCTTTTTCAGATTGTTGATGATGATCTTGTTGGATGATTCTGCTTGACCATTGGCTTGTGGATGAACTGGTGTTGAAGTTATCATCTTAATTCCCCAACTGTCACAAAAGCTAGTGGTTTTCTTTTTCTCTGACTTGAGCAAAGGCTTCAGCCTCTATCCACTTAGAGAAGTAGTCAGTCATGGCAAGCATAAATACTTTTCCACCAGGTGCTTTAGGGAGCTTGCCAACTATGTCCATTCCCCATCTCATGAATGGCCAAGAGGATGGTATGGGGTGTAGCAATTCAGCTGGTTGATGAAGGATATTGCTGTGTCTTTGACAAGGATCACATTTCCTAGCATATTCTACAGCATCCCTTTTCATGGTTGGCCAGTAGTATCCTGTTCTAAGGATCCTTGAGAATAATGCCCTGCCCCCAGTGTGGTTTCCACAATCTCCTTCATGGAAGTCTCTCAACACTTCTTCAATTTCAGGATCCTCGATACATCTTAAATATGGTCCTGCAAGAGATCGTTTATACAATGCATTATTTAAGATTGTGAATTGAGATACCTTAATCCTGAAAGCTTTAGGATTTTCTCCCATCGGAATCTCTCCGTATTGCAAGTATCTCATAATTGGTGAGATCCATGATCCTGAATAAGATTGAGTTTCTTCACTAGGGACCACTGCAGTATCCTCTTCTATTTCCATGGCCACCTGATTTTCAATGGCAAGAGCCAGGATATGGATGATAGGGATACTTATATCTTCTGGAATCTATAAGGATGATCCTAAGTTGGCCAATGCATCAGCTTCCGTGTTATCCTCCCTTGGTACCTGTGTTAAGCTGAAAGAAACAAAAGAGAGTGCCAATTCTTTGACTATCTCTAAATATTTGGTTAGTTTTTCACCTTTAACAGCATAGGATCCATTAAAGTGATTGGTGATCAATAATGAGTCTACATATACTTTAAGATATTTTACCCCCATATCCTTAGCAATTTGTAAGCCAGCAATTAAGGCTTCATATTCGGCCTCATTGTTAGTTGCTTGGAACTCACAGGCTATGGAGTGGGGTATTATGTCCCCCTGTGGCGATTTTAGTAGTATCCCGAGCCCTGTGCCCTTGACATTTGAGGATCCATCAGTGTGTAGTATCCAAGGATCCTTGGTCTCATCCAGCTGTTGGACCTCCAATTCTGCCTCTTTTTGTAGATCACTACTGAAATCAGCCACAAAGTCAGCTAGTGCTTGGGATTTAATGGCTGTTCTTGGCTCATATCTTATATCATGGGCACTAAGCTTTACTGCCCACTTAGCCATTCTTCCTGACATCTCTGGTTTCCTGAGGACATTCTTAATTGGAAAGTTAGTTCTAACAACAATAGTATGGGTTTCAAAATAATGCCTTAACTTAGTTGATGCCATGATTAATGCAAGAATAAGTTTTTCGAGGTGTGAGTACCTAGATTCGGCATCAAGTAAACTCTTACTTACATAGTAGATAGGATATTGTGTACCTTCATGATCCTTAACAAGGACAGCACTTACAGCGGTTGAGGATACCGCCAAATATAAGGATAACACATCTCCTTTTTCGGGCTTTGATAATGCTGGTGCTGAGGACATATATTCTTTAAGGGCTTGTAAAGCATTCTCATGTTTCTCAGTCCATTCGAACTTCTTGTTCTTCCTTAGGATATCGTAAAATTCTTTGCATTTTTCTGAGGATTTCGATATGAACCTGTTCAAAGCTGCTATCCTGCCTGTCAGTCTTTGAACATCCTTGGCATTGGCAGGAGATTTGATATTTACTAATGCTTTGATTTGTTCCGGGCTTGCTTCAATGCCCCTCTGGGTTACCATGTATCCTAAGAACTTTCCTGCCTTAACACCAAAATGGCATTTCGAAGGATTAAGTTTCATGTTGTAGCTATCAAGGATATCGAATGCTTCTTCCAAATCCCTTAGGTGATCCTCAGCTTTCTTTGACTTGACCACCATGTCATCTATGTACACCTCCATAGTTTTTCCAATTTGATCTTTGAACATCATATTCACCAGCCTGCTCGAAGTAGTCTCTCTACTTCTTCCTGGATAATGGCATTCCTTTCTGGTGCAAATTTCCTCCTTTTTTGATGGATTGGTTTGATAGACCTGTCAATGCCAAGTTTGTGAGTAATAATATCCTTAGATATACCTGTCATATCTTCATGTTTCCAAGAAAAGGTAGGTTTTCTTCTTTTGAGAAAGGATATTAAGTCTTTTTTCATCTTGCCAAGGATCCCTGATCCGATATAGATTTTTGATTCAGGATCATTAGGATCCAAAAGGATTTCGTCCACATCTTGTTCCCTTGCCTCCAAGACATCCCTCGGAGGATACTGTAATTGCTATTGCTCCCTTGGCTTCGAGGTTGGCTTCATGGATGAGGTATAACAATCCTTAGCCTCCTGCTGATCACTGTCGATCTTGATTATTCCCCATGGGCTAGGGAGCTTCACACATTGATGGTAGGTGGATGGGACTGCTTTCATATCGTGTATCCAAGGTCTGCCAAGGATAACATTGCAACAAGATAAACAGTCAATAACACAAAATTTCTGATAATTATGTAATCCTTCCACGTAGATTGGGAGTTTGATGTCCCCCAGAGTTTTCTTTGTTTCCCCACTGAATCCTACAAGCACGGAGGATCTTGGTGTGATGTCTGATTCTGGGATTCCCATCTTCTTTAGGACATCAAGCTGGATAATGTTCACTGAGCTCCCTCCATCAATAAGGATCCTGCGGACAAAATGTTTAGAGATAAAGAGAGTGATAACTAAACTATCATGGTGAGGATCTTGAATGTTAATGCGATCATCCTCATCAAATGTTATCAGCTTCCCTTCTGAGACACTTGAGGTTCTAATAGGCCTTTCTCCATTATCCATTTTTGATTCTTTTGCATGTCTTTTGGCCGCCGAGAAGGATGTACCACAGATGTCTGATCCTCCGGATATAAAGTTGATCACTTGTGCATTTGCCGGAGGTGCTGGAGCTTTTTCGGGGATCCTTTCAGGATCCTGGGTCCTTTGCTTTTTTCTTCCCAACAATTCTTTTAGATGCCCCTTGCGTAGCAGGTATCCAATTTCTTTCCTTAAAGCTATGCAATCCTCAGTTAGATGCCCGAAATCCTCATGGTATGCACACCATTTTGACTTGTCTTTAGTTCCGGATGGTTTATCATTCTTCCTGGGCCACCTAGCTTTTTCACCTAGATTCTGCATTGCAAGGATCAGTTCATGAGTGTCAACAGAAAAGCAATATTCTGAGATTGGAGGATAATCTTCATCATCCTCCTCTTGGTCAACGGCATGCACATTCTGGTTATCGTTCCTATGGTAGTATTTGAATTTGTTGTTCTTGAAGGAGGATCCTTGCTTCTCCTGTTTTGAGGATCCTACTTGTCTCTCCTGGATCCTCTTGTCATCCTCTAGCCGGATGAACCTGAGTGCCCGAGTTCTTACTTCATCTAAGTTCCTGCATGGTGTCATAACAAGATCATCATAGAATAATGAATCCTTAAGCAGTCCCATTTTGAAGGCTTCAACAGCCGTAGCCATATCCAGGTTGGGAATGTCCAAGGATTCTTTACTGAATTTAGTTATATATTCTCTTTATGATTCATTATGACTTTGAGTTACCCTATATAAATCACTGGTTAATCTTTCAAATTTTCTACTACAAGAGAATTGGTTATTGAATAAATTAACTAAATTAGCAAATGAAGTAATAGAGTAAGGGGGAAGACTTAGCAGCCATTTGAGAGCTGATCCAGTAAGAGTGGATCCAAATCCTTTACATAGGCATGCTTCCTTCGATTTTTCTGGGATAGGATTGATATCCATCCTCTCCCTGTATTGTGCTACGTGTTCCTCTGGATCCGTTGTACCGTCATACAGCTTCATAGTAGGGATATGGAACCTTTTGGGTACCTCTGCATCACAAATTGGTGGTGCAAAACGAGATACCTTATGGCTCCCATCTGCAATTTCAGGGATAGGCTTGACTACTCCTGGGACACTCGAGATCATGTCTTTTAGTTTTTGCAACTCTCTGGCCATAGCATGATTGATACCTGTATCCTGCATGAATCCATGGTTAGTGGCAAGATAATTATTTAAAGTGTTACCTCCCTTCGGGTTCAAATTAGGAACAGTGGTTGTGAATCCAGGTTGCTGGGATTCAGGGACAATGGAGGGACCAGCGGAGGCTATGGTCTGCATTGGGATGAAGTCCCCTTGATGGACATCCGGATTTCCTGATTGCAAACTTCTTAGGGATCCTGGCATCGGGAAGGATCCTGGAACAAAGGAGGATCCTAGAACCTGGGATGATCCTGGAGCAAAGGAGGATCCTTGAACCTGGGATGATCCTGGAACAAAGGAGGATCCTTGAACCTGGGATGATCCTGGAACAAAATAGGATCCTTGAAATTGCTGTGCACCCGGATGGCCTCCTGAATTCATGAAGGATCCCACATACTGAGGATAGGATCCTGCTGGCTGAAAATGTGAGCCTGATGTCTGAGTCATTGCTGCCGACTTGAGATGTGATCCCCTTGACTCCCCTATGATCTGCACGTCCGGGATCCCCGATGGCTGGGAAGTGATCATTGGAGTATCGAAGCTCAAGGATTTGGGCATCAGTGGGGAATGATCCTCTGCCGCTTTCCTTTGTCTTTTGAGGTCTCCAATTTCCCTGAGGATCCTGTCATTAGTCTCATCCTGCCGCTGCATACGATCCTTCATCTGAAAAATTAAAGCAAACACATCACTAGTACTGGGAATAGAAGAATTCATAGCAGAAGAAGATAGAGGTTTAGAGAAAGTAGGAGTTGGTCTCTTCTCAGTATTTTTCTGAGATCCTGCCGGTGGGGGAGGCAGAGTGTTCTGAGATGAGGTGACTGCAGACATCGTCGTGGACATGTTTTTCAATGATGAAGCCATGTAATTCTCTGAAATGATTTCAAACAACAGGTTTTCTTATGAATGAAGCACCAATTGCCCCACGGTGGGCGCCAAACTGTTTTGGTCAAAAATCACACAAGGATAATGTAACCAAACTTTATGTAAACGGGGTATGATGCTTGGTTAATTATGAAAGTAAAGGATCACTTCTGTGATAAAGATGCAAAGACACAATGATTTATACGAGGAAAAAGCCCTTGATCAATGTATGATCTCCGGCATAAAAAACCTTGGGTGATGGCAACTACCGATCACCAACTTCAATATAAGAAAAATATAGTTACAACTTCGGATGATAATGAGCTGAGTACAAGGATCACTATTGTTTCGAGTGTCTAAGTGTGTGAGAGTTGCGTTGTATGTCGTGTCCTCTCTTCCAAATGATGGAGAGTGGTATTTATACAAGTGTAGGTGACCTATTTTAGGTAAAAGGACTAATTATCAGCTCATTACCCCTTTAGAAATAAAAGATAATCTAGCCTAAATTGCCGCCCATAAATCAAGCCATGTTTCCATATCCTATGCAACGTCTATCTCCGATTAAGCTCTTGCCATAATTGTGAAGACGCGTCCCTTGATCATGATGCTTAGAGCGTATCCTGCAAGATATTCCTGCAAAAATAACATTGCATTAAGCGAAGATGATCGTTAGTATGAGGATCCTATAATGTCCCATGATCCCGATCCTGAAGTCCTGCTGAGGATCACTGTCTGCCAAAGAAACAAGGATCATTGGTTAGGATCACGTGTAAGGATCACCTATAATAAAAATCCAGCCCTAACAGCAATATAACAATAAATACCAGTTGGGGTCATAAAGGCTGTATCCTCTTGATCAGATGGTTCCATTTGAATTTGTTGAAATCCAGATGAAGCATCCATAAAAGTTAACAGTTCATGACCCGCGGTAGCATCCACCATGGAGTCAATGTGGGGTAATGGGAAAGGATCCTTGGGACATGCCTTATTTAAATCAGTAAAGTCGACACATACCCTCCACTTTCCATTTTTCTTTTGAACAACAACCACATTGGCTAACCATCTTGGATACTTAACCTCTCGTATCATACCTACTCGGAGTAGTTTATCTACCTCTTCCTGGATAATAGCATTCCTTTCGGGTGCAAACTTCCTCCTCTTTTGATGAATTGGCTTGAATGATCTGTCAATGCCAAGTTTATGAGTAATTATATCTTTAGATATACCTGTCATATCCTCATGTTTCCAGGCAAAGGTAGTTTTTCTTCTTTTTAGGAAGGATATTAGCTACTGTTCAATGTCTCTAAGGATCCCTGATCCTATGAAGATCTTGGATTCATGATCATCAGGATCCATGAGGATTTCTTTCACATCCTGCTCTCTTGCCTCCAAGACGTCCCTTGGAGGATACTTTAATTGTTATTGCTCTCTAGGCCTTGAGGCTGGTTTCATCGATGAAGTGTAGCAGTTCTTAGCCTCTTGGTGATCACTCTCAATTTTACCACCCCCCATGGACTAGTAAGCTTTACACATTGGTGATAAGTGGATGGGACTGCCTTCATGTCATGTATCCAAGGCCTGCCAAGGATAACATTACAACAGGATAAGCAATCTATAACACAAAATTTTTGATAAGAATGTAATCCTTCTATATAGATTGGGAGTTTGATGTCCCCTAGAGTATTCTTGGTCTCCCCACTGAATCCCACAAGCACTGTGGATCTTGGTATGATATCGGATTCAGTAATATTCATCTTCTTAAGGACATCAAGCTGGATGATGTTCACAGAGCTTCCTCCATCTATAAGGATCCCTTGGTAACACTGGATGTTCGAATGGGTCTGTCTCCATTATCCATCTTGGTTTCTTTGGCATGTCTTTTGGCTGCTGAAAAGGAAGTACCGCAAATGCCTGATCCTCCAGATATGAAGTTTATAACTTGTGCATCTGCTGGAGGCGCTGGAGCTTTTTCTGGGATCCTTTCAGGATCCTAGGTTCTCGACTTCTTTCATCCCAAAAGTTCCTTCAAATGACCCTTGCTTAACAAGTAACCAATTTCTTTTCTTAGTGCAATACACTCTTCAATGAGATGCCCAAAATCCTCGTGATAAGCACACCATTTTGACTTGTCTTTGGTAGCAGCTGGTTTATCACTTTTTCTTGGTCACCTAGCTTTCTCACCTAAATTCTGCATTGCAAGAATCACTTCATTGTTATCAACAGAAAAACAGTATTCAGAGATTGGATGACAATCCTCATCATCCTCTTCCTGTTTCCGCTACATGCACATTCTGGTTATCAGACTTGTTATAGGATTTGAACTTGTTGTTTCTGAAAGAGGATCCTTGCTTTTCTTGTTTTGAGGATCCTGATAGTCTTTCCTGGATCCTTTTGTCATCTTCTAACCGGATGAGCCTAAGGGCCCTGGTTCTTACTTCATCAAGATTCCTGCAAGGTGTCATACAAGATCGTCATAGAATAATGAATCCCTAAGAAAACCCATTTTAAAGGCTTCTACAGCAGCAACTATATCCAAGTTAGGGATATCTAAGGATTCCTTACTAAACTTAGTGATATAGTCTCTAAGTGATTCATTTTGACCTTGTGCTATCCTATACAAATCACTAGTTTATCGTTCAAACTTTCTACTACAGGAAAATTGGTTATTAAACAAGTTAACTAGATTAGCAAATGAAGTAATAGAGTAGGGGGAAGACTTAGCAGCCATTTAAGAGTTGATCCTTTGAGTGTGGATCCAAAACCCTTGCATAGACATGCTTCTTTCAACCTCTCTGGGATGGGGCTAATCTCCATCCTTTCTCTGTATTGAGCTATATGTTCCTCAGGATCTGTGGAGCCATCATATAACTTCATGCTTGGTATCTAGAACCTCTTGGGTATCTCAGCATCACAAATAAGTGGTGCAAAACGAGATATCTTATGGCTCCCATCTGCAATTTCAGGAATAGGCTTAACCACCCCTAGAACACTGGATATCATATCCTTGAGCTTTTGTAATTCTCTAGCCATAGCTTGATTGATACTTGTATCCTGCATAAGGCCATGGTTACTGGTATAAGAATTATTGAAAGTGTTACCTCCCGGTGGGTTCAAGCTTGGAATCCCAGATGTGAATCCATATTGTCGAGGCTCTGGTATGATTGAAGGACCAGAAGAAGCAATGGTTTGCATTGGAATGAAGTCTCCTTGACGGACATCAGAACTTCCGGGTTGGAAACTTCTTAAGGATCCTTGATCCTGCGGAACATTGGATCCTTGATGCACTGAGAATGGGGGTCTTGGAGGATAATCCATGGATCCGAAAACCTGAGAGGATCCTTGAGGCTGAAAGGAGGATCCATGAATCTGAGAGGTTCCTTGAACCTGAGAGGATCCTTGAACCTGAGAGGATCCTTGAATTTGCTGCGTCCCCATGTATCCTCCTAAGCTGACGAAGGGTCCTGGATGCTGGAAGAAGGATCCTGCTGGTTGAAAATAGGATCCTAGAGCTTGAGACGTTGATGAGGATCCATAGTGCATTCCTCTTGTTCCACCCAAGTATTGGATATCTGGGGCTGCAGAATGCTGAGAGGTTATGACCGGAGTCTCGAAATTCAAAGATCATGGCATCAATGGGGAATGATCCTCTACCGATCTCTTCTGCTTCTTGATATCACCAATTTCTCCGAGAATCCTTTCGTTGGTCTTATCCTGCTCCTGTATGTGATCCTTTATCTGCAAAATTAAAGTAAAAAGGTCACTAGTAGTAGGATTAGAGGAAACATAAGAAGTTGGTGGTTTTGAGAAAATAGGAGTCGGTCTCTTTTCAGCATTCTTCTGGGATCCGGAAGGTGGTGGAGGCAAAGGTGGAACGCCTTGTGAAGAACTGATTGCCGACATTGAATTTGAGGTGTTCTTCGCTGAAGAAGCCATCTGCTTGGTTGTAACGAACCGAAATGATCACAAGAACAAGAATTCCTTAGGAATGAAGCACCAATTGCCCCACGGTGGGCGCCAAACTGTTTTGGTCAAAAATCAAGCAATGATAATGCAACCAAACTTTCTGTTGTGAGGTATGATGCTTGAATCAATGAACAATATTAAGGATCACTCTGAAATGTAATGAACAAGTGACACAGAGATTTATACGAGGAAAAAGCCCTTGATCAATGAATGATCTCCGGCATAAAAAAACCTCGGGTGATGGAAACTGTTAGGGCTGGATTTTTACAATACATGATCCTCACGTGTGATCCTAACCAGTGATCCTTGTTTCTTTGGCAGATAGTGATCCTCAGCAGAGTTCCAGGATCAGGATCACGGACCATCATAGGATCCTCATGCTAACAGTTGCTTTCGTTGAATTTAATGCTGTTTTGCAGGACATCTAGCAGGATCCGCTCTTAAGCATCACAATCAAAGGACGCGTCTTTACAACTATAGCATGTGCTTAATCGGAGATGGACGTTGTGAAGGATATGGAAACTTGGCATGATTTAAGGGCGATAATTTAGGCTAGATTTGCTTTTATTTCTAAAGGGGTAATGAGCTGATTGTTAGTCTTTTTACCTAAAATAGGTCACCTACACTTGTATATATAACACTCTTCCTCATTCGGAAGAACACACAACACAATTCTCACACGCTTAGACACTCGAAACTATAGTGATCCTTGTACTCAGCTCATTATCATCCAAAGTTGTAACCATATTTTGATATATTGAAGTTTGGTGATCGGTAGTTGCCATCACCCGAGGTTTTTTATGCCGGAGATCATACATTGATCAAGGGCTTTTTCCTCGTATAAATCATTGTGTCTTTGCATATTTCATACTGAAGTGATCCTTTACTTTTTCAATAAACCAAGCATCATTCCCCATTTACTTAGAGTTTGGTTGCATTATCCTTGTGTGATTTTTGACCAAAACAATTTGGCGCCCACCGTGGGGCAATTGGTGCTTCATTCATAAGAAAACTTTCTGTTCGAAATCATTTCAAAGAATTACATGGCTTCATCATTGAAAAACATGTCCACGGTGATGTCTGCAGTCACCTCGTCTCAGAACACTCTGCCTCCTCCACCGGCAGGATCCCAGAAGAATGCTGAGAAGAGACAAACTCCTACTAACTCTAAACCTCCATCTTCTTCTGCTATGAATTCTTATATTCCCAGTACTAGTGATGTATTTACTTTGATTTTGCAGATGAAGGATCGTATGCAGCGGCAGGATGAAACTAATGAAAGGATCCTCAGGGAAATTGGAGATCTCAAAAGACAAAGGAGAACGGCAGAGGATCATTCCCCACTGATGCCCAAATCCTTGAGCTTTGACACTCCAATGATCACTTCTCAGCCATCGGAGATTCCAGACGTGCAAATTATGGGAGAATCAAGAGGATTGCACCTCGGATCAACAGCAATGACTCAGGCATCAGGCTCACACTTTCAGCCGGCAGGATCCTATCCCCAGCATATGGGATCCTTCATGAAATCAGGAGCCTATCCGGGAGCGCATCAGTTTCAAGGATCCTACTTTGTTCCAGGATCATCCCAGGTTCAAGGATCCTACTTTGTTCCAGGATCATCCCAGGTTCAAGGATCCTCCTTCGTTCCAGGATCATCCCAGATACCAGGATCCTTCCAAATGCCAGGATCCCTAAAAAGTTTGCAAACAGGAAGTCTAGATGTCCATCAAGGGGACTTCATTCCAATGCAGACCATTGCTTCCACTGGTCCCTCCGTTATTCCAGAATCCCAGCAATATGGATTCACTAACTTGAACCCAATGGGAGGTAACACTTTAAATAATTATCTTACCACTAACCATGGATTCATGCAGGATACAGGTATCAATCATGCTATGGCCAGGGAGTTGCAGAAGCTAAAAGATATGATCTCAAGTGTTCCAGGGGTAGTCAAGCCTATCCTAGAGATTGCAGATGGAAGCCATAAGGTATCTCGCTTTGCACCACCAATTTGTGATGCAGAGGTACCCAAAAGGTTCCATATCCCTACTATGAAGCTGTATGATGGTACAACGGATCCTGAGGAGGACATAGCACAATACAGGGAAAGGATGGAGATCAATCCAATCCCGGAAAAGCTAAAGGAAGCATGCCTATGTAAAGGATTTGGATCCACCCATACTGGATCAGCTCTTAAATGGCTGCTAAGTCTTCCCCCTTACTCTATTACTTCATTTGCTAATTTAGTTAATTTATTCAATAATCAATTCTCTTGTAGTAGAAAATTTGAAAGATTAACTAGTGATTTATACAGGATAACTCAAAATCATAATGAATCATTAAGGGATTATATAACTAAATTTAGTAAAGAATCCTTGGACATTCCCAACTTGGATATGGCTACGACTGTCGAAGCCTTCAAAATGGGACTGCTTAAGGATTCATTGTTCTATGATGATCTTGTTATGACACCATGCAGGAATCTAGATGAAGTAAGAACTCGGGCACTCAGGTTCATCCGGCTAGAGGATGACAAAAGGATCCAGGAGAGACAAGTAGGATCCTCAAAACAGGAGAAGCATGGATTTTCCTTCAAGAGCAATAAGTTCAAATCCTACCATAGAAACGACAACAGAATGTGCATGCTGTTGACCAAGAAGAGGATGATGAAGATTATCCTCCAATCTCAGAATATTGTTTTTCCGTTGATAATCATGAGCTAATCCTTGCAATGCAGAATCTAGGAGAAAAAGCTAGGTGGCCCAGGAAGAATGATAAACCATCCGGGACTAAAGACAAGTCAAAATGGTGTGCATACCATGAGGATTTCGGGCATCTAACTGAAGAATGCATAGCTTTAAGAAAAGAGATTGGATATCTGTTAAGCAAGGGGCACCTAAAAGAATTGTTGGGAAGAAAAAAGCAAAAGACTCAGGATCCTGAAAGGATCCCTGAAAAGGCTCCAGCACCTCCGGCAAATGCACAAGTGATCAACTTTATTTCTGGAGGATCAGACATCTGTGGTACATCCTTCTCGGCGGCCAAAAGGCATGCAAAGGAGTCAAAAATGGATAATGGAGAAAGACCTATTAGAACATCAAGTGTCTCAGAAGGGAAGATGATAACGTTTGATGAGGATGATCGCATTAACATTCAGGATCCTCATCATGACAGTTTAGTTATTACTCTCTTTATCTCTAACCATTTTGTCCGCAGGATCCTTATCGATGGAGGAAGCTCAGTGAACATTATCCAGCTTGATGTTCTGAAGAAAATGGGTATTCCAGAATCAGACATCACACCAAGATCCTCCGTGCTTGTAGGATTCAGTGGAGAAACGAAGAAAACTCTGGGGGGACATCAAACTCCCAATCTACGTCGAAGGATTGCATAATTATCAAAAATTTTGTGTTATTGACTGTTTATCTTGTTGCAATGTTATCCTTGGCAGGCCCTGGATACATGATATGAAAGCAGTCCCATCCACCTATCATCAATGTGTGAAACTCCCTAGCCCATGGGGGATAATCAAGATCGACAGTGATCAGCAGGAGGCTAAGGATTGTTATACATCATCCATGAAGCCAACCTCGAAGCCAAGGGAGCAATAGCAATTACAGTATCCTCCGAGGAATGTCTTGGAGGCAAGGGAACAAGATGTGGATGAAATCCTCTTGGATCCTAGTGATCCTGAATCAAAAATCTATATCGGATCAGGGATCCTTGGCAAGATGAAAGAAGACATGATATCCTTCCTCAAAAGAAGAAAGTCTACCTTTGCATGGAAGCACGAAGATATGACAGGTATATCTAAGGATATCATAACTCATAAACTTGGCATTGACAGGTCTATCAAACCAATCCATCAAAAGAGGAGGAAGTTCGCACCAGAAAGGAATGCCATTATCCAAGAAGAAGTAGAGAGACTACTTCGAGCAGGTATGATCAGGGAGGTAAAATATCCAAAATGGTTAGCCAATGTGGTCGTTGTCCAAAAGAAAAACGGAAGGTGGAGGGTATGTGTCGATTTCACTGATCTGAATAAGGCATGTCCCAAGGATCCTTTCCCACTACCCCACATTGACTCCATGGTGGATGCAACAGCGGGGCATGAACTGTTGACCTTTATGGATGCATCATCTGGATTCCAACAAATTCAGATGGAACCATCTGACCAAGAGGATACAGCCTTTATGACCCCAACAGGTTTGTATTGTTATATTGCCATGCCCTTTGGATTAAGAAATGCAGGTGCAACATATCAAAGGCTGGTGAATATGATGTTCAAAGATCAAATTGGACAAACTATGGAAGTATACATAGATGATATGGTAGTCAAATCAAAGAAAGCTGAGGATCACCTAAGGGATTTGGAAGAAGCATTTGATATCCTTGATAAATATAACATGAAGCTTAATCCTTCAAAATGCCACTTTGGTGTTAAGGCAGGAAAGTTCCTAGGATATATGGTAACTCAGAGAGGCATTGAAGCAAGTCCGGAGCAAATTAAAGCACTAGTGAACATCAAGTCCCCTGCCAATGCTAAGGATGTGCAAAGGCTAACAGGCAGGATAGCAGCTCTGAACAGGTTCATATCAAAATCCTCAGAAAAATGTAAAGAATTTTACGATATCCTAAGAAAGAACAAGAAATTTGAATGGACTGAGAAACACGAGAATGCTTTACAAGCCCTTAAAGAATATATGTCCTCAGCACCAGCATTAACAAAGCCCGAAAAAGGAGATGTGTTATCCTTATATTTGGCGGTATCCTCAACCGCTGTAAGTGCTGTCCTTGTTGAGGATCATGAAGGTACACAATATCCTATCTACTATGTAAGTAAGAGTTTACTTGATGCCGAATCCAGGTACTCACACCTCGAAAAACTTATTCTTGCATTAATCATGGCATCAACTAAGTTAAGGCATTATTTTGAAACCCATACTATTGTTGTTAGAACTAATTTTCCAATTAAGAATGTCCTCAGGAAACCAGAGATGTCAGGAAGAATGGCTAAGTGGGCAGTAAAGCTTAGTGCCCATGATATAAGATATGAGCCAAGAACAGCCATCAAATCCCAAGCACTAGCTGACTTTGTGGCTGATTTCAGTAGTGATCTACAAAAGGAAGCAGAATTGGAAGTCCAGCAGCTGGATGAGACCAAGGATCCTTGGATACTACACACTGATGGATCCTCAAATGTCAAGGGCACAGGGCTCGGGATACTACTAAAATCGCCACAGGGGGACATAATACCCCACTCCATAGCCTGTGAGTTCCAAGCAACTAACAATGAGGCTGAATATGAAGCCTTAATTGCTGGCTTGCAAATTGTTAAGGATATGGGGGTGAAATATCTTAAAGTATATGTGGACTCATTATTGATCACCAATCACTTTAATGGATCCTATGCTGTTAAAGGAGAAAAACAAACCAAATATTTAGAGATAGTCAAGGAATTGGCACTCTCTTTTGTCTCTTTCAGCTTAACACAGGTACCAAGGGAGGATAACACGGAAGCTGATGCGTTGGCCAACTTAGGATCATCCTTAAAAATTCCAGAAGATATAAGTATCCCTATCATTCATATCCTGGCTCCTGCTATTGAAAATCAGGTGGCCATGGAAATAGAAGAGGATACTGCAGTAATCCCTAGTGAAGAAGCTCAATCTTATACAGGATCATGGATCTCACCAATCATGAGATACTTGCAATACGGGGAGATTCCGATGGGAGAAAATCCTAGAGCTTTCAGGATTAAGGTATCTCAATTTACAATCTTAAATAATGTGCTATATAAACGATCTCTTGCAAGACCGTATTTAAGATGTATCGAGGATCCTGAAATTGAAGAAGTGTTGAGAGACTTCCATGAAGGAGATTGTGGAAACCACACTGGGGGCAGGGCATTGTTCTCAAGGATCCTTAGAACAGGATACTACTGGCCAACCATGAAAAAGGGATGCTGTAGAATATGCTAGGAAATGTGATCCTTGTCAAAGACACAGCAATATCCTTCATCAACCAGCTGAATTGCTACACCCCATACCATCCTCTTGGCCATTCATGAGATGGGGGATGGATATAGTTGGCAAGCTCCCTAAAGCACCTGGTGGAAAAGTATTTATGCTTGCCATGACTGACTACTTCTCTAAATGGATAGAAGCTGAAGCTTTTGCTCAAGTCAGAGAAAAAGAAGTTATATCCTTTATCAAAAGAAACATTATAACTAGATTTGGCATTCCCTCTGAAATTGTATGTGATAATGGTTCCCAATTCATTGGAAGCAGAACCACTAACTTTTGTGACAGTTGGGGAATTAAGATGATAACATCAACACCAGTTCATCCACAAGCCAATGGTCAAGCAGAATCATCCAACAAGATCATCATCAACAATCTGAAGAAGAAGCTAGGATCCAAGAAGGGGAAATGGGCAGAGGAGTTACCTTATGTGCTATGGGCTGACAGGACAACTCCCAAGAATGCCACTGGTCAAACACCTTTCTCTTTAGTATTTGGGGCAGAAGTAGTGATCCCAACAGAGATGGTGATCCCAACTGCTAGAACAAGTGCTCGTGATCGTGAAGAAAATGCTACAATCCTGGCTCAGTATTTGGATACTATTGAGGAAATCAGGGATCTGGCTAGGATAAGGATGGCAAGCTACCAACAAAGAATGGCTGGTGCTTACAACAAAAATGTTAGGATAAGGAAGTTCCAAATCGGAGATATGGTGTTGAGAAAAGCATTCCAAAACACTATTAATCCTGCTGACGGGAAGTTAGCACCAAAGTGGGAAGGCCCTTACTTGATTGAGGCTGAAGCAGGATAGGGGGCATACAGATTGCTAACCATGGAAAGAAACTTGTTACCAAGAGCCTGGAATGCTGTTCACTTAAAGAGATACTTTATGTGAACGTGATCCTTCAAGCATGTGATCCTTATATTGAAGTATCCTCAAAGGATCCCGGTGATGTCAATGATCCTTACTCTGGTAATGTCCTTATCCTAAAACTATTACATTTCCTGACTTTTTACCTAAGGATAAGGATCATGTATCCTTCATCCTCTTCTCACGAATAGTTCAGGTATCTACAGCATATCGTCAAAGATCTTCAAAAGCAACGCAGATCCATGGGTCCAACCCCAGTTATCCTTGGGATTATCCCCAGTTTCCGCCAGCAGCGCACGATGATCCTGATATAGTTCACGTCTTTGGGAGCAGTACCCACTTCCGGGGCTGACAACCTCATCGTACTGGCTATACCTAGGATCCTACGTATAATGGTAGACATACCATACATCCGTTCATAAGGTTTCTAACGTTTTCACGTTAGCTAAGGTTTTGACATTTTCATGTCACTAAGTTTGGATAGTCGCCAGTAAGGGCCATACTCCAGTTTACATACGATCCTTTGGGCTTGTCCCCAGTTATCCTTTGGGCTTGTCCCCAGTTATCCTTTGGGCTTGTCCCCAGTTATCCTTTGGGCTTGTCCCCAGTGATCCTTTGGGATCATCCTCAGTTATCCTTTGGGCATGACCCCAGCTACTAATTTATCTTTTACATTGGCTTAGTCCCAAGATATGTTCCATTTTTCAGGTTCTCGAAGATAACAAATAAGGATCCTTAATCCTTATTATCCATTAAAATTTCACTAATGGTTATCTTGATTAAAGGTTAGGATCCTAACTTGGATCCTCAGGTATGATCCTTGACTACTTTGATTATACTAAACAACCCTTACACTTTGACAACTAAAACTATGATCCTTGAAAATTTGCAATGATAGGATATTTGATCTAGGATCATATCCTAAATTTATTAAACATGGTTTGCTCAACTCTTGTTACTTTAACAGATATGTTTCTGAAAACTGGAAAATAAGAAGATAAATAAAGGATAACAACACGAGATAAGCCAGAAAGATTAAAGTTATATTATTAACAAAAGGATCTTAAACCCTTTCAAAAAGTTGTCAAAATTGCCAACCCACATTTCTACCAGCAAAACGTGGCCCGTCCACATGGGTTGGCAAAGGGTGTCCATTGTCTATGCGGTCTTAGCAGGTGCAGGAAATTAAAGGCGGCAGGATCACGAAGGCTTCATCCCCCAAACAGAGGATCCCTCCACCATTTGCGATCCTACCTATTGTCCAAAGGATCCAGGATCCTTAACCCTAAAAACTATTGTTTAAGTACAGACCATCAATTGTTTCAAACATCAACCATGAAAACCACTACCAAACCTAAAAAATTGGGCTCCGGCCTAGTCTCGAAATATCCATCATTGCCCAATCCTGCAACTCAAACCTTCGCTGCTCCGTCACCACTGGCTCCACTAGCTTCTCCACCCTGATCCTTGCCAGCATCACCACCCTCCAGCATTGGGATATCCTCAGCATCGTCATCATCCTCCAACTCTGCCAGCCTTGCCTTCCAACCTTCCACGTCCCATGTGCCTTTGTCAAAGGAAGGATCCTGAGCCTCCGCAGCCATCTGCAGCTGGACCTTATACATGGTTATCGCAGCAGAGACCTTAGCATCCTGGGTGATATCATGCTTCTCGTAGTCAAACTTGATCAGTGCTTTGACAGCTTCATCCTTGGTAGCCCGGAGCTCCTTCTCAAGATCAGCTATCTTGAGATCCTTCAGCACACCCATCTGTTGGAGGTCGGCAATTTGGCGATCTTGATCTTCAACGTGGTTAACATAAGTCTCTATTTCAGTAAATTTCTGCAAGAAAAACAAAATATGACGTCAGACACAAGTGATCCTCAAAACCGTCAGGATAACCAACAGGGGCAGTGATCCTAACCTCGTTGAAATAATCAAGAAACTGTTGGCGGAGCAGAGGAAATCCTTGAAGATCCTCAGAAGCCTTTCTCTTCTTTCCCTTACCTCTAACAGGTGCTTTAGGGGCCGAAGCAGAGGGACTGGCAACAGAAGTCTTCTTTCTTGAAGACTTGACATTGGCAAGTTCATCAATCCCGAACTTGGAGGCAGACTTGGCAGACTTAGCAGATTTCCCAGCGCCTACACAATCAAAACAAGATAAGTTTTCTAACTAATTTAACAGTCTTGCATAGAACTTACTTTTTGGTAAGGATACTTACTTGACATTGTGGCAGATGCGGAGGATACTTCTTGTGAATCTTGGATGGTGACTTGAAAACTTCTGGTCTCAGGATCAAGCTTTTTGAAAGCTAAAACTCTCTCTCTTGCAGCAGGGGTTAACTTGAGATGAGCAACGGATATAGCTGCACAAAAGACAAAGAAGACATTAGTGATCCTCATCATAAGAGACAAGTCTGATAGTGATCCTTCCAGGATCCTCTATCCTACCATGAGTGGCCCACTCCTTGGGCAGATCCTTCCCGTTAGGGATGGTATCCCTCCTAACAAAGAAGAAACGTCGTTTCCAGTTTGTGTCATTTTTGGTAACCTTAAAAACAGGGTGATCCTCCCCGGCCTTCCGTTTCAGCAAATATCGATGAGAACCAAACGTGGTAAGATCATAAAGCTCGGCCAGCTCTGCCATCCCTAAATCAATCCCCTCCTGCTCGATGATCCTCTCGAAGGTATACAAGACCCTCCAGATCATCGGCATAGCTTGGATATAAGATATGCCGGTCAAAGAAAAGAAAGATTGGGTGAAGGCCGGAAAAGGATACGAATATCCTATGGTAAACGGAGTTGCAGGAAAGGCCACCCAAGTGTCGGAAACAAAATCGCTTAAAGCGGTGGAAGTAAATGACTTGAAGATAGCATCCGCCGGAAAACAATGACGGATCCTATCAACATGAGCGTCGGTGAAGCAGCATCTCTCCGTAGGAGAGTCTTTAATGATCCCTTGGCTTTTTAGGGGACTGCTCTTCTTGTGATCCTTGTGAGGAGAATTTCGGAGCAACATACTTACAGCAGAATGAAAACAGAGGAGCAGAAAAACAGAGCAAGAGAAGGAAGAAAGAAAAGAAGAGAATACCTGATCGATCTTCGGTTGAGATTATAAAGGGAGTATATCTTGAATTTAAATGCAGATTGATCCTTACCCTATCTCCTATTTATAATCATGATTTGCAGGGATGTCACCTCAGTGACGTAAGGATTGCAACGGCTAGTTCGAGATTAACGGCTAGTTATCCGAGTTGTTCGTTGCAGATAAGATCAAAGCAAAAGATAACTCATTTATTTACAAAATCACTCCTTATATTTTGGGGGCAATTGTTAGGGCTGGATTTTTACAATACATGATCCTCACGTGTGATCCTAACCAGTGATCCTTGTTTCTTTGGCAGATAGTGATCCTCAGCAGAGTTCCAGGATCAGGATCACGGACCATCATAGGATCCTCATGCTAACAGTTGCTTTCGTTGAATTTAATGCTGTTTTGCAGGACATCTAGCAGGATCCGCTCTTAAGCATCACAATCAAAGGACGCGTCTTTACAACTATAGCATGTGCTTAATCGGAGATGGACGTTGTGAAGGATATGGAAACTTGGCATGATTTAAGGGCGATAATTTAGGCTAGATTTGCTTTTATTTCTAAAGGGGTAATGAGCTGATTGTTAGTCTTTTTACCTAAAATAGGTCACCTACACTTGTATATATAACACTCTTCCTCATTCAGAAGAACACACAACACAATTCTCACACGCTTAGACACTCGAAACTATAGTGATCCTTGTACTCAGCTCATTATCATCCAAAGTTGTAACCATATTTTGATATATTGAAGTTTGGTGATCGGTAGTTGCCATCACCCGAGGTTTTTTATGCCGGAGATCATACATTGATCAAGGGCTTTTTCCTCGTATAAATCATTGTGTCTTTGCATATTTCATACTGAAGTGATCCTTTACTTTTTCAATAAACCAAGCATCATTCCCCATTTACTTAGAGTTTGGTTGCATTATCCTTGTGTGATTTTTGACCAAAACAGAAACTACCGATCACCAACTCGGATTAAACGAGAAATGTATTACAACTTCGGATGATAGCGAGCTAATTACAAGGATCACTATAGTGTAATGTGCAAAAAGGTGTGTAATCGCCAAGTGAATTGTCAAGAGCAGTTACGAGTGTGTGTGTTCAGCTAAAATTAGCCAAGTGTTTCTATTTAGCTCGCTATCCCCTTTAAAAATGGAAAATATCTAAGCTAACAAACATTCCGCATTTGGTGCAAGTCCTCCATGACCTCCATAACGTCCATTTCAGCCATGCACGTGCGGAATAAATATGGAATATGCTCCAGGAATATCACCAAGACCAAGTCCAAGTTCGTACTCCTGCAAAACAACATCATATTCAAAGCAGACAATTGTTATTATAAGGATCCTTATGATGATCCATGATCCTAATCCTGCAATACTTCTGAGGATCACTAATTCAGACAGAAGTGAGGATCACTAAACCCAACAGTAATTGAGGATCACTGATCATTGGAAAATCCTCCCCTAACACTAAGGATCACGGATCCTCATGTACTGTCAGGATCCTGGATCCTCAATTCTATTTGAATTAAGGATCCTCAGAAGACATTGCAGGATCAGGATCCAGGATCCTTATTGTTATCCTTACACTAACGGTTGCCTTCGCTATGTTTAAGTTTGTTTTGCAGGAGTATACATGTTGGACTTGGTCTTGCCGATATTCTTGGAGAATATGCTCTCAAGATTACGCACGTGTTCAGCTGGAGTAACGGTTATGGAAGTAGTGGGAGGCTAGCACGATTTGCGGATAGTTAGTTAGTTAGATTATTTCTATTTTTAAAGGGGGTCACAAAGCTTGAATTAGAACAAGTTAGCTAACACACACACTGTCGCAAGCTCTCGGCCATACATTGGCGATTTAATACACTTTTGCACATTAGTGATCCTTGTAACAAGCTCGTTATCATCCCAAGTTGTAACAATCATTTGTTTAATTATAGTTGGTGATCGGTAGTTTCCATCACCCGAGGTTTTTTATGCCATGGATCAACTCTTGATCAAGGGCTTTTTCCTCGTACAAATTATTGTGTCACTTGTTCATTTTACTTGCAAGTTATTCATACAATTGTTCGTTGATTCAAGCATCACACCTCACAACAAAAGATTTGGTTGCATTATCCTAGCTTGATTTTTGACCAAAACAATGTGCTGTTGAAGAAAAGATCCCCAAACGGGACACACCGAAAAACGAGCCATCATCTCTTTGTCTGAAAGGAAGTTCTAACCTGAGCTCTCATGGTCTCGCATTACCCGTTTACTGATGTCATTAGTGTACATTCACCTGTAAGACTGAATATAGAAGTCTGGATACAGGAGTATATTCTGAGGTGGGAAACGCGAATAAGTTTAAGTCATTAAAACACTAAATTCGTATCTCGAAACAATTGAACTTTGTGTGAAAATTTAAGTGGATCAGTATACTGACAATCTAAGTGAATCGTTTAGATCTTATAATGTTGAAAGCTTAACGGTGTTGGTGATTTGTCTCATAAAACTGATATGATCCTCTTACACAAACTCACAAAATATTGTCTGTAAATATTTCTTTACTGCATTCCATTAGTGTGTTTTAGCATAAAATTTTGAAAAATCAAAAAGATTTCATTTCATCTTATTTTCGACAACTGATGTTGGAAAGCTGATTTTCAAAGTTTCAAGTGCTGAACATGATGAACAATAGGTTGGGAGTTTGATTGAAATGAGAATTGATTTTGAAACGATTAAATGGTTCATTAAGTTGAAACCAAATTTGAATGGTATTCTTACAAGTGGTCATCAGAGATTTTAAATGTTAAATCATTTTGAACAATATCTTCAAGTGATTTATAAATTTGTCAAATTGTTTGATATGTGAAATTTATTTTGAGGTAGAGAATTGTGCAGGTTACAGAGAGCCAGGATACGTTCCTGAGACCGTGAATGCTGCAAAACAAGGTCCTCGTGTTTAAGCCTGAGCAGTGTTTGAAGCCAGGTTTCTGTTTTGGTCAAAAATCACACAAGGATAATGTAACCAAACTTTATGTAAACGGGGTATGATGCTTGGTTAATTATGAAGGTAAAGGATCACTTCTGTGATAAAAGATGCAAAGACACAATGATTTATACGAGGAAAAAGCCCTTGATCAATGAATGATCTCCGGCATAAAAAACCTCGGGTGATGGCAACCACCGATCACCAACTTCAATATAACAAAAATATGATTACAACTTTGGATGATAATGAGCTGAGTACAAGGATCACTATTGCTTTTGGTGTCTAAGTGTGTGAGAGTTGCATTGTATGTCGTGTGTGTTCTTCCGAATGAGGAAGAGTGGTATTTATACATGTGTAGGTGACCTATTTTAGGTAGTTAAACTATTATTCAGCTCATTACCCCTTTAGAAATGAGATACAATCTAGCCTAAATAGCCGCCCATAAATCAAGCCTAGTTTCCATATCCTGTGCAACGTCTTTCTTCGATTAAGCTCTTGCCATATTTGTGAAGACGCGTCCCTGGATCATGATGTCTAGAGCATATCCTGCTAGAGGTTCCTGCAAAACAATATTGTATTGAGCGGAAGTAGCCGTTAGTATAAGGATCACTATAATGTCCCATGATCCTGATCCTGAAGTCCTCCTGAGGATCACTGTCTGCCAAAGGAACAAGGATCACTGGTTAGGATCACTTATAAGGATCACGTATAATAAAAATCCAGCCCTAACAATTGCCCCCAAAATATAAGGAGTTAATTGTAAATAGACGAGTTATATTTTGTTTTGTTCTTATCTCCAACGGGCTACTCCGAATTACTAGCCGTTACACATGGACTAGCCGTTGTGATCATTACGTCATAGATGTGACAATCCCTGCAAATCATGATTATAAATAGGAGATAGGGTTAGGATCATTCTGCATTTAAATTCGAGATATCTTCCCTTTATAATCGCTACCGAAGACTGATCAGGTATCCTCTTCTTCTCTCTTTCCTTTCTTCTTTCTCTTAGCTCTGTTTCTGTTCCGTCACAAACATGTTGCTCCAGAACTCTCCACACAAGGATTCCAAGAAGGATAGTCCCCTAAAAAGCCAGGGGATTATCAAGGATTCTCCTACGGAGAGGTGTTGTTTCACTGATGTTCACATAGACAGAATTCGTCATTGCTTCCCGGCGAATGCTGTTTTCAAGTCCTTCACACCTACCGCTCTGAGTGACTCTGTTTCGAATACCTGGGTGGCTTTTCCTGCTACTCCATTCACCATAGGATATTCATATCCTTTCCCATCGTTCACCCAATCTTTCTTTTCCTTAACCGGCATCTCATATATCCAAGCTATGCCGATGATCTGGAGGGTTCTGTATACCTTTGAGAGGATCATCGAGCAGAAAGGGATTGATCTGGGGATGACGGAGTTGGCCGAGCTTTACGATCTTACCACTTTTGGTTCTTACCGGTATCTGCTGAAACGGAAAGCCGGGGGGGATCACCCTGTTTTGAAAGTTACCAAAAATGACACAAATTGGAAGCGTCGTTTTTTCTTCGTGAGAAGGGATTCCATCTCAGATGGGAAGGATCTGCCCAAAGAATGGGCCACTCATGGTAGGATAGAGGATCCTCGAAGGATCACTATCAGCCTTGTCTCATATAATGAGGATCACTAATATCTCTTTTTATCTTTTGTGCAGCTATATCCATTGCTCATCTGAAATTAAGCCCTGCTGCAAAAGAGAGAATCCTAGCTTTCAAAAAGCTTGATCCTGAAGTTAGAAGCTTCCAAGTCACTATCCAAGATTCTCAAGAGATATCCTCTGCATCTGCCACAATGTCAAGTAAGTATCCTCCTAGAAAGTAAGTTTTATGTAAGAGTATTTAATTTAATAAGGGAACTTATCTTGTTTCTGAATTGTGTAGGTGCTGGAAAATCTGCCAGGTCTGTTAAATCTGCCTCCTTGTTTGGGATTGATGATCTTGCCAACGTCACGTCTTCGAAGAAGAAGACTTCTGCTGCTAGTCCTTCTGCTTCAGCCCCTAAATTACCCATTAGGGGTAAGGGAAAGAAGAGGAAAGTTTCTGAGGATCTTCAAGGATTTCCCCTGATTCGCCAGCAGTTTCTTGATTCTGTCAACGAGGTCAGGATCACTGCCCCTGTTGGTTATCCTGATGGTTTTTGAGGATCACCCGTGTCTGACGTTATATCCTGTTGTTTTTGCAGAAACTTACTGAAATAGAATCTTATGTTAGCCACGTTGAAGATCAGGATCGCCAGATTGCCGACCTTCATCAAATGGGTGTACTGAAGGATCTCAAGATCACTGATCTTGAGAAGGAGATCCGGGCTGTTAAGGATGAGGCTGTCAAAGCATTGATCAAGTTTGATTATGAGAAGCATGACATTACTCAGGATGCCAAAGTCTCTGCCGCGATAGCTATGTACAAGATACAACTGCAGATGGCCACGGAGGCTCAGGATCCTTCCTTTGATAAGAGCACATGGGATGTTGAAGGCTGGAAGGCAAGGCTGGCAGAGTTGGAGGATGACGATGATGTTGAGGATATCCCTATGCTTGAAGGTGGAAACGTTGGTAAGGATCAGGGGGAGGCAAGTGGAGCTGGTGGTGATGGTGCGGCGAAGGTTTGAGCTGCAAGATTGGGCAATGATGGATATTGTTGACTAGGCCGGAGCCCAATTTTTTAGGTTTGGTAGTGGTTTTTTGTGGTTGTTGATGTTTGAAACAATTATGGTCTGTAATCTCTGAACAATAGTTTCTTAGGGTTAAGGATCCTGGATCCTTTGGACATTAGGTAGGATTTACAAAAGGTGGAGGGATCCTCTGTTTGGGGGATGAAGCCTTTGTGATCCTGCCGCTTTTATTTCCTGCAAAATGCTAAGACCGCATAGACAATGGACACCCTTTGCCAACCCATGTGGACGGGCCACGTTTTGCTGGTAGAAATGTGGGTTGGTAATTTTGACAACTTTTTGAAAGGGTTAATGATCCTTTTGTTTAATAATATAACTTAACTTTTCTGGCTTATCTCGTGTTGTCATCCTTATCTTCTTGTTTCTCAGTTGTTTTTGTAGTATATTTTAAAGTAGCAAGAGTTGAAAATATGTTATCCAAACTTAGGATATGATCCTAGATCAAATATCATGATATTGAAAGTTTTCCAAGTACTTTAGTTCAAGGATCATAGGTTTGGTTGTCAAAGTATAAGGGTCGGTTAGGATAATGAATATAATCAAAATAGTCAAGGATCATACCTGAGGACCCAAGTTAGGATCCTTACCTTCAATCAAGGCAATCATAGATAAGACTTTGATAGTTAATAAGGATTAAGGACCCTTATGTGTTTAGACTTCCAAAACCTGAAAAGTGAGATATAACTTGGGACTAAGCCAATGTAAAAGATAAATTAGTAACTGGGGACATGCTCAAAGGATAACTGGGGATGATCCCAGAGGATCACTGGGGACAAGCCCATAGGATAACTGAGAATGATCCCAGAGGATCACTGGGGACAAGCCCATAGGATAACTGAGAATGATCCCAGAGGATCACTGGGGACAAGCCCATAGGATAACTGAAAATGATCCCAGAGGATCACTGGGGACAAGCCCATAGGATAACTGAGAATGATCCCAGAGGATCACTGGGGACAAGCCCATAGGATAACTGAGAATGATCCCAGAGGATCACTGGGGACAAGCCCATAGGATAACTGGGGACAAGCCCATAGGATAACTGGGGACAAGCCCAAAGGATCGTATGTAAACTGGAGTATGGCCCTTTTCTGGCGACTATCCAAACTTGGTGACATGAAAATGTCAAAACCTTAGCTAACGTGAAAACGTTAGAAACCTTAGGAACGGATGTATGGTACGTCTACCATTATACGTAGGATCCTAAATATAGTCAGTACGATGAGGTTGTCAGCCCCGAAAGTGGGTACTGGTCCCAAAGACGTGAACTATACCAGGATCATCGTGCGCTGCTGGCGGAAACTGGGGATAATCCCAAGGATAACTGGGGTTGGACCCAAGGATCTGTGGTGCTTTTGGAGATCTTTGACGACTTGCTGAAGATACCTGAACTATCATAACTCAAATGGTTTGTGAGTAGAGGATGAAGGATACATGATCCTTATCCTTAGGTAAAAAGTAAGAAAATGCAATAGTTTTAGGATAAGCATATTACCAGAGTAAGGATCACTGATATCCCCGGGATCCTTCAAGGATACTTCAATGTAAGGATCACATGCATGAAGGATCACGTTCACATGAAATATTTCTTTAAGTGAACAGCATTCCCGGCTCTTGGTAACAAGTTTCCTTCCATGGTTAGCAACCTGTATGCCCCCTTTCCTGCTTCAGCTTCAATCAAGTAGGGACCTTCCCATTTTGGTGCTAGTTTCCCGTCAGCAGGATTGATAGTATTTTGAAATGCTTTTCTCAACACCATATCTCCGACTTGGAACTTCCTTATCCTGACATTTTTGTTGTAGGTACCAGCCATTCATTGTTGGTAGCTTGCCATCCTTATTCTAGCTAGATCTCTGATTTCCTCAATAGTATCCAAATCCTGAGCTAGGATTGCAGCATTTTCTTCAGGATCACGAGCAATTGTTCTAGCAGTTGGGATCACCATCTCTGTTGGGATCACTGCTTCTGCCCCAAATACTAAAGAGAAAGGTGTTTGACCAGTGGCATTCTTGGGAGTTGTCCTATCAGCCCATAGCACATAAGGTAACTCCTCTGCCCATTTTCCTTTCTTGGATCCTAGCTTCTTCTTCAGATTGTTGATGATGATCTTGTTGGATGATTCTGCTTGACCATTGGCTTGTGGATGAACTGGTGTTGATGTTATCATCTTGATTCCCCAACTGTTACAAAAGTTAGTGGTTCTGCTTCCAATGAATTGGGAGCCATTATCACATACAATTTCAGAGGGAATGCCAAATCTAGTTATAATGTTTCTTTTAATGAAGGATATGACTTCTTTTTCTCTGACTTGAGCGAAGGCTTCAGCTTCTATCCACTTGGAAAAATAGTCAGTCATGGCAAGCATAAATACTTTTCCACCAGGTGCTTTAGGGAGCTTGCCAACTATATCCATTCCCCATCTCATGAATGGCCAAGAGGATGGTATTGGGTGTAAAAATTCAGCTGGCTGATGGAGGATATTGCTATGCCTTTGGCAAGGATCACATTTCTTAGCATACTCTACAGCATCCCTTTTCATGGTTGGCCAGTAGTATCCTGTTCTAAGGATCCTTGAGAATAATGCCCTGCCCCCAGTGTGGTTTCCGCAATCTCCTTCATGGAAATCTTTCAACACTTCCTCGATTTCAGGATCCTCGATACATCTCAAATATGGTCCTGCAAGAGATCGCTTATATAATACATTATTCAAAGTTGTAAATTGAGATACCTTAATCCTGAAAGCTCTAGGATTTTCTCCCGTCGGAATCTCCCCATGTTGCAAGTATCTCATGATTGGTGAGATCCATGATCCTGAATAAGATTGGGTTTCTTCACTAGGGATCATTGCAGTATCCTCTTCTATTTCCATGGCCACCTGATTTTCAATAGCAGGAGCCAGGATATGGATGATAGGGATACTTATATCTTCTGGAATCTTCAAGGATGATCCTAGGTTGGCCAATGCATCAGCCCCTGTGTTCTCCTCCCTTGGTACCTGTGTCAAGCTGAAAGAAACAAAAGAGAGTGCCAATTCTTTGACTATCTCTAAGTATTTGGTTAGTTTTTCACCTTTAACAGCATAGGATCCGTTAAAGTGATTAGTGATCAATAATGAGTCTACATATACTTTAAGATACTTTACCCCCATATCCTTAGCAATTTGTAAGCCAGCAATTAAGGCTTCATATTCAGCCTCATTGTTAGTTGCTTGGAACTCACAGGCTACGGAGTGGGGTATTATGTCCCCCTGTGGCGATTTTAGTAGGATCCCTAGCCCTGTGCCTTTGATATTTGAGGATCCGTCAGTGTGTAGTATCCAAGGATCCTTGGTCTCATCCAGCTGCTGGACCTCCAATTCTGCTTCTTTTTGTAGATCACTACTGAAATCAGCCACAAAGTCAGCTAGTGCTTGAGATTTAATAGCTGTTCTTGGTTCGTATCTTATATCATGGGCACTAAGCTTTACTGCCCATTTAGCCATTCTCCCTGACATATCTGGTTTCCTGAGGACATTCTTAATGCAAGGATAAGTTTTTCGAGGTGTGAGTACCTGGATTCGGCATCAAGTAGACTTTTACTTACATAGTAGATAGGATATTGTGTACCTTCGTGATCCTTAACAAGGACAGCACTTACAGCGGTTGAGGATACCGCCAGATATAAGGATAACACATCTCCTTTTTCCGGTTTTGCTAATGCTGGTGCTGAGGACATATACTCTTTTAGGGCTTGTAAAGCATTCTCATGCTTCTCAGTCCATTCGAACTTCTTATTCTTCCTTAGGATATCGTAAAATTCTCTGCATTTCTCTGAGGATTTCGATATGAACCTGTTCAAAGCTGCTATCCTGCCTGTCAGTCTTTGAACATCCTTGGCATTGGCAGGAGATTTGATATTTATTAATGCTTTGATTTGTTCCGGGCTTGCTTCAATGCCCCTCTGGGTTACCATGTATCCTAAGAACTTTCCTGCCTTAACACCAAAATGGCATTTTGAAGGATTAAGTTTCATGTTGTAATTATCAAGGATATCGAATGCTTCTTCTAAGTCCCTTAGGTGATCCTCAGCTTTCTTTGACTTGACCACCATATCATCTATGTACACCTCCATAGTTTTTCCAATTTGATCTTTGAACATCATATTTACCAGCCTTTGATATGTTGCACCTGCATTTCTTAGTCCAAAAGGCATGGCAATATAACAATATAAACCGGTTGGGGTCATAAAGGCTGTATCCTCTTGGTCAGATGGTTCCATCTGGATTTGTTGCAACCCAGATGATGCATCCATAAAGGTCAACAGTTCATGCCCCGCTGTTGCATCCACCATGGAGTCAATGTGGGGTAATGGGAAAGGATCCTTGGGACATGCCTTGTTCAGATCAGTGAAGTCGACACATACCCTCCACTTTCCGTTTTTCTTTTGGACAACAACCACATTGGCTAACCATTTTGGATACTTTACCTCTCTGATCATACCTGCTCGAAGTAGTCTCTCTACTTCTTCTTGGATAATGGCATTCCTTTCTGGTGCAAACTTCCTCCTTTTTTGATGGATTGGTTTGATAGACCTGTCAATGCCAAGTTTGTGAGTAATAATATCCTTAGATATACCTGTCATATCTTCATGTTTCCAAGCAAAGGTAGATTTTCTTCTTTTGAGGAAGGATATCATGTCTTCTTTCATCTTGCCAAGGATCCCTGATCCGATATAGATTTTTGATTCAGGATCACTAGGATCCAAGAGGATTTCATCTACATCTTGTTCCCTTGCCTCCAAGACATTTCTTGGAGGATACTGTAATTGCTATTGCTCCCTTGGCTTCGAGGTTGGCTTCATAGATGAGGTATAACAATCCTTAGCCTCCTGCTGGTCACTATCGATCTTGATTATTCCCCATGGGCTAGGGAGCTTCACACATTGATGGTAGGTAGATGGGACTGCTTTCATATCATGTATCCAAGGCCTGCCAAGGATAACGTTGCAACAAGATAAACAGTCAATAAAACAAAATTTTTGGTAATTATGTAATCCTTCCACGTAGATTGGGAGTTTGATGTCCCCCAGAGTTTTCTTCGTCTCTCCACTGAATCCTACAAGCACGGAGGATCTTGGTGTGATGTCTGATTTTGGGATTCCCATCTTCTTCAGGACATCAAGCTGGATAATGTTCACTGAGCTCCCTCCATCAATAAGGATCCTGCGGACAAAATGGTTAGAGATAAAGAGAGTGATAACTAAACTATCATGGTGAGGATCCTGAATGTTGATGCGATCATCCTCGTCAAATGTTATCATCTTCCCTTCTGAGACACTTGATGTTCTAATAGGCCTTTCTCCATTATCCATTTTTGATTCTTTTGCATGTCTTTTGGCCGCCGAGAAGGATGTACCACAGATGTCTGATCCTCCGGATATAAAGTTGATCACTTGTGCATTTGCCAGAGGTGCTGGAGCTTTTTCGGGGATCCTTTCAGGATCCTGGGTCCTTTGCTTTTTTCTCCCCAATAACTCTTTTAGATGCCCCTTGCTTAGCAGGTATCCGATTTCTTTTCTTAAGGCTATGCAATCTTCAGTTAGATGCCCGAAATCCTCATGGTATGCACACCATTTTGACTTGTCTTTAGTCCCGGATGGTTTATCATTCTTCCTGGGCCACCTAGCTTTTTCACCTAGATTCTGCATTGCAAGGATTAGTTCATGATTATCAACGGAAAAACAATATTCTGAGATTGGAGGATATCCTTCATCATCCTCTTCTTGGTCAACAGCATGCACATTCTTGTTCTCATTTCTATGGTAGGATTTGAACTTGTTGCTCTTGAAGGAGGATCCTTGCTTATCTTGTTTTGAGGATCCTACTTGCCTCTCCTGGATCCTCTTGTCATCCTCTAGCCGGATAAACCTGAGTGCTCGAGTTCTTACTTCATCTAAATTCCTGCATGGTGTCATAACAAGATCATCATAGAATAATGAATCCTTAAGCAGTCCCATTTTGAAGGCTTCAACAGCCGTAGCCATATCCAAGTTGGGAATGTCCAAGGATTCTTTACTAAATTTAGTTATATAATCCCTTAATGATTCATTATGATTTTGAGTTATCCTGTACAAATCACTAGTTAATTTTTCAAATTTTCTGCTACAAGAGAATTGGTTATTGAATAAATTAACTAAATTGGCAAATGAAGTAATAGAGTTAGGGGGAAGACTTAGCAGCCACTTAAGAGCTGATCCAGTAAGAGTGGATCCAAATCCTTTACATAGGCATGCTTCCTTCAATTTTTCTGGGATAGGATTGATCTCCATCCTCTCCCTGTATTGTGCTATATGCTCCTCTGGATCCGTTGTGCCATCATACAACTTCATGGTAGGGATATGGAACCTTTTGGGTACCTCTGCATCACAAATTGGTGGTGCAAAACGGGATACCTTGTGGCTTCCATCCGCAATCTCTGGGATAGGCTTGACTACCCCTGGAACACTTGAGATCATATCTTTTAGCTTCTGCAACTCCCTGGCCATAGCATGATTGGTACCTGTATCCTGCATGAATCCATGGTTAGTGGTAGGATAATTGTTTAAAGTGTTACCTCCCATTGGGTTCAAGTTAGGGAATCCATATTGCTGGGGTTCTGGAACAACGGAGGGACCAGTGGAAGCAATGGTCTGCATTGGAATGAAGTCTCCTTGATGGACATCTAGATTTCCTGTTTGCAGATTTTTTAGGGATCCTGGTATCTGGAAGGATCCTGGTGTCTGGGATGATCCTGGAACGAAGGAGGATCCTTGAACCTGGGATGATCCTGGAACAAAGGAGGATCCTTGAACCTGGGATGATCCTGGAACAAAGGAGGATCCTTGGCCCTGGAATGATCCTGGAATAAAGTAGGATCCTTGAAACTGCTGTGTCTCCGGATAGGCTCCCAAATTCCTGAAGGATCCCATGTACTGAGGATAGGATCCTACAGGCTGAAAATGTGAGCCTGACGTCTGAGTCATTGCTGCCGAGTTGAGATGTGATCCTCTTGACTCCCCTATGATTTGCACGTCCGGGATCCCTGATGGCTGGGAAGTGATCATTGGAGTATCAAAACTCAAGGATTTGGGCATCAGTGGAGAATGATCCTCTGCCGCTTTCTTTTGTCTTTTGAGATCTCCAATTTCCCTGAGGATCCTTTCGTTAGTTTCATCTTGCCGCTGCATACGATCCTTCATCTGCAAAATTAAAGCAAATACATCACTAGTACTGGGAATAGAAGAATTCATAGCAGAAGAAGATAGAGGTTTAGAGAAAGTGGGAGTTGATCTCTTCTCAGTATTTTTCTGAGATCCTGCCGGTGGAGGAGGCAAGGTGATCTCTGATGAGGTGACTGCAGACATCGCCGTGGACGTGTTCTTCAATGATGAAGCCATGTAACTCTTTCAAATGATTTCGAACAAAAGATTTTCTTATGAATGAAGCACCAATTGCCCCACGGTGGGCGCCAAACTGTTTTGGTCAAAAATCACACAAGGATAATGTAACCAAACTTTATGTAAACGGGGTATGATGCTTGGTTAATTATGAAGGTAAAGGATCACTTCTGTGATAAAAGATGCAAAGACACAATGATTTATACGAGGAAAAAGCCCTTGATCAATGAATGATCTCCGGCATAAAAAACCTCGGGTGATGGCAACCACCGATCACCAACTTCAATATAACAAAAATATGATTACAACTTTGGATGATAATGAGCTGAGTACAAGGATCACTATTGCTTTTGGTGTCTAAGTGTGTGAGAGTTGCGTTGTATGTCGTGTGTGTTCTTCCGAATGAGGAAGAGTGGTATTTATACATGTGTAGGTGACCTATTTTAGGTAGTTAAACTATTATTCAGCTCATTACCCCTTTAGAAATGAGATACAATCTAGCCTAAATAGCCGCCCATAAATCAAGCCTAGTTTCCATATCCTGTGCAACGTCTTTCTTCGATTAAGCTCTTGCCATATTTGTGAAGACGCGTCCCTGGATCATGATGTCTAGAGCATATCCTGCTAGAGGTTCCTGCAAAACAATATTGTATTGAGCGGAAGTAGCCGTTAGTATAAGGATCACTATAATGTCCCATGATCCTGATCCTGAAGTCCTCCTGAGGATCACTGTCTGCCAAAGGAACAAGGATCACTGGTTAGGATCACTTATAAGGATCACGTATAATAAAAATCCAGCCCTAACAGTTTCGATTCTAGAACGAGAGCTATGTCAGATTGCAATCCCGGAACAACTTAAGGGGGAGTCTGCTAGCAAAGAGAAGTCTGAAGATGCAAGAGCCAGTTTCTGATCCTGAAAGTTTGTTGAAAATAGAAGCTGATGGAAAAGGATAGAGCCAGGATTAAGATTCCGGGAAAGTACAAGAGAAAGAGCAGATTGAAGATTGTTAGATCAACATCCAAGGGGAAAGTTAGATGTTGCTGCTGATAAAAAGAAGAGAGAAGATTGAGGATGCTTACTGATGTGTGTAAAATGCAACATATAAATTACATCAATTGAGGCATAAAACTAACCCTTTTTCAGGATAAAATGAGCTCAAATTCACAAAAGAAGCAAAAAGACAGCTAAATCTGACATAAATACAAGAAAAGGAACAAAAGTAGATTGCCCGACCCCTCAACGGCATCTTCCAAGCAGAAAAGAGAAGTCAGAAGACTGAACACGCCCCGTGCTCAGCCAGCACGGGGCCGTGCCTAAGAAGCAGCAGAAAAGACAAACCTATAGAAGCTTCTATTGCCCACCACGGGGCCGTGTCCAGTGAGCACGGGGACGTGGCGAAAGTACAGCAGGCGCATTAATTGTAATTGCGAATTACAATTAATGAAGAGAGAGAGAGTGTCAGACAGGCACGGGGGCGTGTCCAGCGGACACGGGGTCGTGCCCAGCCTTCGGTTCAGCCTATAAATAGGAGTGCTTGGTTTCATTTCAACTCATCCCTTGGCACACCACCTCTCTCACACTTCATCCACCACCCACCACCATCACAACACCATCATCGACCACCATCATCCATTGTCCATCATAGAGTGTGTGAGTCGTCTCGGGATCCAAGATTGATCGTAAGAGTTCTTGACAATCAAGGCCATGTTTGCCTATGTCACACCCCCAAAATCCACACGCGGAGTATCACCGCTTGGGAGCGTGACTGACCAGGATCAAGCCACCAATCATATTGAACATGTAATTAATATTAAGTAAAATAAATGTAAACCATCCATTCATTATGATAGGTGTTCAAAACATAACCATAGTTTTAAAGTGTAGCGGAAGCATAGTAAATAAACCAACAATAGTTAATAGTTTTAAATGTCATAATAGTTTCAACGTAGAAACCACGATCCTTGCCCACAACGACCCGCTTCTCCAGTGCAAGCTCCAAGTACCTAACGATCTGCAAGGCATGTAACAGAATGATCAACAAACTAGTTGAGCGAGTTCACAGAAAGTAAATGCGTAATAGTAAGTTCGTTTGTAACAGGTGGCTCTACTGGGCCGTTAGTACGTTCTATTGGTGGGGGCTTCCCATGTTGTATAACCACTAGACTAATCGTATCTATAAGTATCCTTCACAACCGAGGATAGTGATCAATATAGGTATCCTGCACATCCGAGGATAGTGATCAGTATAAGTATCCTTCACAACCGAGGATAGTGATCAGTATAAGTATCCTTCACAACCGAGGATAGTGATCAGTATAAGTATCCTTCACATCCGAGGATAGTAATATGGTAGTCTAGTCATAGTGTCAGTAGTGTATCTATTCAACCTTATCCTTTCAATCCCATTCCCAACACCCCGGGAATCCCATGCCTTGGTAAGAGTGTGAACTCACCTTGGTTTGCTCGGTATGCTAGGTTATGCACTCACAAGTAATTTAATCACGTCCTATTGTATGCACGTATAACAAATCAGTTCATGTTCGCAATGATACGCATGCAATCTAATGTCACATAGTGCTTGATAGCCAATAACATGCATCAATCATGTATCACATAACGGTCAGTTTGCATATCGGCACAACACGTATCATTTCACATTTAATCATCAGCTAGTGTACACGAATACAAATGTTAACATTCATCACCAAGCATGGCATGCCAAATAAATCAAGCATACATTCCATCATTCAAAGTATGTTCATAACCATATATCTTTCGATCCACCCTTATCTTTCGGTCCACAGTTATCACAGTTATCTTTCGGACCAAATGTTATGTTTCGAACCTAATGTCATCTTTCGACCAACTGTCATCTTTCGGTCAACCTAATTATGTTTCGGTCAATGCTATCCTTCGGTCAACACTACTATGGTTCGAAGGACAAGTATCTTTCGGTCACAACAGCTATATTTCGAATAACAAGTATCTTTCGGTCACAACTATGATTCGAATAACTAACATCTTTCGATAAATATCAGTTACGTTTATTCCAAGTTTCCTAGTTTATCCGATTATCAATTAACACAAATTCAAGTATTCAGTTACCTCAGAATCGATCAAACAGGGAGTTTCATATTAAACCTCATGAACCCTAACTTAGCCACATGAACAATAATAACATAATCGAACCGGCCCTAATTCACTATCATGCGATTCTATTAAAACAACATCAAAACCTCAAGTATAGACAACCAATCATGCTAACTGAACCGTTCGAATGCATCACATACATAATCGATTAAACAGGTTAACATCATACAAACAATCTGGCCGATTAAGCAAATCTGATTATATGTCCGGCTGATCAATCAAACATGTTCGGCCGGCTACATCTAATAGGCTCATGTTCGATTCACACATTCATACTCGATAAATCAAAAAAAACACATAATCACAAATCAATATAGACACTAACCGAAAATCTGGATTACGGAATGAAATCCTTCGAACAGAGAATGGGTCTGCTATGCCGTCACACACACACAATAGAACTAGGGTTTTTGAAACTAACTGTCGACTTACATGCATTCACGTATTTAAATCGTATCACAGGAATGGGCCAAGCCCATCAGAAAGACTGGGCCGAAAGATGCCGAAGGATATGTTTCGTGATCCTTCGGGCCGAAAGATGTCGAAGGATCCTATCTTTGCTCGAAGGGTATGTTTCGAGATCCTTCGAACCTAAGGTTATCTTTCGTGATCCTTCGATCTGTATGTCATGTTTCGTGATCTGGACTAAGTGTTTTAATAATAATTCTAATATTATTTTCTACCACAGCAAGTAATCACATATAGGCAAAATGACAATACGTTTCATTAAAACACAACGCGTACAATTTCAAGTCCACAATCCAAACAACTAAACAGTCAAAGTCAACGCGCATTTAATGCGAAAGTGAAAGTCAGAAACTCGAGTTGTCACATTATCCCCAACTTAAAAGAAATTTCGTCCCGAAATTTGGTACGCACTCACTGAGGAAGCTAGGTGTTTTACATCGTTCACTGGTTTTCCTGGGGTGTCACATCATCCCCCCGTTGATTTGGAATTTCGTCCCGAAATTCAGTAGTAGTAGCTTCAGCCTCAGAAGTGGATGCATTGGTTTCGAATAGCTGGGGGTACTTTTCTTTCATCTGGTCTTCGCGTTCCCAGGTATACTCTGGGCCACGCTGGGAGTTCCAACGAACTCGAACAAGAGGGATTCTCTTGTGTTTGAGGACCTTAACATCCCGGTCCGTGATTTCAACTGGTTCCTCGACGAACTGCAACCGCTCGTCGATAGTGAGTTCCTTAAAAGGAACTATAAGGGTCTCATCTGATAGGCATTTCTTCAGATTCGACACGTGAAATACATTGTGAACTACACCGAGTTCAGCTGGTAGGTTTAATCTGTAGGCTACTTTGCCAATTTTCTCAATGATCTCGAACGGTCCGACGTACCGCGGATTGAGTTTGCCTCGTTTACCAAATCGAACCACACCCTTCCAGGGTGAAACTTTCAATAAAACCCGGTCCCCGACCTCAAATTCCAATGGCTTTCTACGCTTGTCCGCGTAGGCTTTCTGACGGTCGCGTGCTGCCGCCATGCGTTGTCGTATCTGCGCAATCTTTTCTGTGGCGTCCACTACAATCTCTGGACCCGTAATTTGACTATCCCCCACCTCTGCCCAACAGAGAGGTGACCGGCATTTACGTCCGTACAATGCCTCGAATGGAGCGGCTTGAATGCTGGTATGATAGCTGTTATTGTATGAAAACTCCACTAAAGGGAGGTGCTTTTCCCAGCCGTTGCCGAAGTCGATGACACACGCTCGAAGCATGTCTTCTAGAGTTTGGATAGTTCGCTCAGACTGCCCATCCGTCTGAGGATGATATGCTGTGCTCATGTCTAATCGTGAGCCGAAGGATTTGTGCATCGTTTGCCAAAGCTCTGACGTGAATCGTGCATCGCGATCCGAAATAATAGAGGTAGGCACTCCGTGCCTCGAAACAACTTCTTTAAGATAGACGTCTGCGAGAGTGGAGAACTTGTCCGTTTCCTTGATCGGCAGGAAGTGTGCAGACTTGGTGAGTCGATCAACTATGACCCATATTGTATCGTTCCCACGCTGAGATCTAGGTAGACCTGTAACAAAATCCATGGAAATTTCTTCCCATTTCCATTGCGGTATCTTAGGCTGCTGAAGTAGACCAGCTGGTTTCTGATATTCAACCTTGACTCTCGCACAGGTTAGGCATTTGCCAACATAGGTAGCGATGTGAGCCTTCATACTAGGCCACCAATAAGTAGTGCTGATGTCGTGGTACATTTTATCCGACCCTGGATGTACCGAATAGCGAGACTTGTGAGCTTCATCCATTACAAGTTCGCGTAAACCGCCATAAAGTGGGACCCAAATACGCCCTGTTACATAGTAGGCGCCGTCTTCCTTTCGTTCCATGCGTTGCCTTGAGCCGCGTAGGGCTTCAGCTTTGACGTTTTCGGGTTTCAGTGCTTCCAACTGAGCAGCTCGTATCTGTGCAGGAAGACTAGACTGAATCGTAAGCTGTAGCGCTCGCACGCGCTTAGGTAGAGTGTCTTTCCGACTGAGGGCATCAGCCACCACATTGGCCTTGCCTGGATGATACTTGATGGCACATTCATAATCGTTAAGTAATTCGACCCATCGTCGTTGACGCATGTTCAAATCCTTCTGCTTAAGGATATGCTCGAGACTCCTGTGATCGGTGTAAATCGTGCACCTGGTACCGTACAGGTAGTGTCGCCATATCTTAAGCGCGAAAACAACAGCTCCCAGCTCTAGATCGTGCGTCGTGTAGTTTCGTTCATGAACCTTGAGTTGCCGCGAAGCGTAGGCAATAACTTTATCCCGCTGCATCAATACACAACCAAGCCCCTGTATCGATGCGTCACAATAAACCACGAAGTCATCCGTGCCCTCTGGCAATGAGAGAATAGGTGCGCTGCAAAGCCTATCCTTTAAGTACTGAAAAGCGGTCTCTTGCGTATTACCCCATCTGTAAACGACACCTTTCTGTGTTAGCATAGTAAGTGGTTGCGCGATCTTGGAGAAGTCTTTAATAAATCGCCTGTAGTAACCCGCCAAACCCAAGAATTGGCGTATTTCTGTCGGTGTACGTGGTGCTGGCCAGTTTCTGATCGAATCAACCTTGGATGGATCGACATGAATCCCATCCTTGTTCACCACATGGCCTAAGAAGTGGACTTCACGAAGCCAGAAGTCGCATTTTGAAAACTTTGCGTACAATTGCTCTTTTCGAAGAAGTTCCAAGATAAGACGTAAGTGCTGCTCGTGCTCCTCCTGACTCTTGGAGTAAATCAAAATGTCGTCGATGAAAACGATAACAAACTTATCAAGATAAGGTTTGCACACCCTGTTCATAAGATCCATGAAGACTGCAGGCGCGTTCGTAAGCCCGAATGGCATGACAAGAAACTCGTAATGACCGTAGCGAGTTCTGAAAGCGGTTTTGGAGACGTCCTCATCCCGGACTCTCAGCTGATGATACCCTGACCTTAAATCAATCTTGGAATAGTAACACGACCCTTGCAACTGGTCGAATAGGTCATCTATGCGCGGAAGAGGATAACGGTTCTTCACCGTCACCTTATTGAGTTCGCGGTAGTCGATGCACATCCTGAACGTACCGTCTTTCTTCTTCACAAATAACACTGGAGCTCCCCAAGGCGAAGAGCTTGGACGAATAAAGCCCTTTTCCAAGAGCTCTTGTAGCTGCTTCGACAGTTCTTCCAGTTCGGTTGGAGCTAAACGATACGGTGCGCGGGCTATTGGTGCTGCTCCAGGAGCTAACTCAATCTGAAACTCGACTTGACGATGAGGAGGTAAACCAGGTAAATCTTCAGGAAACACTTGAGGAAAATCACGCACAACTGGTATATCCTCCAGCTTCTTTTCCTTTGCTGATGCGTCAGTGACAAGTGCCAGAATGGCAGTATGTCCCTTTCGTAAACATTTATGCGCCTTTAAGAAAGAGATGATGCCAACCACAGCACCACTCTTGTCACCTTGTACTTCGAGAGGTTCTTGACTGGAGCGAGGAATACGAATAACTTTTTCTTTGCATAAGATCTCCGCGTGATGTTGGGATAACCAATCCATACCGATGACGACGTCGAAACTACCCAAAACTATGGGTATGAGATCAATCGAGAAAGTCTGACCCGCTAGAACAATACTACAACCCTTGACTACCTGTGCGGCTTCTACACTTTTACCATTGGCTAGTTCTACAACGTGTTTGGTGTCTAGGGGCGTTGGTGTACGTTTTAATAATTTACTCATTTTCAATGACATATAGCTTGTATCAGCACCCGAATCAAATAAGACAGTAACATAAATATCGTCGAGAAGAAACTTACCCATAACCACATTGGGATCATTCACTGCGTCACCCCGACCTAGCACAAAAGCACGACCCCGAGCTTCGTTGCCATTGTTGTTGTTGTTTCCCCCGTTATTGTTGTTATTGTTCCCGTTGCCCTGATTGTTGTTGTTGTTCTGGTTCCTGTTCAACTGAGGGCAATGCCTTTTGAAGTGACCCTCTGCACCGCAATGAAAACACCCTTTGTTACCCTGCTGCTGATTCTGCTGTGCTTGAGGTTGCTGGTGATTCTGGTTTGCAGGTCGAGCGCTTCTACAATCTTTGGCCTCATGACCCATCTTGAGGCATCTTTGACAACGAACCTTATTACACTGGCCACTGTGATGTTTGTTGCAGGTGTTACACTTTGGAAGGTTTCCTCGATACCCTCCCTGTCTGTGGCTGCCTGAGGAGTGCTGACTGGGACTCTGGTAACTGTCTGTCTTTCGCTGTTGAGCTTGCGACTGCACTGAAGCTGATCCCTTGCTAGAATCCCCATCCCATTTTCTCTTACTTTCACTGGGAGTAGCAAGTGTAGTAGAAGCAGTAGCGGTAGCAGTAGCACTGATACGCTTAGGCAGTTTATTCTGTTCCACTGCCTGATCGGTGATGCGATGAGCGAGACGCTGGATTTCCTGGATGTTGTTGAGGTTAGCCGAGGTAACGTGGCTCTGTATTTCTGGTGCCAAACCTTTGAGATACAACTCAATACGCTTGTATGGAGGGTCCACCATAGTTGGACACAACACAGCCAACTCATTTGATCTCTTGGTGTAAGCTTCGATTTCCGAACCAACCATTTTCAAGTTATACAACTCGTCCTCCAACTTGTGAATGTCTTCTCTAGTGCAGTATTCCCTCTTGATCAGTTCTTTGAAATCATTCCAGGGTGTGGCGTTAGCAGCTGCCAACCCTAAGATCTGCACTTGTGCGTTCCACCAAGTGAGCGCAATCCCTTCAAGTGTGCCAGTGGCGAACTTCACCCTGCGAGCCTCAGGGCATTCACACATTTCGAAAACCGACTCGAGCTTTTCAAACCAGTGGAGGAGTCCAACTGCTCCTTCCGTGCCACTGAACGAGCTAGGACGACAATCCATGAAATTCTTGAAGGTGCACCCAGGTTGTTGCTGAGCGGGTTGACCTATTGTGTACGAATAGGGCAAAGTTAAGTACGAGAATTAATGTAGGATCTAAAGATCCTAGTGTCTATACTGCAGGGTATACTACCTGCTTGGGCGGCTGCAACTGCCGCAGCAATGAGAGCCTCTAGCTGGGCTTGAGTCATGTTAATTCGTGCGGCCATTGATCTTCACATCAAAGGCAACATAAGTGAGAAAGGTTCGCGAATAGTGCGATGACAGAAGAGTGTAAGCACATAAGTATTCTCATGCAATGACAAGTTGTGAGCAAGGTAATGTAAGCATACTACGAGCAAAGTTCTATGCAAATTCTAGCATGTAGGCAATAAACATAAACCTTATTACCTAGGAAGTTGAGTCTTGCACGTGGAGCGAAGCGTCGTTGTGGATCGTTGAGAGCACTGTTCTGGTTATAGTCTGGTTTTAATAAAAACGTTTTTCCATATTAAAACCAAGTTCTCTATAACCAATGGCTCTGATACCAATCTGTCACACCCCCAAAATCCACACGCGGAGTATCACCGCTTGGGAGCGTGACTGACCAGGATCAAGCCACCAATCATATTGAACATGTAATTAATATTAAGTAAAATAAATGTAAACCATCCATTCATTATGATAGGTGTTCAAAACATAACCATAGTTTTAAAGTGTAGCGGAAGCATAGTAAATAAACCAACAATAGTTAATAGTTTTAAATGTCATAATAGTTTCAACGTAGAAACCACGATCCTTGCCCACAACGACCCGCTTCTCCAGTGCAAGCTCCAAGTACCTAACGATCTGCAAGGCATGTAACATAATGATCAACAAACTAGTTGAGCGAGTTCACAGAAAGTAAATGCGTAATAGTAAGTTCGTTTGTAACAGGTGGCTCTACTGGGCCGTTAGTACGTTCTATTGGTGGGCGCTTCCCATGTTGTATAACCACTAGACTAATCGTATCTATAAGTATCCTTCACAACCGAGGATAGTGATCAGTATAGGTATCCTGCACATCCGAGGATAGTGATCAGTATAAGTATCCTTCACAACCGAGGATAGTGATCAGTATAAGTATCCTTCACAACCGAGGATAGTGATCAGTATAAGTATCCTTCACATCCGAGGATAGTAATATGGTAGTCTAGTCATAGTGTCAGTAGTGTATCTATTCAACCTTATCCTTTCAATCCCATTCCCAACACCCCGGGAATCCCATGCCTTGGTAAGAGTGTGAACTCACCTTGGTTTGCTCGGTATGCTAGGTTATGCACTCACAAGTAATTTAATCACGTCCTATTGTATGCACGTATAACAAATCAGTTCATGTTCGCAATGATACGCATGCAATCTAATGTCACATAGTGCTTGATAGCCAATAACATGCATCAATCATGTATCACATAACGGTCAGTTTGCATATCGGCACAACACGTATCATTTCACATTTAATCATCAGCTAGTGTACACGAATACAAATGTTAACATTCATCACCAAGCATGGCATGCCAAATAAATCAAGCATACATTCCATCATTCAAAGTATGTTCATAACCATATATCTTTCGATCCACCCTTATCTTTCGGTCCACAGTTATCACAGTTATCTTTCGGACCAAATGTTATGTTTCGAACCTAATGTCATCTTTCGACCAACTGTCATCTTTCGGTCAACCTAATTATGTTTCGGTCAATGCTATCCTTCGGTCAACACTACTATGGTTCGAAGGACAAGTATCTTTCGGTCACAACAGCTATATTTCGAATAACAAGTATCTTTCGGTCACAACTATGATTCGAATAACTAACATCTTTCGATAAATATCAGTTACGTTTATTCCAAGTTTCCTAGTTTATCCGATTATCAATTAACACAAATTCAAGTATTCAGTTACCTCAGAATCGATCAAACAGGGAGTTTCATATTAAACCTCATGAACCCTAACTTAGCCACATGAACAATAATAACATAATCGAACCGGCCCTAATTCACTATCATGCGATTCTATTAAAACAACATCAAAACCTCAAGTATAGACAACCAATCATGCTAACTGAACCGTTCGAATGCATCACATACATAATCGATTAAACAGGTTAACATCATACAAACAATCCGGCCGATTAAGCAAATCTGATTATATGTCCGGCTGATCAATCAAACATGTTCGGCCGGCTACATCTAATAGGCTCATGTTCGATTCACACATTCATACTCGATAAATCAAAAAAAACACATAATCACAAATCAATATAGACACTAACCGAAAATCTGGATTACGGAATGAAATCCTTCGAACAGAGAATGGGTCTGCTATGCCGTCACACACACACAATAGAACTAGGGTTTTTGAAACTAACTGTCGACTTACATGCATTCACGTATTTAAATCGTATCACAGGAATGGGCCAAGCCCATCAGAAAGACTGGGCCGAAAGATGCCGAAGGATATGTTTCGTGATCCTTCGGGCCGAAAGATGTCGAAGGATCCTATCTTTGCTCGAAGGGTATGTTTCGAGATCCTTCGAACCTAAGGTTATCTTTCGTGATCCTTCGATCTGTATGTCATGTTTCGTGATCTGGACTAAGTGTTTTAATAATAATTCTAATATTATTTTCTACCACAGCAAGTAATCACATATAGGCAAAATGACAATACGTTTCATTAAAACACAACGCGTACAATTTCAAGTCCACAATCCAAACAACTAAACAGTCAAAGTCAACGCGCATTTAATGCGAAAGTGAAAGTCAGAAACTCGAGTTGTCACAGCCTAAGTCTCTTACATCACTTGGTGAAGACAAGTGTTTAGTATAATACTTTTTATTTTTAATCTTTTGCACTTTTTATTTGGTTTTGTATTAATGACTTTAATAACTAGTTGCTTATATTGAAGGTGATCTTTCCTTATCGTTTGTCTGTGGTGTCTTGGCATTATTTTACTGTCTATACAAAATAAAAGATTTTCACCATTCACATCTCCACGGTCTATATGGAGGTATGTTGGCTACCTGGTCGGGGGTTAAGGGAACGGTTTGGTAAGGGTCTTGCCCTTGTTCAGCGTTTAGAGGTCCTGCAAGGGACCTGGGTCAAATTTAGTAGGATCTCCTTCAATGCCCATAGGTATTGGATGGCGGGGATCCAAACTCTTTGACCCCCTCATAAGTTAACTACTATTAATAATATAACCCGGCTATTTAGGACTGTATCCCTGCTGACTCAGACTACTTAGCCGAGGGTAACGTCACCGCCAAAAGCGGGGCCTACCATAATTTGCATTAATAACTTAATTCATTATCTTCCAATAATCCAACCCATTAGGATTGTATCCTTGCTGACTCAAACTACTGGGTTGAGGGTACCGTCGCCTTCAAAAGAGGGGCCTACTACAATAATTAAGATAATCTCTTAAACAAGTGCAAAAGTGCGAAAATAATCAAAGGTTATACTAATACACGAGTCGGATCCAAGTGATTCATCTTGTCTATCTGTTTTTATTTTATTTTAGTTTTCAGCATTTAGTTAGTTTTTATTTTCTTAGTTTAAAAATCTTTTATAACTTCTTTTTGATTTGATTAGATGTTGAGGATAAACCGGTACTAAAAGCTCTTGTGTCCTTGGACGACCTCGGTATCTTACCAACACTATACTACGTCCACGATGGGTGCACTTGCCCATATGTGTGTTTAGTGTTAGTAAATATCGTGTTTTATAAATTTAAAACTTGGCTAAAAGTGTAAAAAGGGCTTAAATATACATCTAAATTATATCACACCTAACGCACATCACTTACAGTGTCAGATATTTTGGAAAGAGCTCGAAGGCAGATCAAGACTAAAGACTTGTTATACTGAAGACTCGACACCGAAGACTTCGTCAACATCCAAGGGGGAGTCTGTTGGTGCATATATCTGTTGACTTCGTCTTGTATCGCGTCGTGTAATAGATTAGATAGATCAGGGCACATTTTACGAGAAAACGAGAAACATATAGGATGAGGCCATTTCACACAAAATGGAACATGTCCATTTCGTACGAAATGGAACTGGCCATATCGCATGAGCCATTCCATGCGAAATGGACTTCCTATATATAGTTGCCTTGGTCATTTCATTTGGTAACAGTTGCTGATTCCAGAGCCGAAGTGCTGCTGAAGTGTCGTTTGATCTGTAACGCTTTCAAATCAATATAACAAGACATTATAAGTGAATCTGTGTGTGAATCAAGCTGTAATCAAGTCCGAATCACTGAATTCCGCCCTTGGTTTGGATTAGAACTCTTCTGATAGACTCGTTAAGGTCGAATCTCGATCCTACATATGTTAAACATATGTGTTGAATGCATTTCTCCTGTTTGATAGTGTGCAAAGTTTGTTTCCATTTATATTCTGCTGCAATCGTTCTTGTTCATTTTCATTATTATCAAACGAAAACACAGTCATAAGAAACTCAGATCCTAACAAGCTTGTCTTAATTTCACGTGTATTTACTTCTAACTTTTCCATAAACCCTTCCGTTCTTTCTTTCTTTGGATCTTCCGTATTCAATGAATTAGCTTGGGCTTCCCGTATTGTCTTGATAAGGTTAGGAGTGACTATCATATTCATGGACTTCACTCGAATAGGTGGCGGATATTCCCTCCGGCTTAAGGCATCTGCTACGATATTGGCTTTACCTGGATGGTAAAGAATATCGCAATGATAATCTTTGATTAACTCTAGCCACCTTCATTGTCTCATATTAAGGTCTTTTTGTTCGAAGAAATATTTGAGACTCTTATGGTCTGAGTAAATCGTATACTTCGTCCCGTGTAAGTAATGCCTCCAAATCTTTAAGGCAAAAACTACCACCGCAACTCTAAGTCATGAGTCAGGTAATTACCTTCGCGCGGTTTAAGTTGTCTCGAGGCATAGGCAATGACCTTAACTCATTGCAATAAGACACACCCTAACCCTTGGTACGATGCATCTATCTCTTGTTCATCACCCCACGAACACTTCCCATCCTTTTTTGTTAACCTAGTCATAGGCAAGGCTATGATAGAGAAATCTTGAATAGATCTCCTACAATAGCCGGCTAAGCCTAGGAAACTTCTCACTTTGGTTAACGTTCTTTAGGGGCACCCATTTAACCACAACCTCTCGCCAGAACCACTAGAATCCCCTTCGCATTAATCACATGGCCCAAGAATTGCACCTCCCTAAGCCAAAAAGAGCATTTAGAAAACTTAGCGTATAACTTTTCCTTGCGGAGTGTCTCAAGCACTATGCGTAATTGATGAGCATGTTCGATCTTACTTCGAGAGTATACCAAAATATCATCTATGAATACTATAACAATTTTTTTGTAACACCTCGTAAAAATCATGTCCAATAACATATCAACACGTGTCCCTAATCCTAACTATGTCAAACGTTGACTAGGAGGGACTATAATCGCCAAACAATAAAAACTTTGAATGTGAGAGGACTAAAAGTGTCAACATGCTTAAACTAAGCCTCTGAATGACCTTACACGGGATTCGTATTCTCATACTAAGCCACATGTTGGATAATCGAAACCGTTTGCGATAAAATCGTAAGTTTGAGTAAAAGGGTTAAAAGTGTCAAGATGTTAATTCTTACCTCTGAATGACCTTTTAACAAACCCGGAGCATCGTGATGTTCGGTCATACTGTCGGGAATGCCTAATATGGGCTATGTAAGGCCTTGGTGTCGTTAAACGATATTACGCACAACTTTGTGCGATAAAAGGACTAGAAACATCAACGAGTGAAACTACACCTTTGAGGTACCTTTTAAACGAACCGGGAGCTCTATTATACTCGGTCGTACTCCCGGGTGTGCCTAATACGGGCCACTAAGGGTTTCCATGATGTATATAACCTTTTGAATGAGAATTATAACTTTGTGCCTAAAAAGTAAACTTTTAAGGTTTTAGAAAGCATTAAAAAGATATAGGGACCAAAGTTGTCGAGCAGCCAAACTTATTTGGGCCGGACACCGGCTCGCAGGCCGCGTAAGACGGGCCGAGGGCGTTCGCGGGCTGCCAGAGCCCGGATCTGCAGATTATATTGTTTTTATTTGATTTTCTTGCTTGTTCTCCACACATACCACTTATACACACATGAATTTGAAACTAGGGACTCTCTAATGGTTTTTAAACCTAGTTTACACATGTTACAATCCTATTAATACTTGGAGAACACACATAACACATGGCACAATCCTAGCAATTCTTGAAAACTATATAAAGGCCTTGTAGGATCGGTTTCGCGACCTGAATGAGTCGTTCGGAAGAGTTCTAATTCGTTTCAGAGGCGGAAACTAAGAAACGAACTTGAAAACAGCTAGAAAATCACTTTAATCCTCTTTTTCATTCAATAAATAACGTTTACAATGAGAGGAAATACCGGCAGCACCTCGATATCAAATTTCCGAATCGTTACAAATGTCATCGTTTGAATGATATATATAGTAGAAGCTTGATCGTTTGAACATGCTCAAACGGTCACTTATCACTCAAACGGAAGGCTAATTCAAACGGATGCCTCACTCAAACGACCAGCATCTCTTCAAACGGAAAGGCTTCATTCAAACGGCCAGCCTTCAATTTCTTGTTTACTGATGTCATGCTTGATCAAATCCACTCCGAGACTGAGACTCGACATCAGACGAAGATGACAGATGACTGCACCAACAGACTCCCCCTCAGATGTTGACGAGTCTGAAGTGTCGAGTCTTCACAATCTTCAGTCTTGATCTGTCTCTGAGCTTCACTCTCAGTCTATTCTTGCAGGTCTTCAGACTCCCCCTTGCGATATGCTGGCATTTCTTCAGATCATCAGCATCATCAGCTTTAGGATCATTGTCTGGCTTTCTGTCTAGCAACTTTTCATCCTATCCTGCAAAAACTCTACCTCAAAGTAAATTTCTCTCACATACATATTTCAAATGTAAACACTCGTACTATTCAGACTCTCTATCAAAACAATTACAAATCTTCCAACCAGATGAACCATTTTAGGGTTAGATTATGAAAACATTAAATTCCAAACAAACACTCCCCCTCAAATATTGCTCATCATGTTTAGCACTCAGAATTTTGAAAATCTGCTTTTCAATATCAGTTGTCGAAAATCTTTTTGAATTTTCAAAATTTTATGCTAAAACTCACCAAAAATCTTTTTGAATTTTTGAATAGAAGTAAAAACAGAAACAAAATATTTATAGACACTATTTTTGTGAGTTCGTGCAAGAGGATCATATCAGATTTTGAAACATATCACAAACACCATTAAGCTTGATTACATTTTAAGTTCTAAACAATTTACCTAGATTGTCAGTATGTTTGTCCTCTTAAATTTTCACACAAATTTCAACTGTTTCGAGATACGCAATTAGTGTCTTAGATACTTAAACTTATCCGTGTGTCCCACTACTCGAATATACTCCCGTATCCAGATCCCAATATTCAGTCTTACAGGTGAGTATACCATAACTGATATCTGTAAAGGGGTTATGTGCGAGGGCCGTGAGAGCTCAGGTCGATACTTCCGTATACGCAGAGAGATGACAGCTTCGACTTTAGGTGGGTCCCCTTTAGAGGATCTTTTGATTACAACAGCAGCGACTGTCAATTTTATTGTTTCATCAGCTTGCTGAGGGCGATGCTATATTTCAAGCATTTTGCGAAAAGCATTATCCGGGGACTAGGTCAGTACTTCCATACAGCAGAAGTCCCGGGATAATACCCCAGATTTCACTGAGTATAAAGACCTAGTATCTCAGAATACGGGACCTTTCAAACAAGATTTCAGGGTTACCTATATATCCAAGCAGTTTTGTTAACCCACCGAATAAGCAAGTTTGATTTTAGGTTTATATCTCGTTACAGTTTACTAAATGTACGAAAACCTATTGACACATCCACAGTAAGATTGTTTATCACATTTTGACTATACATTTCTTTAGCGTGTCGTGATAGTCTACTGATGTACTATCATTTCCTCTTTTATGCAACAAAAAACTCATTTTTCAGTTTTATCATGTTTTTGTCTTTTTCAAATTTCTGATGTTTTTGGATTTTCTAAAAATTCTTACTCCCCCTAAAATTCAAATACATCTAATGAAAATTGAAAACAAACTGTACAGAACATGACAACTGATATCGAATAGCGTCAATTCTCCATCCGTTTGGCTTAAACAATCAGAACTCCCCCTCACAACAAACTATTTTCCCATAATGATTTCAAAACACTTAAGTTTGTTTTAATCAGAATGGTTTTTCCGGAAAATAAGTTTGATTGATTTTATCACTTGTAATTTTACCAATAACAAGTTCGGGGTTGTGGTTCATCATATTGTCTCACCAATCTTGTAAATGATAGTTAATTCAAGTTCAATTTAATGACCTTGATTTAACCACTTGTAAAATCAACCTAGTTCAAATTCTGAACCACTTATAACAATCACAACCATACAACTCAAACCTGTTTTTCAACCAACTACCATCTGTTGGTTGAATTCTCAAGGTGCCGATTCCTACTCCACGCTTACAAACCTGGGAGTTCCGGCAAGTCCTGCAAAACTTTTTAAACACAGATTAAGAAAGATGCCGATTCATGATCCACGATTACCAACTTGGGATCTCCGGCAAGTCAGGTTTTTATTCTTTGAAAAATATATCCACCCAAGCCTGACCTTCCTTGGGTGTAACAGCATCTTTTTCATCTTTTCTTTCAACAGACTTGTAAACACGTCCTTTGGAAGCATAAAAATCTTTGATACTTTTGGCCTTACCGTTGACCATTTGTCCAAAGATACGTTTCACATTTCTGTTGAAAGTCTTTTCAACATCAAATTTCTTCTTGTCAGAATAAAATTGATTTGAAATTTCAACTTTTCCAACTTTCTTCATAAAATTTTCAGCACACAACGATGGAAAATTTTCATCGTTCATGGTTGGAACTGATCTTTCAACTTTTTTCTCAACACGTGGCTCCTCTGATTTTATGGAATCAGATTCGTCACCAGAACTATTACCTGAACCTTTCACAACCCATTTTTGATTTGGCACATTATCTTTCCTTTTTGAAGCACTCTTTGAACATTCTCCTTTCTCAAAAGTTGAATTTTCAAAGCCAGAAAACTTCCGGGTTGACAGTTCAGTCTTCTCGACAATCTTCTCTTTCATTTTACCAGAGATTTCCTGTTTTGGCTTGAATGTCTTCGGACAATCCTTTGCCACATGACCAGCAATTTTGCATTGAAAACAAGTTCTCTTTTCAATTTTCTTCGGAACTTCTTTCTTCTTTAGTTCTTCTTGCTTCTTGGCAAGGAATTCCTGATTCGTCTGCTTTCTGAATGATTTTTCTTTCTCATCCTCTGACGTTTTTCCTGAAACAAACACAGTTTTTGGTTTATAAACTTTTTTCATTTTTATAGTTTTTCGGTGGAACAAAACCAAGACCTTTCTTTTTGAAATTACGATTATGGTTTGATTTCTTTTGGAAATTATAACCACAATGGTAACCCATTTTCTTGTTAGTTCTTTGTTGAACTCTTGAAGTGTATTGTTTAGGTTTTCCGGAAAGATTTAAATCTTTTATTTCAGAAATATTAATTTCTATTATTTTGAAAACCTTTTGAATCATTTCAAATCTGACACTTCTTATTGGAAAACTCTCGTCAGAATATAATTTGTCAGAACCTTTCAAAGTATTTGCCACTTTGACCGATTCATCATTCAAATTAGATTTCGAAAGTAAAAACTCGTTATCATAAACCCGTTTGTCCTTTTTATTTGTCGGCTTTGACATATTTAACCCAGACTTTAACTCGGGTTTTGACTCCGGTTTTGACTCCTCACTGTCATCTTTGTCTAACACCTGATCTACCACACTTTTTATCAACTTTGACTCATGATCAGTGTCTGATGACGTATATGTGACATCGATATTTTCTGGCAAGTTATCCGACGGTCCAGACTCCTATTGTAAATTGATTGCTTTATTGACTCTTTCAGAATTTGGATTTCGAGGCATAAATCCATATTCGACCGGGGGCGGACATCTATTATAGACCACACTTGATTTCTTACCAGAAGATTTCACTTTTCCTTCATTTTCAGTCACAGCTTTCTCTTCTTCAGACATTTTCATTTCTTCAAACGTCTTCAAATTCTCCACTATGGGATAAATCCTGTCAACAACAAAAGAAGAACATGAGTAACTGTTTAACAACTTTTTAACTTTCTCAGTCTCTATCTTCTGTGTTGCCAGCTCCAATTCTAAATCAGCACATTTTTTGATATGATAGTTAGCATCATCCAGCTGTCTAAGATATGCTACTTTCAAAGTATTCATCGCCATTGCTTGTTCACCACTCGAATCAGTATATTTGTTGATTTCTCTGTTCATTGTGTCATACGATTCTTTCAACTTGTGAATATTGTGCAACAACTCATTGTTTTGTTTGATTAATGAATCACAGTTCATGCACTTTTCAGAAACTTCAACTCGTTCTGCATCAATCTTCACTTCATATTCTGGAACTTCTTTGACACTTCTGCTTGATTGTAAAAACTCAGCTCTTCTTCTTTTCTCAGCTTTCGCTTCGGTCTTCAATCTCTCTTCCTCTTCTTTGTTCTTCCTTTGTCTTTCTTCAGCAGTTTCCATGACTTTTCTGTACCTTTCTGCACATTTCAAGTCATAAGCAGTAGCAAAGAAAGCATGAGAAGTGTTTTTGGACATCTCTTTGGCCATAAATTCTTGATCCGGGCAAAAATCATCCCAACTAAAACCTTCAGCCAACTTTTCATCATCTTGTTCAACCAAACACACTTTGCTATCTTTCGGAAGATACTTTTCCCAGGTAAAATTATCATACTTTCCCTGACTAACAACACATGCCTTTCTATCAACCACATCTCTCCCATTAGCTGTTTGTGCCTGTTGCTGTGCTGGTGGTGTGATTTGATGATAGATGGCCTTCTTGTGAAAGTCGTTATTTCCAAAAGGATTCTGGGCTCCGGTAGCTTCACGGTTTTTGCACTCCCTCTTGAAATGCCCCTTTCCCCTGCAACGAAAACACGTAACTTTAGATTTTTCAAAACCCAAAGCTGAAACGTTTGCATCACGAAAATCATCACGACCTGTAATTTGTTTAAACTTTTCAGCACGTCTCATCACACTCGCCATACACCATTTGATATCCATCAATTTCATTTCCTCAGCATCGATTTGATCGTAATCCTCTTTCGTGAGCATTGGATTTCCGATCTTTCCTGCAACAAAGCAACTATAAGACTCTAAAATCATCCCTAACAAAGACATTTGATTTTTTGCAATTTCTTCAGTGTAGTCTTGATCATTTTCAAGGCTTAACACAATGTTACACTGAAGTTTTCTACCATTCTTTGATACAGAGATATTAGGATCGTATGACGAAAATCTTGTGCTGTTTGATCCTTGAGATGCCTTCTTCTCAAGAGAATCTTTAACACTGTAAGCAGTTTCGATCTTTGGAGAATACTTTGTAGAACCAGTAGCACCACTCTTATAGTACAAACTGATATCCTGTTCTCCATCATAGTTTTTCATTCTAGCGATCTTCCTCTGCTCCATCTCCTGAGCTTCCAGATGCTTGATAAAATCTCCCAGTGTCATTTTCTTATAATCTGTTTTGTTTGACCGCAGCATCATCAGAAATGTTCCCCATGTTTCATATGGTAGCGCATCTGCAAGTTTTTCAATCAATTCATCAGTATCTTTCTTAACACCAAGTTTCGTCATATTTCTCACCAAGTTACAATATCTATCAATTATTTGCTTGGTACTTTCATTTTTCAATCCCCTAAATAAATCAAATTCCTTTTTCATGAGAGACATCTTATTCCTAAGCATATCGTCACTTCCAGTAAACTTTGCTTCCAACTCTGTCCAAATAGAATGTGCAGTTCCATCATGTTGAAGCAGTATCAAAATATCTTCTTTTATTGCTTGCTGAAGTAGACTCACCATCAATTTCTCATCTCGATATTTCTTTTTATCTGCAGTACTCATCTCTCTAAGTGTTAACGGAGTACCATTCACAAGATCATTCTTTGTGGGCTTAACATACGGCTCTTCAGTGTGTTCCCATGCATCTAGATGATAAGCCTCGACCCAATTTCCAAAACGTTCAGACCACACGTTATAGTCATCAATATCCATGAGTTTGGGTGGTTTCTGAGATGTTCCGGTTTCATTTTCAATCATAGCACTTTGAGTCACTAACATCGGTGTTGCAAAAGCGTTATAAAACTCAGAATCCATGATAAACAGGATAATTTCTCAAACGAACACAACTTCAAACGGTCAGACAAAAATTCAAACGACAGGGTCTTATCTCAAGCGGTCAAGAAGCTTTCAAACGGTCTGATGTGATTTCAAACGACAGAATGTCTTTCAAACGGACAGATCTGATTTCAAACGATAGGTTCTAATTTCAAACAAAACTTCAAACGATTGGACGATTTCAAACGATAGGAACTGTCTTCAAACGATCAGTTCAAACGATTGATCTGGTTTCAAACGATAGGTCTCATGACGTCAGCAAATTGTCGAACTTTTTCAAACGGACAGGCAATTTTTATCCATTTTACTTCGATTTTCAGTCTGAAACATTCAAGGCTTTGTCAGTAAACAATTCCAAACACAGTGTGAAGTTTTGAGCTGATTTGGACCGTGGAAAGTATCGGCTTTGAACAGAAGGTGTAGAAAATTAGATTTCCAAGCTGAATCTGGCAAGAACTCCTCGTCCTGAACTCTGATACCAATTGTAGGATCGGTTTCGCGACCTGAATGAGTCGTTCGGAAGAGTTCTAATTCGTTTCAGAGGCGGAAACTAAGAAACGAACTTGAAAACAGCTAGAAAATCACTTTAATCCTCTTTATCATTCAATAAACAACGTTTACAATGAGAGGAAATACCGGCAGCACCTCGGTATCAAATTTCCGAATCGTTACAAATGTCATCGTTTGAATGATATATATAGTAGAAGCTTGATTGTTTGAACATGCTCAAACGGTCACTTATCACTCAAACAGAAGGCTAATTCAAACGGATGCCTCACTCAAACGACCAGCATCTCTTCAAACGGAAAGGCTTCATTCAAATGGCCAGCCTTCAATTTCTTGTTTACTGATGTCATGCTTGATCAAATCCACTCCGAGACTGAGACTCGACATCAGACGAAGACGACAGATGACTGCACCAACAAGCCTTAGAATTCATTTCCAACTTGCACCATTCTTCTTTCTATCTCATTCTTGGAGACTCCTGGCATAAAGGGGACTCCACCTGAGTTTAAAGTTCAAGCTAGAACCCTTTGTAAGTGTCCTTAGCCACTAGTTTTCGTTTTATGGGCTTTTAAGCCAAAAGTCAAGCGTTATCGTAATAACGCTTTAACTTTTAGTTAGACCTTAAAAGGTCAAGCCATTGATCGCAACGAACATGACTACATGATCGTAATTAGTAAGGTGTTAATCCCTCAAAATGGCACCTCCTAAGAATCACGTTTGTTTGGTCAATTGACGAGTCAACGTAATATTTATTTAAAAAGTCAACGAGTTTTTTTTTTAAATAAATTGCGATTTGAGTTTAGAAGCATTCTAAAATATGTTTTATCACTTAAAAAACTCGGTAATAATTATTAGAACATGTGTAAACATGTTCGGCTCGTAAATTCCCGTTTTAGGGTCGGTTTGCAACTGAAAGTCGCGTAGTTTGACTTCTACATTGACTTTTGATTATAAACCGAATTAGACTAGTATGCTACTGATTTTAGGTTCCGCTATGATCATAATTTAGTGTAGTATAGCCCCATAAGGTGATATTATACGATCGGACTAGGAATCTGAGTTTATGCACATGTTCCATTATTATGCCGTACATTGACTAAATTGCCCTTTTGTTTAAAAATAAGGTTTTAAATATAAATGAGCATGCAAATGAGTTATGTACTGATAAGTAAACATGTTTAGGAAATTTTAATGATTAAAACCTGGTCATAAACTGAGTTTACGGGTATGATCGTAAACTATGCTTTTAAAAGGACTAAAATGCCCTTTCTCGTCTAAAATGAGTTTAAACCATAAATTATTGGCAAAACTCATTATGTACTGATATGTTATTTTAATTAGGATTATTTGGGATCCTAATTTAGATTGTAAACTGAGTTTAACTTCAGTTTCGTATACAATGCCGATAAATGACGATAATGCCCTTATGGCACATAAAATGTGTTTTAAGCATAATATTCAAACCAAACCTTTTGCTTACTGATTTGATATGAAAAATAAAATATTTTAGCTTTTCAAAGCTAGTCATAACATCAGATTTCATAAATATTCGCATAAATCATCATTTAACGATATTAACGCTGTTTAGGCGCGTTGTATAGTTTTAAACCATATGTATGAACCAAGACTTGTTACCTACTGATGTTATAAACCATTTTAAATATTTTTACAGTAGGTATAAGTCATGAACTCAGAATCCCAAATGAACTCTCAAAACTATGTGTGAAATGCCCAAAATGCCCCTACGGTGCATAGTTTGGTCTTAAAGCATAAACCACACATATATTTGATATCCTACTGATATGATATCATAATCAAACCATTTTCACAGAATTTTTAGGACCATGACATCAATTTACTCGCAAGCTCCTTTTATAAATTGTAAAATTACCAAAATGCCCTTATGAGGCATAGTTTGATTTTAAAACCTTAAGGGGCATACAGGTTGATATTATACTGATATCATAACTTGTTTAAAGTATATTGGCATATGGAACTTGTTCATGACTCATCCGGTTACCCAATATCGCTTATACGTGTACGGTTAGACTTACGTAACCAGATTACTTATGTTTACAAAAAAAAGGTTTAACCTTATTGTTTTGATCTGAAAATCTAGAATGTACTTTGTTTACCCACATTATGCAAGTCCTAGTACTTGTTGGGTTTAAACCACGCTCTATTCGGTATACGCTTAATCTAGCGAACCTATTCTTAAGTATCGGGTCATATCTAAAGGAATTACCTTTGGCCCGTACACATTCTAATAGATAATAAATCTGTTCATTCCAGACTATAGTACCCCCCAGATAATCGGACTTGGGTCAATATACTTAGACTTGCGGCTTTTTGCCAAATATAGTCTTATTGATTGTAAGCTAGCAAAAAGGTAAATACTCTTGACTTATTTTAGTGTAAACTTGGGATGGCAATTATGCCTCTTGGGACAGTTATTACACAAGTAAGTCGCCTATGATTGCGCAAAAGTGTATGAATACAGTTTTGTGCCGTTTACTTGATAATTACTGTTATTGGGGGTTATTGATACCATGTCTGGACAACCCAATGGGTTAATCAAGCATATAATCTCGTAACAAGAAAAATCCCAAGATATATTTAAAAGATTACCTACGGGTTATCTATATGTATAAAACTCTTTTTGAAAAACTAATTTTCCAAAGAGTCAGTTAATTGTATTTACCAGCTTTGGCTGATGTATTTTCAAAAGATTAAACAGTATCTATCGAACCTTATTATAGGCTGGGATTACGGGTCGGCTAGAATGAAGGCTAAGGAATTTGCACTCCTGATGCTTAAGGCCTATGATGTCTAAAGCTCTGTTTATTTGGATCCTGCCTGTGGGCTTGTATCGAACGCTTGTAATACTTTTATACATTCAAGCTTTATTTTAATAATTTCAGTCCAATACTTCCGCTGCCTAATATTATATTGTGATAACTGTTATCCAACCGTCACGATTGTACCCTTCTAGGCCCACCGAAAATCGGGGTGTGACATTTTTCCAACTTGTTTTGGCATACTCGATTCATTAAATCCATAAATGTGGTCGGAGCGTTAGTTAATCCGAAGGACATTTCTAAAAACTCATAATGTCTGTAACGAGTTATAAACGCTGTTTTAGCTACAACTTCTTTCCATTCCCGCAACTGGTGATAGCCCAATCGTAAGTCGATTTTTGAAAACCAACTTGCCCCTTGCAGTTCACTGAAAAGGTCATCTATTCTTGGTAAGGGGTATCGATTCTTCACCGTGAGTTTATTGAGCTCCTGATAGTCAATGCACATGCGCATCGAGCCATACTTCTTTTTCACAAACAGGACGGGCGTTTCCCAAGGGGATACACTAGGGCGTAAAAAGCCCGTGTCGAGGAGTTCTTGCAAATGGATCATTAACTCTCGCATTTCAGTTGGTACCAATCTATATGGAGCTTTGGCTACCGGCTTGGCACTCGGGTCTAGTTCGATCCGAAATTCCATTTCACGTTCAGGTGGAAGTCATGGCAAATCGTTTGGAAACACATCCGGATATTCATTCACAACCCTTTTATTTCTATTCTTGGAGTATCTTGTATTGTGTCAACCACATAGGCTAATCATTCTTTACTTCCGTTTCGTACATGCATGACCGCTTCGACAATGGTGCATAGTTTAGTCTCTACTCTACTCTTCTTTCTTCGTATACCCTTACCCGCTTCCCATTAGGGGATATCACATGAATAATTTTGCTCTCACATAGGATTTCTGTGATTGTTTTCTGAAAGAGATTTCACTAAAAATCCTCTTCTTGATGTCTTCCTCGTGCAGATCTGGACCAGGCTCTTCAAAACTCTTCAAAACACTTCACTCTTTCAAACCTCAAAACCCTAGCACCTATCTCACTTCTCCAGCGACACCCACCTCCTCCGCCACCCCCTCCACCACCCCCTCCACCTCTGCCACCCCCTCCACCTTGTTCACCCCCTCCAGCTGTTCACCCCCTCCAGCAGTTCACCCCATCATCCTCTCTCGGTCCTCTCTCGTTCACCCCCTCTAGTCGTTCACCCCATCATCTTCTCTCGGTTCTCTCTAGGGTTTCAATTGTCGCCAGCAAAAAAAGATATAGCAGAAGAAGAAGAAGAAGATTTGAAATCGTTGCTGTAGAAGATGCACAAAGTTTTGAAGAGAGAGAGGGTCTCTCTTTCATTGAGACATCTGCTTTAGAAGCTGTAAATGTTGAGAAGTCAGTTTCAAATGATTCTTGGTAAGATATATCGAATTATTAGCAAGAAATCGATATCTGCAGGTGAGACTGTTTGAATTCTATCGTGTTAAAATTTGTTTTTTTGGGTTCTCGTGTGGTTAAATCGCAAGGTGGCTATGGATTGTAGTTAATTTTGGTTTTATTATTGATTTCCTACTATATGGTTTTTTTCATTCATGCTCAATCTTTCTGTGTGATTCATCTTTGAGGGTTGCAGTTTGTCCAGATGAATATTTATTTCTTACAATTGCACTTCATTTTTTTTTTTTTTTGTAGAAATTAGGACTATCATCCATGTTGAATCGACTCTAATTGCACCCAATTATCTAAAGTTCTAAGCGAGTCAAACACTCTTGTATTTTAAATGAGTTTTAAATGTTTCATGAACGGGTTGATAGATTGTAATAAACGTGTAAAGTAGTTCTTAAAGATAGAGTTGCGTATGATTCACGACATCCTCTTATTCATTATCTTGCAGCTAGTGAGGATTTGCAGGTTGATCTGGTTTACTGTTTTTTGTTTATTTTGGTGAATTTTAATTAGTTGAAGTGAATTAGGTTTGTTTGATGATGTGTTTTAATGAATTGTTGCTGAATTTTGGTGTTAAATTTCATAAATTTGTTGGTAGTTTGCTGAAATTTTTATTAGTATTCATACCTATTATGTTGTTTTAGTAGCTTGCAGAAGTTAAAAAACAAACTGTCTTCTTCTTGCAGACTGCAGAGGTTTTGTCCACCTCTTTAGCTGCAGATGTGGTCCGCAGACTGCAGACGTTTTACCTCTGAAAAAACAAACAGCACCTAAGCTTGATGATGATGATGATGATGATGATGATGATAATGTTTTGTTTTTGTATATTGTTGTTTATAACCCAATTAATCTTCATTAATAAAAAAAAACTATGTTAACCAGGTTAATATTCGTAGTTATACACTTCAAGTTAATTGTTAAGTGAGCATGGTAATTTAATTTAATAAGATCAGGAATGTTCAAACCCGACTTAGATTAAATCCCGATGATCAGAGCCCTTTTATAACTTTATCTTCTAAAAACATTTATCCCCCTTTAATTTAACATTAGGTTTATTCATTTAAATCCTAACGTTTATCAGGTAAACGTTTACCACTAATGGTATTATAGCCGCTCATCCCTGGTGAATTTGGTTTATTTACCAAATCCGTTTTTGGGTGTTACGTTTTCTCTCCCTTTTTAATTAAATAAAAATTTTAAACCTTTATCATTACCTTTTCTCTCTACTCCGCTCACAACCACTTTCAAAAACTATTAAAAAATTAATAGGGGTGAAGTGTGTCCCCCAAAATATACATATTATCAATAACATTTTCTCTCTTCTCCACCCACAACCACTTTTTAAAACATACGAAGCCTACTCACATAAAAATGTAGAATGGGATGTGAACGCTCTAAGATACTACACCCACACACCCTTCTCTTTCAGAATCTAGAGACAGAAAAGAAGAGAGGGAAAAAGATGAGACTGTGTGGAGAGAAATAGATTTTTGAGAGAGAAAGAAAAAACTAGAGAGATATGACAATCGGAGAGGGTGGCAGCGATGGCCTCTGGCCGACCACCCTATCCCGTTGATGGCAGTGGTGTTCTGTGACACTAATGGTGATGTTGGATCTTAGTCAATTCCGGTCACTGATGCAATAAAATGGTTGACAGTGTGTGACCATGGATTCTGGTGGATTCGAACGTGATCTCCAGCAACATCAAAGTAAACGCAACGGTACCTGGTAATGAGGTAAATGCTCATTAACTTTAACTCCTATTCTCTGATAATGGTAGGTGATTTGTGTTTATGACTGTTTTATTGTTTGCTTTGGAGATGTTTAGAGAGGGTACTATTGTGTTTAGGCTATAGCTTTGATGAAGATTGGCGGTTGATGATGGTGGATTGTCATGAAGATCAGATCAGTGGATTTCTTGGGGATGTTCTATGGTATTGACGGTGGTGGTAATTGTTTGATGGTGAAAATGTGGTGTTGTATGGTATGGTATGGCCATGATGATATGCAATGGCTTGTATTGTTGTTGCTTGGTAGCGACGATTGACGATTGACGATGATGGCAAGGTCGTGGCTGTGGTGTTTAGTGATGGTTAATGGTGCTCAAAGGTGATCCATGGTGAATGTCTTTTCGGTTAATGATGATTAAAAGAGATGGTTGATTGGGGAGTGTGATCCGGTTAGACTGAAACAGGTCAAACGTGGTCAACCGTGTAAGATTCGGTCAACAATGTTAACAGAGCGTTCATAGAGTTACAAATATGAACCCAAACCATTTAAGCATATAAACATTTAATACTTGTATAAGGGGAGGGGGGTGGTTCATTAGTGATAGAATTTATCACTCACAAGCACCAATCAAGTTCTGGCATGTCATCAACCATTTTTTCATCACTCACAACCTTTTTTAGTGGGGGTGGTCATCACTCACCACCACACCCAACAATTTCCCCCCAACCAACAATTACCCTCACAAAAAAAAAGTATAACGTCCGTGAAGAAAATAACGGAAATCAATTTTCGTGGAACATCAACGCGTTATAATTTGTACAAGGGGTGGGAAATAACGAGTTATCAAATTTCCGTGATAATATCACGGGACCGCCCCGGCAGTCCTAAGTATCATGGAATAAATATTTGCCGAACACGCGTGGGACTTGACGAGCTTGATAAACAACAGAAACAAAAAAATACATATTTGAACGAGTAATGGTTATGAGGGTGGAGATATGATAGAAAGTTTATTTGGCTAAGAATGTTAGGAAGTGATCTTGATCATCCATTTATCAAGGGCTAAGATTAAATGATGGAAATTAAAGGAAAGAAAAGAGGCGCTTGAGTTTGTTTAGGGGTATTCTAGTCAATCCAAGCCAATAGTTTCTCTCTCCTCCAATTCCCCCCATTTTTTAAACGTTAATAACTCTTTCATACGACATTTTTTTTTATAAAAATTGCACTAAAAAACGAACGTTTTTTTATCTTTAAAACGAGTATACTATTGCTATATTTTCGAAAAAAAAAATTTGAAAACCCAGTTGCGTAAAACGCAATGGAAAAAAAAACCCTAAAAAATGACATTTTTCTAAAACGCAATGCACTAAAAACACAAAGAAATGTCTTATTTGTAAAACGCAATGGTTAGAAAAAACACAATAAAATGTGTTATTTATAAAACGCAATAGCCTAAAAACACAAAAGAAAGTGTACTTTCTAAAAGCAATGGACTGAAAACACATAAAAATGTGTTTTACCTAAAACGCAGTGCAACAAAAACACAAAGAAATGTCTTATTTATAAAACGCAATGACTAGAAAACACTTAAAATGTCTGTTTTTCTAAAACGCAATGAACTGAAAACACATAAAAATGTGTTTTACCTAAAACGCAATGCACCAAAAACACAAAGACATGTCTTATTTATAATACGCAATGGCCAGAAAACACTTAAAAATGTCTCCTTTCTAAAACGCAATGGCCTAAAAAAACAAAAGAAAGTGTTCTATCTAAAACGCAATGGACTGAAAACACCTAAAAGTGTGTTTTACCTAAAACGCAATGACTAAAAACAGTTCAAAAATGTGTTTTTCTAAAACGCAATAACCAGAAAACGCATAAAAATGTCTAGTATTAAAACGCAATGGCATAAAAACACCAAAGAATGTGTTCTCTCTAAAACGCATTGAATCAGGACAATAGTTGTCTGTGAATTGTCTGAACCAGGAATGCAGTTCTAAAACGCAGTGGCATAAAACTGTCTACGAATGCAGTTTTCTAGAGGCAAATTTACAGAAAATTAATTTTTCTGATGCATTTTTATTAAAGCAATTTAATCGAAAAAAAAAATTCCGAGCTTACCCTTGGACCCCGCCAGGGGCTGCCGCCGGACCCCCAGCCAGGGGCTTTGCCCTTTGGATCCCGCCAGGGGCGGCCACCCCTGGGACCCTGCTACCAGGGGCACTGCCCCCGGACCCTCGCGAAGATCGTAAAACGCAATGAGTAAATCAAAAACCCAGATCGTAAAAATGAAACTAAAGAATTTCTTACATGGATCGAAGCCGATTTCTTCATCGATTGACGAAATTTGAATGATAGAAACACTTATCAGCGACTGAATCGAACGGATCGAGTGATTATCTTCAAAATAACGGGAAAAAACGAGATTTTGAATGAAATTAAACTGGGTTTTCTTCAAAAAAAAAGCTGAAGAACACGTTGATCGGGTGTTTGAATCATTGATTGATGACGAAAATCGTACTATAATGTAGTGATTATTGAGATAGTAAGTGAAGAAAAGGTTGAAGATTGTGGGTTTTGAAAATGGTGGGTTTTGAAGTAACTGGGGAGAAGAAGAAGGAAGAAATGATGGGATTTACTAAAATACTCTTTCTCTTTATTTTAAAATTTGCCACATGTTATAATCCTATTGCTTCCTATACATCCTAGCCAAAATAAACTTTCTATTTGATCCCCACCCATGGTTATGATATTTACGATTGTGACTTGAGACTTTGAACACAATAAATAACTGACTTGTTCAATTGAAAACATATAAGCACACACACCTCTAGTAATGTAGAGTAACTATACGAAGATGTGGATAATTGGACATAGGTGAGTCATTACCACATGTAAAGCTAGAATTCGTATGTTTGGAATAAGTTAGACTTGTAGACGCCAAAACTAAGATTGAGAAGAATAGATATTCTTAGGCGATGGACACGACTTACAAGGGCAAGACATAAGAAACGTACACGTGATATATGTATAAACCGAAACTGATAAATATTGGGATAAAATCAAATAAAAAGTTTATTTTTTCTAAGTAGAATGAGAAGAAATCTTACCCATTCATTTTTCAAATCAATGGTTAAGATGAAAGTATAGGAGAAAGGAGAAGTGCAAGGGTATCTTGGGAAATTTTTATTTATGGACTTTTTCTCTCTCCACATGTAAGGCACATGCATATTCCACCCTTATTTTTTAAACGTTCACAACTTTTTTATACGACATTTTTTTTCATAAAAATTTCACCGTAAAATCGAGCGTATTTTTATCTTTAATTTGAGTACCATATTACTATATAAAATATGAAGACTAAAAACCCACGAAAATGTGTTGTATTTCTGTATTGTAGGATTAGAATCAAATACAAAGGATAAAATAAATAAGAATGGTAAGAAGGATTCTAGTCCATTGATCTTAGATTTGGAGGGTTGAGATTAGTTGTAGGGAAAAGAAGATAATATAAGGGCATAAAGGGAATCCTATATTTATGGATTTTCTCTCTCCACATGCAAGGCACATGTCAATTCCCCATTCGATTTAAAACGTGCATAACTTTTTAATACGACATTTAAAAAAATGTCACCATAATAACGAGCGTTTTTTTATCTTTAATATGAGTACCATATTATCATAAAAAAATAAAATAAAAAATTACATTTTTACTGGGTTTTTATGCATTGTGTTAAAAGTTCAGGTCATTGTGTCTTTTAACTGGGTTTTGGTCAATAGAGTTTCTATACATTGTGTTATTATCAAAACCTACAAAACAATGTTAATTTGGGTTCTATCCATTGCGTTTTTATAAGAACCTATAACACAATAAATGACACAATGAAGATGGTGTTATATCTGGGTTTTATATAAATTGTGTTATTAGTTCAGTTCATTGTGTTTAATATGTTATTCATTGTGTTTTAATATGTTGTCCATTGTGTTTTAATAATTTGTTCAATTGTTTTATTATCTTTGTTCATTGTGTTTTAGTTTGTTGTGTATTGTGTTTTTAGTTTGTTTTCCATTGTGTCTTCATCTGCTCTCCATTGTGTCTTTTATCTGCTGTCATTAATTGTGTCTTTTATCTGTTGTCATAAATTGTGTTTTTATTTAGTCTGATACTTATTGTGTTATATGTTATCGCCATTGTGTTATACGTTATGGTCATTGTGTTTTCTTATGTTGTCCATTGTGTCTTTTTATCTGTTGTCATTGATTGTGTTTTTGATCTACTTTACATTGTGTTTTACATTATGTCCATTGTGTAATATGCAACTGGGTTTTTGATATTTTTTTTGAAAAATATAACAATATGGTACTCATATTAAAGATAAAAAAACGCTCGATTTTATGGTATATTTTTTTTAAAAAACAAATGATGTATAAAAAAGTTACGGACGTTTAAAAATTGGGGGGAAATAACATGTGACTTGCATGTGCATATTCTCTTTCCTCTTGTAGACAAAATTACCCTTTCCATTTAATTCCTCCGAGGACACTTGTCACTCTCTAGTGACTTCTTACCCTTCTTATTTTTAAATACTTTGTAGAGTTAATTGTCAAAATCGTCCCTGAGGTTTGGGCTAGTTTGTCATTTTCGTCCAAAATGACACTTTTTTACCAAATTGCCCCCAACGTTTGTAACTTTTTGCCATTTTCATCCAAACCACTAATTTAGTTTATTTTTTCTGTTAAGTTGAGGATATTTGGATGAAACTGGCAAATATAAAACCACAGGGACGATTTTGGCAATTTACTTAAACCCTTTTTAATTTGTTTTATTTAATTATTTTTGTTACATATATAATAAGAAAGAATATACATGGAGTTTTTAGAAAAAAAATTAATAGTTTTGTCACATAATTTTTATAAATTTTCATCCAAATCACTAACTTGGTTTATTTTTTCTGTTAAGGTGAAGGATGTTTTAAATTTTATAAATTAAGACAGAAATTAATTTACAGCTTCTTTATATAAATCAGTTTTATAAAGAGAAAACATCATTGGTGTGCAACACATAACAATCGATTACAACTTTTAGTATTTATCAGTTGTAGAGATAGAAAAAAAATTATAAAACGTTACATATTTTTTAAATATGTTGAGTACCTAGGAAACATGTTGGTAGAAATAAAATATTTATTTAATTAAGATTATGAGGGTAACTAACTAATACTTATTCTGAGTGGCTTGAGTAAAGAAACTTTTGGTTCATAGCATTATAATTACAATTTGGTGGGCAATTTTAAGGTTTGGTAACAATACGTTGTTTGATAGAGGGGGGAGGGGGGGAACACTAGCTTTTGTTTTTCCTTAGGAACGAATTAAAAAGAGTAGAAGATGAATTACAAATTTGGTACATCTGATAAGTTTTTTTTTTATTTGACCTTTTTCAATAAGGTCACCAGCATTTTAGTTTTATAAAATTTAGAGGTTTAAGTAGATTTTATTTTTATAAAACTGATCTATATAAAAAATTAGAAATTAATTTATGTCTTAGTTTATAAACATCCTTCGCCTTAATAGAAAAATTAACTTAGTTAGTGGTTGGATGAAAATTTATAAAAATTATGTGACAAAGCTATTATTTTTTTCATATAAAAATTGCATATATATTCTTTTTTATTATATATGTAACAAAATTAATAAATAAAAGAAATTTGAAAAAGTTTGAGTAAATTACCAAAATCGTCCCTGTGGTTTTATATTTGTCAGTTTATCCAAATATCCTCAACTTAACAAAAAAAATAAACTAAGTTAGTGGTTTGGATGAAAATGGCAAAAAGTTACAAACGTTGGGGCAATTTGGTACAAAAGTGTCATTTTGGACGAAAATGACAAACCTGCCCAAACCACAGGGACGATTTTGGTAATTAACTCTACTTTGTATTATAACTCAACCCCTATAGTGTATAACATTTTTTTGTGCTAGATTTTTGTATTATACTTTTGTGCTAAATTTTTTGTTTTAAATTTTGTCTTAAATTTTTTTTCTCAAATTTTTGTGCTTGATTTTTTTGTACTACATTTTTTTGCTGATTTTTTTCGTGCTATATTTTTTGTACTAGATTTTTTTGTGCTATACTTTTTTGTACTACATTTTTTGTGCTATATTTTTTGTACTAGATTTTTAGTGCTAGATTTTTTTGTACTAGATTTTTTGTTGTATTTTTAAAAAACAAAATGGGTGGCACATGTCATTTTCACTCCTATTTATAAGGACCAAAATGCCCTTCATTCTTACTTATTAGGAGTGACACATGTCATCATCACAATACTTCTTATGCTACTTAGGCAAAATCCATCTTTTAGTGGATCCTTCCCCGATAAGTATTAACATTGTTGTTATTATTATTATTATTATTATTATTATAATATACTTATCTTATTTCGTTGTTAACATCTTTAAAGTAACACTAACATAGGGAAGAAACACAAATAGAAGTATATTAGAAGAATAGGGTAGGGATAGTGTACATTAATTTAAAAGTGTGAGAAATATAAAAATCATTAGATCTTTGATCTAATGGTTGAGATCAATAGAGACCAAATTATAAATCTTGTTTTAATTATTTGGACTGATTTGAACATTGTAGGGGTAATAGTGTCTTTGTATATGTTTCAAATTATGTAACTTCTCCTAAATTCTAGCGATTCACTCCTAAATTCTAGCGATTTAAATTTAAACTTACTCTAAAATTCGGACATTCTAAAAAATCCAGTAAATATGTAACTGCTACAAAAATATATAACACTATACATCCATCATATAACACTATACATCCATCATATGATACTATATAACATCATATAACACCGTATAACACCATGTAACACCATATAACACTATGTAACATGTAGGATCGTTGTCGGACCCGTAATGAGTCAATCAGAGGCGTTCTACTTAGAATGAAAGGCGGAAACAGACATAATGAGTGAATTCAGCAAGATATTCACTTTAATTGTGGTTTATATTGATCTGGAACAGTTTTACAGCAAGACGACACTTCGACAGAGCTTCGCCGTCGGAAAACACCAAGCTAATTTCGTTACAAATGACACGAGATTACATCTATTTATAGTGTGTCTAATTTCGCATGAACATACTCACACGAAATCACAATACACACGAAATTACAATCTCGCACGGAATTACCATGTAATTCCATACGGAATTACATGAGGACCATTACAAGCGAAATTACCATCTTCAAGCGGAATTAACTTCTGTCTTGATTTCTTGATCTTCGTGCCATGAGCTATGCAAGACTCGATACAAGATGAAGTCGACAGATGTATGCACCAACAGACTCCCCCTCGGATGTTGAAGAGTCTTAAGTGTCGAGTCTTCAACGTCTTCAGTTTTTAACGGTCTGATTGCTCGCTTTTCTTCAGCACCAACAGACTCCCCTTGAACAATCTCTTCTTGGATGTCTTCAGACTCCCCCTCTCAATATGTTAGGATCGCTGCCTGGCTTTTGAAATCATGAAGTCCTCAGGTATCGGAACCTGGCTTCCACAGGATCAGGATTATCACCTGGCTCTATACTCAGACTCAGAATCTAGGTTATTCTGCACATCGTCTACCTCAAAATAAATTTCACAAATTTAACACTTGACAAATTAATATATTCAAACTCCTTTTCAAATTAAATCCAGAATGATTTAATCATTTAAAAACTTTTTGATCACCACTTGTACGCAAAAATACACGAACTCTCCCTCACAAAATGATCATCATGTTTAGTACTTGGAATTTTGAAAATTAGCTATTCAACATCAGTTGTCGAAAATATCTTTGAATTTTTAAAAAATTTATGCTAAAACACACATAAAATCTTTTTGGAATTTTTGTTTTTAATGAAACGTAGTAAAGAAATATTTACAGACACTATTTTTTGTGAGTTTGTGTGAGAGGATCATATCAGATTATGAGACAAATCACTAACACCATTAAGCTTTAAACATTTTAAGTTCTAAACAATTCACCTAGATTGTCAGTATACTGGTCCACTTAAATTTTCACACAAAGTTCAACTGTTTCGAGATACGCGATTAATGTGTTAAGCACTTAAACTTATTCGCGTGTCCCACCACTTGAATATACTCCCGTATCCAGATTTCTATATTCAGTCTTACAAGTTGTACAGTAGTGATATCTGTAAATGGGTAAATGCGAAACCATGAGAGCTCAGGTCAGAACTTCCGTTCAGCAGAGAGATGACGATTCGACTTTCGGTGTGTCCCATTTGAGGATCTTTTCTTCAACTGCCATTGATACATATATTTCGATATTTCTAAATTTTTTAGCAAAGGGCTGGCTTTAAAGATTAAAGCTTTTGCAAAGTATTATACGAGGACTAGGCTATTGCTTCCGCAAAATCAGAAGTCCTGGTATAATACCCTAGATATCACCACGCACAAAGACCTAGTATGTCAGAAACAGAAAATCTTTCAAACAAGATTTCGGGGGTTACCCATATATCCAAGAAATGTTCCCCACGAGATAAGCAAGTTTGAAATTTAGGTTTATATCTTGAAAACAATCTACTAAATATGCAAAAACCTACTGGCACATCCACAGTGAGATTGTTTATCACAATTTTGACTTTACATTTCTTTAGCATGTTGTGATAGTCCACTGATGTACTATCATTTTTGATTTTATCATGTTTTTGGCTTTTTCAAATTTTATAATGTTTTTGGATTTTCTGAAATTTCTTACTCCCCCTAAAATTCAAAAACTTTAAAGAAACTTGAAGACAAAACTGTACAAGCAAAGAGACAACTGTTGTGAATTGCTTCAATTCGCCATCCACTTGGCATAAACAATCAGAACCCCCCCTTTCAACAAACTATTTCCATATTATGATTTCAAAACACTTATATTTGTTTTAATCAAAATGATTTTTCCGGAAAATAAGTTTTGTTGATTTTAAACCACTTGTAGGTTGGGGATCCATTATTGTTTTTCTTCAACCACGTGTAGGAAAGATAAATCAAGTACAATTTAATGTCCCTGATTAATCTTGAAGATCTCATAAATGAACTTTTTCAAGAAAGATGCCGATACCTACTCCTTACTTACCAACCTGGAAGTTTCGGCAAAGTTCATAACCTGCAAAAATTTAACAATTTTAAAATTCATTCACAAAAACAATCTTTATTGAGAATGATGTCGATTCCTGCTCCACGATTACAAACTTGGGAGCTCCGGCAAGTCAGGTTTTTAATTAAAGAATATATCCACCCAAGCCTGACCAGCCTTGGGTGAAACCAACTCATATGCAGTTGGGGTGTAGGAAGCTTTCTTTGTAGCATAAAAGTCTTTAACCCCTTTAGCCTTCCCCTCGATCATCTTCCCAAAAATCTTCTTCACATTTCCATTAAACGCTTTATCAACATCAAATTTATTCTTTTCAGAATAAAACTGATTTGATATTTCTATTTTTCCAACCTTTGATTTAAATTTGTTAGTGCACTACATCTGTTGATTGCGTCTAGGTGTCTAGGATCAGGTCTTACATCGTATTGTATAGCATAGGGCACGTTTTACGAGAAAACGGAAGTCTGTATAGGTTTTAGGAATCAGGTCCACTCATAGAGTCATGAGAGTGCAGGTTCGCTTATTTGGTATGTTTGGTTCGCTTATGTGAACTTGCTGGTCCGCTCTTACGGACATGTGTCACATGAGCGGACCCAGCAGCCTATATATAGGAGATGTGAGAGCGGACCTCAGAACTTGATTGTCGAATTCCACGCCGAAGCTCTGCCGGTGTGAAGATTGTGCTGTAAAACGTTTCAAATCAATAAAACAAGCAGTTAGAAGGAAGAACAAGCTATATCTACTTGCATTTCTTATTATTCCGTATCTGAAACGCAAGAGACAACCTCTGAACGACTCGTTCGGGTCAGCAAACGATCCTACAACTGGTATCAGAGCCTAGGAGGAGGTTTTCTGCAGATTATAGCCGGATTTCATCATTTCTTCTCACTTCTACACCTTCTTTTCGCATTTTCGGGAGATTTCACGGTCGGAATTTGCTCAAATTTTCACAGCTTGTGTGCATCTATATAAAGACAAACCCTTGGAAGTTTCAAGTCAAAATACAGCCTAAAAACAAGTCAAAACATGTTCGTTATATGGTTCGCTCAGAGTGACGTCATCTTGAACCACTCGTAAGACAGTTTCTGGACCGCTCGAGTGTACATTTTTGGACCGCTCCAAAGATCATTTCTGGATCGCTCTTTGGATCATTTTTAGATCGCTCATTTGGATCAGTTTGGTTCGCTCTTTTGGTTATCTGCTGGTCCGCTCGAACGAACATCCGCTTATCTGGACAATTTAGTTGATTCGCTTTTCTGCCACTTACCTTGAAAATCGTGCCGAGTCAATATGGATTCCGAGTTTTACAACGCTTTTGCTACATCGACTACTCCAGCCGCAATTGCTCAAGCAATGAATTTAGAAAACGAGACGGGAACGACTCAAAAGCCCCCTAGATTGATGAGCATTGAGGAGTATTATGGGTGGAAAGATCGGTTTGAAAACTGGGTTCAGGCAAACCATCTCAGATCATGGGAATGCATATTGAAGAAGTACACATTGCCTCGAACAGATTTTCAAGTTGTTAAAGAGATATCCGAGTTTACTGATCAAGAACGAGCAATGTATAGAGCAGAGAAAATGATGATCAGTTTGTTGCAGCAGGCTATAAAGGAAGATATCTTCATCTTGTTACAACACGACAAAACTGCTAAGTCGATATGGGATGCTCTTAAAGTCAAGTTTGAGGGAAGCGAGAATATGATCAAAAGCAAGAAAGCGTTGCTTAAAAAGGAGTTTGATTTGTTTAGAAGTTTGCCGGGAGAGGATACTAAAAAAACTAATCGAGAGATACTGTCACTTGGTACGATCATTGTCAATGTTGGGAGTTGAAAAAGGTCGTGAGGAATGGGTGGATAAATTGGCTGACGCATTACCTCAGAAAGAGTGGGGAACGTATTTGATGATTTTAAAGAATACTGGTGTGTATGACGGGCTGACTATTTCACAGTTCATTGAGAAAATAGAAAGTCAGGATCTTGAACAGCAAAAGATCGCAAGAATGAACAGTCCGAGTGGTCAACAGGACGTGAAGATGTATTACCGGGGTAGTGTTCCAGTTACTGAATCTGAAAGAAGCCCGAAGATACAAATGGCATTCAGTGCTGGTGATTCAACTGAAAAAGCTGATCAGAGTTCGAACAAGAGTAGCAGCGGGTTTTCATCATTTCCGAGTGTGAATCCGAAAGAGACTAACACGAGTTTTCAGTCTCAGAGTACAAAAACCGGAAATGGATACATAATTCAGTGCAACATAGCTCTTAATCTTCCAGAAGGTCAAAGCTTTTCTGAAGACACTGCGAAAGATCACATGGCACTTTTGGGTTCTGTGTTGTTATCTTATGAAGGTCTTGTTGCGGGTCGAATCGGAAATCCTATGCTTACCAAAGAGGATTATGATCAGATAGACGCCGAAGAAATGGAACTCATGAATATTAAATGGTGTCTTGCTAGTGTTCTTCGACGAGCTGAGAAATTCAAAACCATTACCGGGAGAAATGATTTTCTTGATGCACATGTCTCTACTTTAGGTTTTGATAAATCTAAAGTTACTTGTTTTCGATGCAGGGAGAAAGGCCATTTCAAGCGGGAGTGCAAAGGAAGAGAAGCTAGCGGAGCACAGAATCCATTTGGGAAAGATGATTACTATCGCAAAGCTATCTATCAGCAAGTTGGTCAATCCCAAGAACCGCAGACTGCTCACGGGAGAAAGATTGAAGATCCGAAGAGAGCATGTTTGGTAGATTTCAGCTGGAGTAATTACATATCATCTGAAGCCACAGCACCACGAATTAGTGATCAAGATGATGAGAAACTACCAGAAGGTTTCAGTTGGGATATGTTTGTGGATAAAAAGGGAGAGTTCAAAGCCTTCATTGCCAAGATTGTCCGAGAGCCAGATTTGTTTGCTACTTGGATGAAATCTATTGGAGAGACTGTAAAAAGTGAAGATGAAAAGTCTGTGTCATCTGATGAAAGTTTTGACAGTACTGATAAACTTTCAGAACATTCTGGGGAAGTGTCAGAAAGTTCAGATAAAGGTTTACAGGGTTCAAATGAAGAATCACAAAGTTCTGATGAAAGTGTACAAAATGAAAAAATTCAAGAAAAAGAAGTTGTTTTTGATAAAACACCGCCTGATTCTGATGTATCAGATGGTGATTCTGATAAGTCTGTACAGTTTGATCAATAACTTGATCACAGCAGTAGTGATGATGAAGAAGAAAAACATATAAATATTGCAAAAACTCATCTTTCTCCTGAAAGTTTTCATTTTTATTTTGCAGAAAGAATGGAGAAACTGAAGGAGAAACGAGCTGCTAAAGAACAACAATCTGAATCTGAAGGTGATATTCAAAACGCTGAAAGTGTTGCTGAGAAGATTACTGAGGTTGTGAAAGATGAAGAAAAGGTGATTGAAGTAGAAAAAGTGGTAGAAGTTGTTAAAACAATCGAAGTTGAAAAGATTGCTGAAGTCGTCAAGCCATGTGAGAAGTGCTTGGAAGCTTGCAAGAATTGTGCATCTAAAGACGACATCATAGCTGAGTATGAGAAGAAGAAGGAGCAGTTATTGTTCAATCTCAACTATGTGAAAGAATCATATGATGTTCTGAACAAAACAGTAACTGGTCTTCAAAAGACAAACTCAGAGAGAGAACAAGCATTGACGATGTTGAATGCAGTTTTAATGACAAAACAAAAGGCAATAAACTTCTACATCGAAGAGAGTGCTAAGTGGAAACAAGAGTTGGAGACAGAAAAGATAGAGAATGAGAGAATTAGACGCTTATTGCAAAGTTATTCTAGTTCTGATTATCTCATTGATCGTATTTACCCAACTGTTGCAGGTATGGAAGCTTTTAAAGATGAGAAGTTAAAAGAAAAGAAAGACTGTGGTAAGAAATCGACTGTTAGTTACAACAAATGCCCGCCTCCGATTTGGGATGGTTATTCACCTAGGAGACCAAATGAGGAGCAATTGGAAAAAGCAGTCAATATAAAGCTTAAAACCGACACAACTGACGATTTACCAGATAACATAGATGTCACGTATACCTCGTCCGATACTGATCATGAGTCTGTACTAATCAAAAAGGTGGTTGATCAGGTGTTGGATACTGATGAGGAGTCTGAGTCGAAATCTGGGTTTGGAAAGTCAAAGTCGTCAGTCAACAGTCAAAATTCGTCGGATAAACGGTCTTATAGTAAAGAATTTTTATTGTCAAATGCAGATTTGAATGATGAAACATTCGAAGTTTTGTATACTTTGAATGGTTCGGACAAATTATATTACAATAAAGAGTTCCCAATAATGAGTATTAAAACGGAACTAATAAACAAAACTTTCAAACTAATAGAGATTAATATTCCAGAATTAAAAGTTTTGAAAAGTTTTGAAAAATCAAAAAAATACACTTCTAGAGTTCAGCAACGTTTAAATAAGAAAAAGGGCAACAATTCTGGTCCTGGTTTTCAAAAGAAACCTAACCAGAATAGTAGCTACAAAAAGAAAGGTCTTGGTTTTGTTCCACCAGAAAACGATAAACATATGAAAATTTCTAAAACAAAATCTGAATTTGTGTCAGGTGGAAGTGCTGAGGAAGAACAGCAGAAACCGTTCTGGAGACAGTCTAATAAAGAGTTTCTTGCTGAGAGAAAGAAGAATGGAGTTGATATATGTTATCTAAGAGAGACTAGAACCTGTTATAGATGCAATGAAGCTGGTCACATTGCATGGAACTGCTCAAAAAGTGTCCAATCAAAACAGGGAGTTTCTCAGAAGTTGAAAGAGAAAGTTGTTGATGTTGATACACCAATCAATAGACCTAAAATTTTTGAGAATTCAAAATTCGAGGTTGGTGAGTGTTCAAAGAAGAACAGGTATGAGAAGAAAGGAAAAGACAATCAGGCATGGGTTGCAAAGAAGGTTGATGTGAATGTCGGCGATGAATCTGGTTCCATAAAGCCAGAAGAGCTACAGGTTGAGGAGAAAATTTCAGTGAATGATGAAGAGTTTCCATCATTAAAATTTGAGGAAGTGAAAAAGAAAGTTGGAAAAACTGAGATTTCGAATCAGTTCTACAAAGAAAAGAATGATTTTGATGTCGAAAAAACATTCAACGGGAATGTTAAAAAGATATTTGGGAAAATGTTGAGTGGGAGAGCTAAAGGGGTTAAATATTTTTACACAACTAAAAAGGCAACATCCAACCCTACGGCTCAAGAATTGAAAGCCATCAAGTCTGAAAAGACTTGGATGGAAGTTTGTTTCCCATGATAGTTGAAGGACTACGCCGGAGATCCCAAGTTTATATCGTGGATCAGGAATCAACATCTTTCTAGTGTTTGAAGAGATTGTTTGAAAGATTTTGAATAATGTTGTTAATGTTTTGCAGGTGAAAGGACTACGCCAGAGCTTCCAGGTTGGCAAGTGCGAAGCAGGAATCGACATCCTGATTGGTAACATGATGATGTAGACGTAACATTCCTACAAGTGGTAACCTTGATTTTGCAAGTGGTATTTGTAGTTATATTTTGAGAATTTACATTTACAAGTGGTACAGTGATTCTGAACTTCAAATGATAAATCAGGGACATTAAATTGTACTTGATTTGTTATTCATATGAGATAGATAGACAAGATGATGAACCATATTCCCATTTTAAAATGATAGACCTACAAGTGGTTTTTATCAACTCAAACTCATTTTCCGGAAAAATCATTTCGATTAAAACAAACTTGAGTGTTTTGAGATCTAAATGAGAAAATGGTTTGTGATAGGGGGAGTTCTGATTGTTTATGCTGAGTGAATGGCGATTTGATGTGATTCGATGTCAGTTGTCAAGTTTCTGTACAGTTTGTTTTACTTTTCATGTTTCTTGTGGGTCAAAAATCTTTTATTTTCAAATTTTCCTTGAAATGTGTTTGCATTTTAGGGGGAGTAAGAATTTCTGAAAATCCAAAAACATCTGAAAATTTGAAAAGCCAAAAACATGATAAAATTCAAAAAGGAGTTTTGTTGCGAAAAAGAGGAAATGATAGTACATCAGTGGACAATCACGGCACGCTAAAGAAATGTAAAGTTAAAATGTGATAAACAATCTTACTGCAGATATGTCAGTAGATTTTCGCACATTTAGTAAATTGAAACAAGATATAAACCTAAATTCAAACTTACTTGATTCGTGGGTAACTATTCTTGAATATATGGGTAACCCCCGAAATCTTGTTTGAAAGGTCCCATATTCTGAGATACTAGGTCTTTATACTCAGTGATATATGGGGTATTATCCCGGGACTTCTGCTGTATGGAAGTACTGACCTAGTCCCCGGATAATACTTTCTGCATATGCTTGAAAAAGTGTCGCCCTCAGCAATCTGATTAAACAATAAAATTGATAGTCATTGCTGTTGTAAAAAAGATCCTCTAAGGGGACCCACCAAAAGTCGAGCCGTCATCTCTCTGCTGAACGGAAGTTCTGACCTGAGCTCTCACGGTTTCGCACCTAACCCCTTTACAGATATCATCTGTGGTATACTCACCTGTAAGACTGAATATTTGGGATCTGGATACGGGAGTATATTCAAGTGGAGTGATACACAATTAAGTTTAAGTCTCTAAAACATTAATATCATTGTCACACCCCGACCACGTAAAACATCAAATCGTGGCGGAAACATCGGGGAGTGTTGTAACAGAATTATTGTTCCACAACCAAGGTAATTAAAATATTATTTTATTCATCACCCAGGGGTGGAATACATTGTTTCAAACAAGAACCAACAAGTTACATTGTCTTAAAACTACAGAAATAAAGAGCACATGACGAAATTAAACTACGTCTAGTTCTGTTTTATGTCACTAAGGCCCAGGTCCACCCTAGCGTGTCACGATCATCCTACGCATTTGCTCCTGAAACACATGTGAAAATAGGTACGTCAGCATAAAAATGCCTGTGAGTAACATAGGTTTTGTGAAAATAGGATTCATGACTTATAAGTTTAAGAAAAGTGTTTAATAAAAGTTAGTCATGAACCTTGTAAAATGTTTTGTTTTGTAAATCATTTGGAAAGCGATAAAGTTTGATGATATGTATAAATAAAAGAATTATGTATGGTTAAAGAATAACCAAGCAAAATAAGTTGTATAAAGCAAGCTGTTTTTGTAACACGAAGTCTTGTGAAAAATGCATTATTTGTGTAAAAGTATATAAGTCCAAACTAAATGATTTAAATAACGCTATGACATGTAGTACAATACAAGCACTTATATATAGGAAGTACCAGCGGCGTATCCACCATGCTTGTAGCATACTACACACATATCGTTACTTAAGTCACTTAAACAAACCACCAAAGCATATAGTTCATGTTCAAACCAATCATCAAATGTTCTTGTCTAAACCATTGTCAATGTTTAAAAGTCCAAAATGTAGTCATGTAGTTATGTGTAAACAAAAGTTATGTATGGTAAGTAACAAAATGAGAATACTTAACCATAAGTAAAAAGGAACAAAACAAAGTATTTTGAATAAATCAAAAGTTATGTTTTGCCAAGTAGAAAACTTGTTTTATTGATACAAACATTTATGTGGTAAGTTAACGCATTACATTCAAGCCTTGAGACAGCAGGATAACCTTAGAGTAAAGGTTATCAAAGTAAAATGTTCACGGATTCAGTCATTCCTTACATCCACACCAACCCAGGATGTCAGGAACGGGATTTGTCAAGTCCTATGGTACCACTACTTACTACCGAGTGGCGTGATCAATGTTAATGAATGTAGTAAAGAACCGTTTATGCATACCAAATGTCATACCAAATGTAAGCAAGTTACGTGAAAACAATGTGCTAAATATGCTAAGTAAACATACAGAGCAGAAAAGTCATGTAAAACAATGTGCTAATATGTCATGTAAACATATTTAGCAAAGTAATGTAATGTAAATCAATGTGCTAGCATGTTAAGTTAACATACATAGCAAAACAATGTAATGAAATCATGTACTATGAATGTACTAAAGAACATAGCAAGCATATGATGTGAAAACAAGAAAACACGAAAGTAACAAGTAGGCACATGTGTTTCACCCCAAAATGTTTGAAAAACAGTAAAAGAGGGGACTATGTACTCACTCGTGATTTGCTTAGAAGTCGTAGAACAACCACCAAGCAATGCTAGAAGATCACGGAATCAAACGACACCTATAAAGGCATCTATATTAATAAACGGACCTATCAGAGGATCGGGTAGTACGAGGGTTCGTAAACCAAATAAGTGTGGGGACTTATGTAATATGGTTTGACAAAGCCTTCATACTAAAACGAAACCTAACCTAAGTGCTTTTGACCCGTTACGACCCGCTTAGGTAGCTTATGCTACTTTAACGCGTCGTTTGCGTAAAACGCGCTTGAAACGCCTAACTAGCCCTATGACAAGCAAGATATGCCTTAACACATTTAATATTGTTGCTAAATCAGTTTAGGTGTCAAAAATTATGTTACATAAGTTTAAAATGAATTTTAGTGTAAAAAGGGCATTTTGGTAATTTACCTAAAGCATAAGAACCACTTGTCATACAACTACTTATACGGTGTGACCATAAGGCGTAACCTTGAAAGGTTATTCCCTATACACTATGGTCACCTAATGTGTTTGGTCGGATCCTAATGATTGACCAAATGGGTCGGGTTCGTAAGCATAAGCGATTGTTTAGATCGCTTACCTTTACGACCCTAGACAAGCACAAAAACTAAAAGCGACGAGCTAAACATGCTAGAACATGTTTAGTAATGTTAGAAAACAGGTTTGGTATTAAAACAAACGGTTTTAATACCCTAGAGTAGTTTGGTTACAAAATGCGCAAGAAAACGCATTTTGACCGAAACTACGACTCGTCACTAAGCCTAGATAACGTGGTAATCAGTAGGTATAGTCGCTAGGGACTATAACCATCGTGATTACGCTCACGTTATGAAGTTCAAACGAACTTCGCATTGACCATAAACTGGTCAATGCAGAAAGTCAAACAAAGTTTGACTTTCGGACTCGAAAAGCAATAAAAGAACGAAAGAATACTTACAACGGGTCCCCGCAAGATTGAATTCCGAGTACTCTCAGGTATGAAGTGTCAAAGCACCCCAACTTAGAGAGCAACCTCAGAATTCAAGTGATTTTTGCAATGGGGGTGGATGGGTATTTATAGGAAAACCAAGACCGTTAGGATCGTTCCTCGATAAACGTGCTTCGATCTTGGCCATACAACTCACACCCACTGAAAATATAACCCATGGGAGCCCCTAGTATTGATAAAAACCATTTGCAAGTGGTTTGGAGGTGCAAGACAGCTGCAACCAGCTGTTAAAAACATTTTTGCAGAACTGGGAGTCTGACGCGCCCCGCGTAAGGATTACATGAATCCTTACGCGCCCCGCCTAAGGGTCAAAGTTCAGAAATTGCAGTTTTAGTCCCTGCACTTCAGAAACATGCATTTTGGCCCATTTTTGGCACGTTTAAGCCCCGTAAACCTCATTTCAAGGCTCTAAAATGATGTTAAAGTATAGGGAACTCAAAACATGCTCAAAAATATCTCGGATGTCAGTTCGTTTGGTCGTACGATCGCGATGTTCGCTTAATTACGACGGAATGCGCATAAGCGCGAAAAACGATCCAAATTGCGCGACGAATGGATTTTTCTCATGCCAAACATTAAGACATAATATTTTAATGCTTACATAAATTTTTGGATGTCCGGAGGTATTCAGAACGTAAGATATGCGCGAAAGTGCAAACTTATGCACTTTTTGACACTTTTAGTCCCTGAATGAGCATAAAGTTTATTTTGGCACACCAAACCCCTAAAAGCCTATTTCTAAGATATGTAAAGGATATTTAAGGTGTGTTTAACTTATGATCATGTTCCAGAATGTTCGTTACAGTTCAGATTGGCATACTTTCGCAGTTTGTCAATTTTAGTCCCTGTAAGCGAATAAACTAGATTTTGCCATACCAAAGCCTTCAAAACTTATTTCTAAGTTATGTAAAGGTTATTTAAGGTATGTTAAGCATAGATTGATGTTCCGGGGCATTTGTCGCATTTAACTGAATACGCTTACGCACCAGTTTGCGTATAATTCTCCAGAAAGCGATATAGAGTTTGAAATCGAATAAAAGCCAAAACATGAAAAACATTAAATATAAATAAACAAACATTGGGATCAAATAACTTTATTTCATTGATAACCGAATAGTTTACAATGACTACAAGCACAAATGTCACAGTCTCCCCTACTTGTGGGAATTTCGTCCCGAAATTCGTTTAGAGGAAACTCGTGGGAATAGATGTGGATACTTCGCCTTCATTTGATCTTCACATTCCCAAGTAAACTCAGGTCCACGTTTAGACTCCCAGCGAACTTTAACCAACGGAATGCGCTTGCGTTTAAGCCATTTGACTTCACGATCCATAATTTCCACAGGTTTCTCAACAAAATCTAGTGTTTTATCAACACGAATTTCGTCAAGTGGTATGTGGAGGTTCTCATCAGCTAAGCACCTTTTGAGGTTGGATATGTGGAAGGTTGGATGAACATTTCCAAGTTCAGGAGGCAATTGAAGTCTGTAGGCTACCTTACCGATTCTTTCGACGATCTGGAATGGTCCAACGTATCTAGGTGCAAGTTTTCCTTTCTTTCCGAATCTGATCACACCTTTCCAAGGTGAGACCTTAAGTAATACACGATCACCGACTTGAAAATCCAAGGGCTTGCGTTTTAGGTCCGCGTAACTCTTTTGACGGCTTCGAGCTGCCTGTAAGTTATCACGAACTTTCTTTACCTTGTTAGTTGTCTCCAGAATGAGGTCAGGTCCAGTAATCTGAGCCTCACCTATCTCATTCCAGCAGACTGGTGAACGACATTTTCGACCATAGAGAGCCTCGAAAGGAGCCATGTTGATGCTGGAGTGATAACTGTTGTTGTAGGAGAATTCAATCAATGGAAGATGTGAATCCCAACTACCACCGAAGTCGATCACACAAGCTCTAAGCATATCCTCCAAAGTCTGGATTGTTCTTTCAGTTTGGCCATCACTTTGTGGATGATAGGCCGTGCTCAGATTGAGTTGGGTCCCCATAGCGGATTGCATGGTTCTCCAAAATCGAGAAGAAAAGCGAGCATCCCTATCAGAAATAATGTTCAAAGGAACACCATGTCGAGATACAATTTCATCCACATAGATTTTAGCCAACTTTTCAGCAGAAAAATCCTCACGGATTGGCAAGAAATGCGCTGATTTAGTAAGGCGATCCACAATTACCCAGATGGCATCATGACCTTTCTTAGTGCGCGGAAGTTTGGTAATGAGATCCATAGCAATGTTTTCCCATTTCCAAACTGGGATCTCAGGTTGCTCCAAAAGACCATAAGGATGTTGGTGTTCAGCCTTGACCTTGAGACAAGTAAGGCATTTTGAAACGTATAAGGCAATGTCTTTCTTCATACCAGGCCACCAATACCGAGTACGAAGATCCTTATACATCTTGTCTGAGCCAGGATGGATAGAATAACAAGACTTATGGGCCTCATCCATAAGCAAAGCACGAAGATCATCTTGGCTTGGGACCCACAAACGGTCCATGAAATAATACGATCCATCTTCCTTCAGAACAAGATCAGGCTTAATGTGATAGGGTAATTCCTTACCCATCAAGTCTTGTGAAACACAAGCATGCTGAGCCTGAGAAATGCGGGCTTGAATATCGGATCGAGCTTGGATAGCAGATTGATCACGAACACAATGAAGCATAGTACGTTCCTTTCGACTTAATGCGTCAGCCACAACATTCGCTTTACCAGGATGGTAGCGAATTTCGCAATCATAGTCGTTTAGGAGTTCGACCCAACGTCTTTGCCTCATGTTGAGTTCCTTCTGGTTGAAGATGTGCTGGAGACTTTTGTGGTCAGTGAAAACCACGCATTTTGTACCGTACAAATAATGTCTCCAGATTTTGAGAGCGAAAACAACTGCACCTAACTCAAGATCATGAGTGGTGTAGTTTCTCTCATGTACCTTCAATTGTCTAGATGCGTAGGCTATGACTTTGTTCCTTTGCATCAGAACACAGCCAAGACCCAATTTTGATGCATCGCAGTAGACGACAAAATCATCATTGCCCTCAGGCAAAGTTAAAATAGGTGCATCGCAAAGCTTCTGCTTCAAGGTCTGAAACGCTTCTTCTTGCTTATAACCCCATTCAAAGGGTTTGTTCTTCTGAGTTAGAGCAGTTAGAGGAACCGCAATCTTCGAGAAGTTTTCAATGAAGCGGCGGTAATAACCCGCAAGACCAAGGAATGAACGAACCTCAGTAGGAGTAGTTGGCGTATCCCAATCCTTAATCGCACTGATCTTGGAGGGATCTACATGAATACCTTGTTCGTTGACAATATGACCCAAAAATTGAACTTCCTTAAGCCAAAATTCGCACTTGGAGAATTTGGCAAAAAATTGCTCTTTCTTTAGGAGTTCCAGAGTAAGACGAAGATGTTGCTCGTGATCAGCTCGCGTCTTAGAATAAATTAAGATATCATCAATGAAAACGATGATGAACTTATCCAAATAAGGCTTGCAAACCCTATTCATCAAGTCCATGAAAACGGTAGGAGCATTGGTCAAACCGAATGGCATGACTGTGAACTCATAATGCCCATATCGAGTGCGAAATGCTGTTTTGGGAATATCCTCTTCATGTATACGAAGTTGATGATACCCAGAAAGAAGATCAATCTTCGAAAAGCAAGTAGCACCCTGTAACTGGTCAAAGAGATCATCAATGCGAGGTAGGGGATATCGATTCTTGATGGTAAGCTTATTCAGCTCACGATAATCGATACACATTCTGAAGGATCCATCCTTCTTCTTGACAAAAAGAACGGGAGCACCCCAAGGAGAAAAGCTAGGACGGATAAAACCTTTGTCAGAAAGCTCCTGAAGCTGCTTAGATAGCTCTTGCATCTCAGACGGTGCAAGGCGATACGGAGCTCTAGCAATAGGATTTGCACCAGGTACGAGATCGATATGGAACTCGGCTTGGCGTTCTGGGGGTAGACCAGGCAACTCTTCAGGAAATAGCTCCTGATAATCCCGAACAACAGGGATATCTTGAATAGGCTTACCTTGGTCTTTATCTGCCGTAACATGTGCCAAGAAGGCCACATAGTTCTTTCGCAGATACTTCCGAGCTTGAAAGCAAGACATAAGCTTGAGGCTACTAACAGGTTTCTCACCTCGAACCTGAAGGATCTCACCTGACGGGAGCGGTACACGAACGATCTTCTCGAAGCAAACTACCTCTGCGCGATGCTTGGCTAACCAATCCATACCCACGATAATGTCGAAGCTTCCAAGATGCATAGGGGTGAGGTCAATAGGAAAGAGATGGTTGCTAAGGTTCAATTGACAGTTGCGAAGAACAAAATTAAGAACAACGGGTTCACCATTCGCAACTTCGACAGTTAAAGGCTTACCTAGTTTCGTTCTAGACACGCGAAGCAAAGGCTCAAAAGATAACGACACAAAACTCTTATCGGCCCATGAATCAAAAAGAACAGACGCAGGTTGATTATTAACAAAGAACGTACCGTTCACCACTTCGTTGTCGGCTTGTGCCTCAACAGCATTCATGTTAAAAGCTCGTCCACGAGCCTGAGCTTGAACTGGGTTCGCATTTATCAACCTTGGACACTGGTTGCGGAAGTGGGTCAGATCCCCACAGTTGTAACAAGCGCCTGGGGGAAAGTGAGGTCGTGCTGCTTGACCTTGTTGCTGAGCAAGAGGCTGGGCAACTTGTTGAGCCGGGTTTTGAGCTGCCTGATTCTGATTGACAGGAATGCGGCATGTAGCAGCGAGATGACCAGGTCTTCCGCAGTTGGTGCATTGACGGCACTGATGGTGTGGTTGATGATGTCCGTTACACCTGTTGCACAGAGGTGCATTGCCAAAGTACGGTTTCTTGGCAGGAGGTTGCGCAGGCTGATTTTGAGCAGCTTGAGCCTGAGTAGTAACGGCATAGTTCTGGGAAGCCTTCCGCTTCCTCGAACCCCTCGAAGAACCCGCATCACTCCCCTTCTTGTTCTTTCCTTTCTTGCTATCCTTCTTATCAGAATCCTGCTTCTTACCCTTCTTGTCACCCTTCCGATGCAACTTACCCTTTTGAATCTGAGATTCAGTCAACGTTGCAGATAGCTCGATTGCCTGACGAAAAGTGGTAGGCTTACTACCAGTAACGATGTCTTGCACAGAGTCAGGTAGACCATCGATGTATCTCTCGATAGCTTTATCAAGTGGGGTAACCATTGTTGGGCATAACAAGCTCAACTCTTCGAACCTGTCAGTATATGCCCGGTGCTCACCACTAAACTGCTTTAGATCATCAAACTCCCTTTCCAGCGCTCGCAATTCATGACGAGGACAGAACTCACTCATCATGAGAGTCCTTAACTCAGCCCATGTTTGTGCTAAAGCGACTTCAGCACCCCGATCTCTCATAACCCCGTTCCACCATGTCAACGCCATCTTTTGAAAAACACTAGAAGCAAACTCGACCTTGCGATTATCAGGACACTGAACATGACGAAAAGTATTCTCAATGCTCTCAAACCATTGAAGGAGCCCAGTTGCCCCCTCAGTACCACTGAACTTGAGTGGTTTAGCCGAATTGAAGCTCTTGAAGTTACAAGGAGCGTTCTGATTGATGTTGGCTTGGTTAAGCTGAGCAATAAGATTCGGGAACGCAGCAGCCATATGCTGTGCGATGATTTCTACCAGCTCGGCATTTGGTAGCTGATTTTCGCGTCGAGGAGGCATGCTAGAAAGAGGAAAACACGAGAGGAAACGAGTGAGATGATTAGATGAAAAGAACGAGATGAAACAAAATCAACAAAGCAAGGATGGTGGTCATTTGTCCGTATCACAAAGCAAACAAATGACACACAGCGACTAATCAAAGTAAATGGGTCCATAAACAATGCTTAGCGAAGACATGCTCGCCTATAAGTGAACACTCACCCCAAGAGTTCCCAGGTAAGAGTGACTGGTCTGATTATGTGGATTTGTACGAACACTCTAGCCTTAGACAGAAAACTCAGGGTACAGGCATTCACTCTTCCAGTTTGCACGTGTTCACATCATTTAGACCCAAACTTTGACGGGATTTTGAAAACTCGAAAGGCACTAAGCCAAATATGAGTTAAACTGGAAGGGTTCAAAATAATAAAATAAATCATTTGAAAAATAGAGGATTGTTTTTCAAAAATCGTTTTAGAAATCTGGGTTCTTGTTTTGATGATCACCTAAGGATAGGTGAAGTGCATGTTTTAAAATCTAAACACAAGACAACTTGTGTTGGGGTCCTAGAAAGGTTATAGTCTAGGTCAATGCATTACTAATAACCTAATTCCCTATAACCATTGGCTCTGATACCAACTCTTCTGTCACACCCCGACCACGTAAAACATCAAATCGTGGCGGAAACATCGGGGAGTGTTGTAACAGAATTATTGTTCCACAACCAAGGTAATTAAAATATTATTTTATTCATCACCTAGGGGTGGAATACATTGTTTCAAACAAGAACCAACAAGTTACATTGTCTTAAAACTACAGAAATAAAGAGCACATGACGAAATTAAACTACGTCTAGTTCTGTTTTATGTCACTAAGGCCCAAGTCCACCCTAGCGTGTCACGATCATCCTACGCATTTGCTCCTGAAACACATGTGAAAATAGGTACGTCAGCATAAAAATTCCTGTGAGTAACATAGGTTTTGTGAAAATAGGATTCATGACTTATAAGTTTAAGAAAAGTGTTTAATAAAAGTTAGTCATGAACCTTGTAAAATGTTTTGTTTTGTAAATCATTTGGAAAGCGATAAAGTTTGATGATATGTATAAATAAAAGAATTATGTATGGTTAAAGAATAACCAAGCAAAGTAAGTTGTATAAAGCAAGCTGTTTTTGTAACACGAAGTCTTGTGAAAAATGCATTATTTGTGTAAAAGTATATAAGTCCAAACTAAATGATTTAAATAACGCTATGACATGTAGTACAATACAAGCACTTATATATAGGAAGTACCAGCGGCGTATCCACCATGCTTGTAGCATACTACACACATATCGTTACTTAAGTCACTTAAACAAACCACCAAAGCATATAGTTCATGTTCAAACCAATCATCAAATGTTCTTGTCTAAACCATTGTCAATGTTTAAAAGTCCAAAATGTAGTCATGTAGTTATGTGTAAACAAAAGTTATGTATGGTAAGTAACAAAATGAGAATACTTAACCATAAGTAAAAAGGAACAAAACAAAGTATTTTGAATAAATCAAAAGTTATGTTTTGCCAAGTAGAAAACTTGTTTTATTGATACAAACATTTATGTGGTAAGTTAACGCATTACATTCAAGCCTTGAGACAGCAGGATAACATTAGAGTAAAGTTTATCAAAGTAAAATGTTCACGGATTCAGTCATTCCTTACATCCACACCAACCCAGGATGTCAGGAACGGGATTTGTCAAGTCCTATGGTACCACTACTTACTACCGAGCGGCGTGGTCAATGTTAAGGAATGTAGTAAAGAACCGTTTATGCATACCAAATGTAAGCAAGTTACGTGAAAACAATGTGCTAAATATGCTAAGTAAACATACAGAGCAGAAAAGTCATGTAAAACAATGTGCTAATATGTCATGTAAACATATTTAGCAAAGTAATGTAATGTAAATCAATGTGCTAGCATGTTAAGTTAACATACATAGCAAAACAATGTAATGAAATCATGTACTATGAATGTACTAAAGAACATAGCAAGCATATGATGTGAAAACAAGAAAACACGAAAGTAACAAGTAGGCACATGTGTTTCACCCAAAAATGTTTGAAAAACAGTAAAAGAGGGGACTATGTACTCACTCGTGATTTGCTTAGAAGTCGTAGAACAACCACCAAGCAATGCTAGAAGATCACGGAATCAAACGGCACCTATAAAGGCATCTATATTAATAAACGGACCTATCGGAGGATCGGGTAGTACGAGGGTTCGTAAACCAAATAAGTGTGGGGACTTATGTAATATGGTTTGACAAAGCCTTCATACTAAAACGAAACCTAACCTAAGTGCTTTTGACCCGTTACGACCCGCTTAGGTAGCTTATGCTACTTTAACGCGTCGTTTGCGTAAAACGCGCTTGAAACGCCTAACTAGCCCTATGACAAGCAAGATATGCCTTAACACATTTAATATTGTTGCTAAATCAGTTTAGGTGTCAAAAATTATGTTACATAAGTTTAAAATGAATTTTAGTGTAAAAAGGGCATTTTGGTAATTTACCTAAAGCATAAGAACCACTTGTCATACAACTACTTATACGGTGTGACCATAAGGCGTAACCTTGAAAGGTTATTCCCTATACACTATGGTCACCTAATGTGTTTGGTCGGATCCTAATGATCGACCAAATGGGTCGGGTTCGTAAGCATAAGCGATTGTTTAGATCGCTTACCTTTACGACCCTAGACAAGCACAAAAACTAAAAGCGACGAGCTAAACATGCTAGAACATGTTTAGTAATGTTAGAAAACATGTTTGGTATTAAAACAAACGGTTTTAATACCCTAGAGTAGTTTGGTTACAAAATGCGCAAGAAAACGCATTTTGACCGAAACTACGACTCGTCACTAAGCCTAGATAACGTGGTAATCAGTAGGTATAGTCGCTAGGGACTATAACCATCGTGATTACGCTCACGTTATGAAGTTCAAACGAACTTCGCATTGACCATAAACTGGTCAATGCAGAAAGTTAAACAAAGTTTGACTTTCGGACTCGAAAAGCAATAAAAGAACGAAAGAATACTTACAACGGGTCCCCGCAAGATTGAATTCCGAGTACTCTCAGGTATGAAGTGTCAAAGCACCCCAACTTAGAGAGCAACCTCAGAATTCAAGTGAGTTTTGCAATGGGGGTGGATGGGTATTTATAGGAAAACCAAGACCGTTAGGATCGTTCCTCGATAAACGTGCTTCGATCTTGGCCATACAACTCACACCCACTGAAAATATAACCCATGGGAGCCCCTAGTATTGATAAAAACCATTTGCAAGTGGTTTGGAGGTGCAAGACAGCTGCAACCAGCTGTTAAAAACATTTTTGCAGAACTGGGAGTCTGACGCGCCCCGCGTAAGGATTACATGAATCCTTACGCGCCCCGCCTAAGGGTCAAAGTTCAGAAATTGCAGTTTTAGTCCCTGCACTTCAGAAACATGCATTTTGGCCCATTTTTGGCACGTTTAAGCCCGTAAACCTCATTTCAAGGCTCTAAAATGATGTTAAAGTATAGGGAACTCAAAACATGCTCAAAAATATCTCGGATGTCAGTTCGTTTGGTCGTACGATCGCGATGTTCGCTTAATTACGACGGAATGCGCATAAGCGCGAAAAACGATCCAAATTGCGCGACGAATGGATTTTTCTCATGCCAAACATTAAGACATAATATTTTAATGCTTACATAAATTTTTGGATGTCCGGAAGTATTCAGAACGTAAGATATGCGCGAAAGTGCAAACTTATGCACTTTTTGACACTTTTAGTCCCTGAATGAGCATAAAGTTTATTTTAGCACACCAAACCCCTAAAAGCCTATTTCTAAGCTTTGTAAAGGATATTTAAGGTGTGTTTAACTTATGATCATGTTCCGCAATGTTCGTTACAGTTCAGATTGGCATACTTTCGCAGTTTGTCAATTTTAGTCCCTGTAAGCGAATAAACTAGATTTTGCCATACCAAAGCCTTCAAAACTTATTTCTAAGTTATGTAAAGGTTATTTAAGGTATGTTAAGCATAGATTGATGTTCCGGGGCATTTGTCGCATTTAACTGAATACGCTTATGCACCAGTTTGCGTATAATTCTCTAGAAAGCGATATAGAGTTTGAAATCGAATAATAGCCAAAACATGAAAAACATTAAATATAAATAAACAAACATTGGGATCAAATAACTTTATTTCATTGATAACCGAATAGTTTACAATGACTACAAGCACAAATGTCACAATCATATCTCGAATCAATTGAAATTTGTGTTGAGAATTTAAGAGGACAAACATACTGACAATCTAGGTAAATTGTTTAAAACTTAAAATGTAATCTAGCTTAACGGTGTTGGTGATAGGTCTCATAAACTGATATGATCCTCTTGCACAAACTCACAAAAATATTGTTTGTAAATATTATTTCTGTATGTGTTTGTTTGCTAGTAGTGTCAGGTAATATTTCTCAGAAAATTCAAAAAGATTTTGGTGTGTTTTAGCTAAATTTTTGAAAAAGTCAAAAAGATTTTCGACAACTGGTATTGGAAAACTGATTTTCAAAATTCCAAGTGCTAAACATGATGAGCAGCATTTGAGGGGGAGTGTTTGTGTAATCCAAACTGTTTTTGTTAATCTAATCTTCTTCAAGTGGTTCATCATAGTCATATGAGTGTAATCATGTGTTGGTAAATAGTTGTTTGAAATGTTTGTGAAAGAAAAGTTTATTTCAGAGTTGAGATTATGCAGGTAGCCAGGTTTCGATTCCTGAAGACCTCTATTGGAAGAGAGCCAAGTTTCAATCCTGGAAATCAATTCTGAAAGAATGAGTAGAGTCAGATTCTGATCCTGAAGATCACGTCTATCGTTTATGCTGATGAACTTAAGGAATCAAGAGATCTGATCAAGAAAATTAGAGTGTTTTTAGAGCCAGGTTATTCAATTCTGAAAGCCTGTGAAGATCAGACAAAGATTTTGAAGATGCTACTGAAGAACAAAAGAATGCCAGTAAATCGAGAGGGGGAGTCTGAAGATTGAAAGAAGATAAAGCCCAGAGACTGATCTAGACTGAAGATATGAAGACACAGTTTTGGAGTCAAGGTGTATTGGCGACTCCATCAACATCTGAGGGGGAGTCTGTTAGTGCACTACATCTGTTGATTGCGTCTAGGTGTCTAGGATCAGGTCTTACATCGTATTGTATAGCATAGGGCACGTTTTACGAGAAAACGGGAGTCTGTATAGGTTTTAGGAATCAGGCCCGCTCATAGAGTCATGAGAGTGCAGGTTCGCTTATTTGGTATGTGTGGTTCGCTTATGTGAACTTGCTGGTCCGCTCTTACGGACATGTGTCACATGAGCGGACCCAGCAGCCTATATATAGGAGATGTGAGAGCGGACCTCAGAACTTGATTGTCGAATTCCACGCCGAAGCTCTGCCGGTGTGAAGATTGTGCTGTAAAACGTTTCAAATCAATAAAACAAGCAGTTAGAAGGAAGAACAAGCTATATCTACTTGCATTTCTTATTATTCCGCATCTGAAACGCAAGAGACAACCTCTGAACGACTCGTTCGGGTCAGCAAGCGATCCTACAAAATTCTCAGTCCGCAATGGTGGAAAATGAACATCATCTAAAGGCGGTACTGAGTTTTCACCAGTTTTAACAACTTGTGGCTCCTCTGATTTTATGGAATCAGATTCATTGCCAGGTTTTACATCTTATTTCTTAACAACCCAAGTTTGATTATCAAGATTTCCCCTTTTCTTGTAAAATCTTTTCGAACACTCACCAACTTCATATGTTGAATTTTTAAACACTTTAAATCTTTCAATTGGTGGTTCGGTTTTATCAACAACTACTTCTTTGAGTTTTTTTGAGACTCCCTGTTTTGTGTTGGTTGCTTTAGGAAAGTTCTAAGCGATGTGACCAACTTCTTGACACATGTAACAGGTTCTTGTTTGTTTTCTCTGATGAGCTTCAGTTTTCTTCTTTTCAGCAAGAAATTCCTGATTTGACTGTCTCCAGAAAGAACTCTTCTTTTCATCCTCAGCAGATGTTCCTGAAACAAATTTTGGATTTTTAGAAATTTTCTCATTTTTATAATTTTATGGTGGAGTAAAGCCTAATCCTTTCTTTTTGAAATTACCATTATGTTTTGATTTCTTTTGAAAACCATAACCACAATTGTAACCCATTTTCTTGTTTATCTTTTGTTTAATTCTTGAGGTGTAAGGTCTAGATTTTCTAGAAAGATTTACATCTTTTATTTCAGAAATATTAATTTCTGTCAATTTGAAAACCTTTTTGATCATTTCAGTTTTAACACCTCTTATTGGAAACTCTTTATCAAAATTTTGTCAGAAACATTCAAACTATATGCAACTTCAAATGTTTAGTCATTCAAATTTGATTTTGACAACAAAAATTCTTTACTATACACCCGTTTTCCCGACGATTTTGAACTCTTGACAAACGAACTCGAACTCCCGACAGACAAACACGAACTTTCAGACTCGGACTTCGACTCTGACTCTTCATCCTTGTCCAACACCTGATCGACCACCTTTTTTATTAATTCGGACTCATGATCTGTGTCAGATGCTGTGAACGTGATGTCAATATTATCTGGTAATACATCGGTTATCTCAGACTCTAACTTTATATTGACTGCCTTTTTACTTGTTCCTCGTTTGGTTTTCTAGGCGAATACCCTTCCCAAATCGGAGGCGGACACTTATTATAACAAACACTCTGTTTCTTACCAGTATCCTTCTTCTTCGGCTTCTTGTCTTCAAACACTTCAAAACCTGCAACCATTGGATAATTCTGTCAATTAAATAGTCAGAACTCGAATAACTTCTCAGTAATCGTCTAATTCTTTCATTTTCAGCTTTCTCAGTTTCCAACTCTTGCTTCCATTTTGCACATTCTTCGATGTAAAAATTTATCTCTTTCTGCTTCGACATCATTGTTGCATTCATCATAGTCAATGCATCTTTTCTTTCCGAATTTGTCTTCTGCATACTCACAGTTCTGTTCAATACATCGTACGACTCTTTCACATTCTTGACATCAAACAACAACTTTTCTTTCAACTTTTCTAGATCACTAAACCTCTTATCTTTTTCATCACATTGTTTGCAAGGTTCCAAACATGTAAGACAAGGTTTTGTGACTTCAACAATCTTTTCGATCTCCACAATCTTCTCGACTTCAACTACCTTTTCTACTTCATCTATCTTCTCCACTTCAACTATCTTCTCAACAATCTTTATTTCTTTCATTTCTTTTGCAGCTTTTCTCTCTTTAAGTTTCTTCAATTTATCTGCAAAATAAAATTCAAAACTGTCAGTAGATAAATGAGTTTTTCCAACATTTATCTGTTCAATTTCTTCATCATCATCACTGCTTTCTGTTGAACTGTTTTCTGAAGAAACAGATTCTTCATCTTGTCTTTTCTCTTCATCAGATAACACAGCTATCCATTCTTTCATCAAGTTTGGCTTTTGAACAATTTGTGCAATAAAAGCTTTAAACTCCCTATTCTCATCCACATACTTATCCCAGCTAAAACCTGGAGCCAATTTCTCATCATCTTGATCAATGATACCAAAATAAGCTTTCTTATTTGCATCTTCGATCATTTTCCCATATGCAGTTTGTGATTCCTTTTGTTGATTCGGTTGATGAGCAACCTGTTGATATATGGCTTTTCGATAGTAATCATCTTTTCCAAAAGGATTCCTTGCTCCACTAGTTTCCTGTTTTTTGCACTCTCTCTTGAAATGCCCTTTGTCCCTGCATCGAAAACAAGTAACTTTAGATTTATCAAATCCCAAAGCTGAAACATGAGCATCCAAAAAGTCATTTCTTCTTGTAATCATTTTGAACTTTTCAGCTCTTCTCAAGACACTAGCTAGGCACCATTTAATGTCTATAAGCTCCAATTCCTCTGCATCTATCTGGTCATAATCTTCCTTTGTTAGCATCGGATTACCAATTCTTCCAGCAATCAATCCTTCGTAAGATTCCAAAGCAGTAACTGTAACAACTCTCATTAAAATTTATAATTAGAATGATAATTAGTCAATAAAGAAAACCCTAATTGAGACACCCAAGTAATTCTGCACTAACCCTAAAAATTTCAGAACAATCGAAATCAGGATCAGGGCCCCTAAAACTCAAGGGGGTAAACCCTAATTGATAATTATCTTTAAAATCACGTTGTACAGATTGAAACTGAATTTAAAAGTGAGTCATACAAGCTAGTCCCGTAGCCAGCTAGTCTACATAAATAGACTGCACCCCTTACGGACCGTAAGGGGAAATGCCATACGGTCCGTAAGAGTGTCCCAAAATTCACTATAAATAGCAGACATTGGCAGTAGCATTTAGAAGTTGAAACGACGTTAATACGCTCTGTGTACGTCGAGATAGATCAGTTACAACATAATTAAACACACACAGGTATCTAATTGCTGCCGCAAAACAGGGTAATCACTCGATCGCTATTACGATTCATTTTCCGAGATCAATATATCCAATGAATGTTTAAGTGCCGCCCACACTAGGGTGATACTTTGTCGTTCGTCGTTAAATCGATGGATGTTTAAGTATCGCACTTTGTCGTTCGTTGTGAGAATTTGATCTCGTGAGTTATCGTAACTGCTGTATTGATCACTAACCCGGTTTTGTGTGCATTATTATTATTTTAGGTTAAGCAAGGCTAAATCATATTCTGTCCGTGTTAAATCTGCAATGTGATTCATTCTCTCTTTTTATCAAATGTTTTACAATGCTCCAAATTATTTTCAGAATTATAATTACAGTGATTAAGTTGATGTAATCACCAAATTACAGCCAGTATGTGGGGTATTGTGCACATTACTACTGTTTTTATCACTTTAGGTGGGCGAACCTAAAATTTAGTGATACGTCATTCATTGGGGCAGCCGATGGTGATATAACCACTGTCACAGATCCGGTCGAGTGACAAATACTGTGGGTAGTTGGTTGATATCAGAAACATATGTAAAAGATCTTAATACTGTGAATTATAACAAATGTGTCATTTTCAGTAAAATGAATGATTCACTCAGTATTTCCCCGCTGACAAAACCTTTTTCAAACATGTTTCAGGTGATCTACTGTAATTCAGGAAAAGTGCCGGAGAGCATTTCAAGCTTACGATAGTGGCTCAGTATAAAATAAAGAAATATGTTTTGAAATAAAGATTTATCAGAAAAATCTTATTATTGTAAATTATCGGGGTTTTATCCCGAGTTATGAAATAAAATAATAAACGAAAAGTTTTTAGCTTTATAACGATCCTGATGTTAAAGAATTCCGCTGCTAAAATCACATAAACAAATATCACGGGATTTCTGTCCCGCGGCTCCTGAAACGGGTCAAACCGGGTCGGGGGCCGTGACAGAAATGAGGTGGTATCAGAGCCACTGAGTTAAGCTAATTAAGTATTTAAAAGATACTTAATTTTTCCTGATTACTATTATGTGATTATGTGTTTTATTAAACTGACTATTTGTTAGTTACAGTATGGGTAAGCAAAAGCTGCAAGATATCTATCTTAAATTAGATAGGTCAGTCTATGAAGAGGGAAGTTCATCCAAAACTAAATTTTCAAAACTCCCTACAATTCCTGAAGAAGGAATATTTGTGCGAAAAGCACAATATGAGAAACCGCTTTCTCCTAGAAAAAGGAGTATGATTATTAAGAAAAGTAAAGAGCAAATCCGGGAAAAGAGGATTAAAAAGGAAACCCAGGAGTTAATCAATAAATCACCTTGGGAAGACAAGCTAGATGAGAAATGGGCAAATTTGTATATGCTAGCCACCGTAGCAGAACATGCAAATCTTTAAATACCCTAAATCTAGTAAAAGCATTTCTTAGTAAATAAATAAATAAATCTGAGTGTGTTCTCTCCTGTATTTTGTACAAATAGTGTTCAATAAAACTTCCATGTTTATTTGTTAAACTTTGTTCCAAAGTTTTAACTTAGCATTTTGTGCATTTTGCATATATGCTACACAGCATGAGCGAGATATCTGAAGCTTTTCAGAACCTCAATCTTTACCCGGTGAATATAGAAGTTTCCCAAGAGTTTACTGGATACTTCGCTGATGTGGACCAACCTGTAGAATTCCATGCTCCACCTTTGACAAAGCCAAAACGATAGAAAAAGAAGAATTACGTGTGGGGACATCGTATACGTAGGAAAAAGCCAGCTCCAAAACTTCCTAAAATAAACAATCCTTTAGAAATAGCAAAAGAAACTGGTAAATAGCCGGAGATGGAAATTGAAGTTAAGGAAGATTCTAGGCAAATGGAGATACAGTTTGAGGAATATTCTCAAGAAATAGAAATGGAAGTAGGGCAAGGTTCTAGACCAACTCGGGTAAAAACCGGAGAAAGCTCCAACCACAGCCAGAGAATAACTTTTCAGGAAGAAATAGATATCCTATTCGCAAACTGTGAGACTATTCAGCCTGTTAATACGAATATTTTTACCTATCCTATCGAAAATCCAATCCCTATGAATTTTGCACCAGCAATCCCAGAACCAATAGTACACTCCCAACCTGTAGAAATGGAAGAATGGTGGACGAATGATTGGCAATTTCAAAATATTGTCAACGACCCTTATTCCTTCCTTCCGCAATTCGATCCAGAACCCCTACCTAATCCACCAATGAGCACTGAGAATATGGCTGAACTTCGCCATTTCGGTGAAGAGTTGATGGATGCAGGGAATAGAATCAGGGAGATAGGGGGACAGATTGCCTGGAAGTATGACGAAAGGGAACTTCGTTTTTAGGATGACGAGTGACGAGAGATAGGAGGATAGTAAAACTATAGTTGTGTAATAGTAATAGTGAAATCAGTTGTAACTACGAATAAAACGTTGTAAAATAGTGGTGTGTATCGATGCATACTATAACCAATATAAAAATGGAATCGAGAAATCGATAATTTTGACTTTTCGTGTATTGTGAATTGTCTGATTATTTGTGTATAACTACTAATTATCAGATACTAATTATATATATTATCAGATGGCAAATAGTGGTAATGAACCAGTAAATGAAGTTAATCAGTAGGAACAACATCCAGGGGATCAATATATGACTAGACAAGATATTGAAAATATTGTCGCTCAAGGGATAGCCAATGCTATTCCAGCATTCGTTGCTGCTGTAAAAAGTCCAATCGAACCGCAACATATCATTCCTAGTAAACGTACTACTGAAGATAACTTCAGTAATAGTATAAACGGTGGCAATAATCATGTTAATCATAATAATGAATCCCAGCACACGCCACTCCCTAAGAAACAGAAGGCTGCAACACCTGGTTGCACTTTCAAAGAATTCCTTGCTTGTAAACCCACTGAATTTGCAGGCAATGAAGGGGCAACTGCATCACTACGTTGGTTAGAGAAAACCGAAGCAGTAATTGCAATAAGTAAGTGTGCCCAAGATGATCAAGTCATGTACGCATCAAATCAGTTTAAAGAAGGAGCACTTGAATGGTGGAACACTGTGTTACAAGCTAAAGGAAGAAATAGGGCTTATGCTATGACTTGGGAAGAATTTAAGAATCTCGTAGAAAGAAAAATATGTCCTGAGTATGAAAAGGAACAAATGGCAAATAAGTTCCTAACTCATCGGATGTTAGGTGTGGATTGTCGTGGTTATACTTCGTCATTCTTCGAATATGCTAGAGTGGTACCTAACCTGGCTTCGCCAGAACCGGTACTCATTTCTCGCTATATTTGGGGATTAATTAGCGAAATTCGCAATATCGTTAAGGCTGCGAGACCTCGCACTATTGACGATGCAGTAGAATTAGCTAACACCCTAACTGATGAACTGATACGCACAAGAGATGATGATAGGAAGAAGGAATTAGCTCAGAAAATTACCCAAGGATTTAGGATGGGTAATAATAGTAATTTCAAAAAGAAAGGAACAGAGCAATCTTCAACTTTGCCATTCTACAAAATTTGCAAAAAGAATCATTTTGGAAGATGTAATAAACTTTGCAATTTTAGCAAAACGATAGAACATCGTGAAGAAAACTGCAGGAAGAAATCCATAATTTGTTACAATTGTGGAGAAGCCGGACATTTCAAAACAGAATGTCCTAAGTTAATCAAACCCGTAGACAACAAACCCAAAGCGACCGAAGGAGCTACTAAGAAGAATGCCAGAGCATTCCAGCTAACCACTCAAGAAGCAGAGCTCATTCCGGATGTCACAGCCGGTACGTTTTTAGTACACAACGTTTATGCAAAAGTATTATTTGACTCTGGTTCAAACCAAAGTTTTATAAATACTTCATTCTGTCAAGCTCTTAAGTTACCCTTAACTACCGTTAGGCAAATTTTTGCAGTCGAAACTGCAGATGGGAATTCAGTAAAAATCAATCAGGTTTTGCAAAAAGTAGAAATAGAACTCTCAGGTCATAAATTTGCTGCAAACCTATTGCCTATGAAATTAGCTGAATTTGATGTTGTGTTAGGAATGGATTGGTTAATAGCCAACCATGCTCAAATCATTTGTGATAGAAACTCTATAGAAATTCAATCACCTACTGGGAAAGTAATCATGATTACAGGAGATAAACCTCGAAAGCCGCTAAAGTTCATATCAGTAATGAAAATTGCTAATTATGAACGGAAACAAGGAATAGTATATATGATTTCAGTAATCATTCTACTAAAGGAAAAGAACTTAAGGAAATTCCTGTAGTCTCAGAATACCCAGATGTATTTCTGGATGATTTACCTGGGTTACCACCAGATAGGGAGGTAGAATTTAGGATTCATCTAATTCCAGGAACTACACCGATAGCCAAGGCACCCTATCAATTAGCTCCTACCGAAATGCTAGAATTAAAGAAGCAATTAGATGAATTACTAAGCAAAGGATTTATACAACCTAGTTCATCCCCTTGGGGTGCACCAGTATTGTTTGTGAAAAAGAAAGATGGATCAATGAGAATGTGTATCGATTATAGAGAGTTGAATAAGGTTACAATTAAGAATCGATACCCATTACCTAGGATTGATGATCTTTTCGATCAATTACAAGGCGCTAAATATTTTTCTAAGATAGATTTGCGCTCCGGATATCATCAATTAAAGGTTCAAGAAGAAGACATACCTAAAACTGCTTTTAGAACTAGGTATGGACATTATGAGTTTACAGTCATGCCCTTTGGGTTAACTAATGCACCTGCAGCATTTATGGACATGATGAACAGGATCTGTAAACCATATCTGGATAAATTTGTAATTGTTTTCATAGACGATATACTTATTTATTCAAAAGGTCAGGTTGAACATTGTCAACACTTGCATGCACTCTTAACTTTGTTAAGAAAAGAAAAGTTATACGCCAAATTCTCGAAGTGTGAATTTTGGCTACAAGAAGTGCAATTTTTAGGACACATGGTGAATCACGAATGTATTCACGTAGATCCTGCTAAGATAGAAGCAATTACCAATTGGAAGGTTCCGCAAACTGCAATGGAAATTAGAAGTTTTATAGGTTTAGCCGGGTATTATAGACGGTTTATTAAGGATTTTTCCAAGATAGCTGTACCATTAACTAAGCTAACCTGTAAAGCCACTAAGTTTGAGTGGGGACCTAAACAAGAAGAGGCCTTCAGAATTTTAAAACAGAAATTAACCAATGCTCCAATTTTAGCCTTACCAGAAGGAACAGAAGATTTTGAAGTATATTGTGATGCTTCAAAATTAGGATATGGATGTGTGTTGATGCAACGCAAAAAGGTAATTGCGCATGCTTCCAGACAATTGAAAAAGCACGAAGAAAACTATACGACTCATGATTTAGAATTAGGAGCTATAGTTTTTGCCCTTAAGATATGGAGACATTATCTGTATGGAAGTAAGTTTACTGTTTATACAGATCATAAGAGTTTAAGGTATATATTTGGGCAAAAAGAGTTAAACATGAGGCAAAGAAGATGGATGGAAATACTGAGTGATTACGACTGTGATATTCAATATCACGAAGGAAAGGCAAACGTAGTCGCAGACGCCTTAAGTCGTAAGTATCATGAGAAGCAAAGGCGAGTCCGTGCTCTTAGAATAAATCTACAAGTAGATTTAATGGAACAATTGAAAGAAATTCAGGAAACGGCAATCAAGGACGATGCCGAAGGAATGAAAGGTTACTTAAAAGAATTGGAACAAGGAAATGATGGAATTTGGAAATTCCACAAAAGCAGAATTTGGGTACCTAAGCAGGGAAATTTAAGATCAAAGATTTTAGAGGAAGCTTATAAATCTAGGTATACTATACACCCAGGAAACAATAAGATGTACCAAGATTTAAGAAAGAATTTCTGGTGGATAGGAATGAAGAAGGATATAGCCGAATACGTATCTAAGTGATTAACCTGTTCACAAGTTAAAGCCGAACAATAGAAACCTTCAGGTCTACTACAACAGTTAGAAATGCCTGTATGGAAATGGGAACTCATAACAATGGACTTTGTTACTAAGTTACCCAAAACCAGAAAAGGTAATGATGCGATTTGGGTAATTGTGGATCGATTAACCAAATCCGCTCATTTTCTACCAATAAAGGAAACCTTTAGCATGGAAAGGTTAGCCAAGTTGTACGTAGATGAAATAGTATCTTTACATGGAGTTCCACTCTCCATTGTATCAGATAGAGATAGTCGTTTCACTTCCCGTTTCTGGACAAGTTTCCAAGAAGCAATGGGAACCCGACTCAATTTAAGTACTGCATATCATCCACAAACAGATGGACAAAGTGAAAGGACGATCCAAACTCTGGAAGACATGCTCCGATCATGTGTAATTGACTTTGGAGGTAATTGGGATAACCATTTACCATTAATCAAATTCTCCTATAATAATAGTTATCATTCAAGCATCGAAGCCGCTCCATTCGAAGCACTGTATGGGCGCAAGTGCAGAACTCCCGTATGTTGGGCGGAAATAGGAGAAAGTCAATTATCAGGTCCAGAAATCGTGCAAGAAACCACAGACAAGATAACTCAAATCAAGGAAAGATTGAAAACAGCCAGAGATCGCCAAAAAAGCTATGCAGACAATCGTCGCAAGCCACTTGAATTCCAGATAGGAGACAAAGTACTGTTGAAAGTATCTCCTTGGAAAGGAGTCGTACGATTCGGTAAGAAAGGAAAACTGAGTCCAAGATATGTTGGACCATTCCCAGTGATTCAACGAATCGGACCAGTTGCTTATGGCTTACAACTACCAGAAGAACTAGCTGGAGTACATGATGTATTTCATGTATCCAATCTTCAGAAATGTCTATCAGACGAATCCCTGGTAGTACCTCTTCAAGACATTGAGGTAAATGAAAAGCTGAAATTCATAAAGAAACCCTTACAAATAGAAGATAAGAAAATCAAGTTTCTCAAACACAAGCGACTAGTACTGGTGAAAGTCAAATGGAATTCAAAGAGAGGACCAGAATATACTTGGGAACTGGAGTCAGAAATGAAGCGGAAATACCCTCATCTATTTCAATGAATCTCGAGGACGAGATTTTTCTTAAGGTGGGGAGGATGTAACAACTCTCATTAAAATTTATAATTAGAATGATAATTAGTCAATAAGGAAAACCTAATTGAGACACCCAAGTAATTCTGCACTAACCCTAAAAGTTTCAGAACAATCGGAATTAGGATCAGGGCCCCTAAAACTCAAGGGGGTAAACCCTAATTGATAATTATCTTTAAAATCACGTTGTACAGATTGAAACTAAATTTAAAAGTGAGTCATACAAGCTAGTCCCGTAGCCAGCTAGTCTACATAAATAGACTGCACCCCTTACGGACCGTAAGGGGAAATGCCATACGGTCCGTAAGAGTGTCAAAAATTCACTATAAATAGCAGACATTGGCAGTAGTTTTTAGAAGTTGAAACGACGTTAATACGCTCTGTGTACGTCGAGATAGATCAGTTACAACATAATTAAACACACACAGGTATCGAATTGCTGCCGCAAAACAGGGTAATCACTCGATCGCTATTACGATTCATTTTCCGAGATCAATATATCCAATGAATGTTTAAGTGCCGCCCACACCAGGGTGATACTTTGTCGTTCGTCGTTAAATCGATGGATGTTTAAGTATCTCACTTTGTCGTTCGTTGTGAGAATTTGATATCGTGAGTTATCGTAACTGCTGTATTGATCACTAACCCGGTTTTGTGTGCATTATTATTATTTTAGGTTAAACAAGGCTAAATCATATTCTGTCCGTGTTAAATCTGCAATGTGAGTCATTCTCTCTTTTTATCAAATGTTTTACAATACTCCAAATTATTTTCAGAATTATAATCACAGTGATTAAGTTGATGTAATCACCAAATTACAGCCAGTATGTGGGGTATTGTGCACATTACTACTGTTTTTATCACTTTATGTGGGCGAACCTAAAATTTAGTGATACGTCATTCATTGGGGCAGCCAATGGTGATATGACCACTGTCACAGATCCGATCGAGTGACAAATACTGTGGGTAGTTGGTTGATATCAGAAACATATGTAAAAGATCTTAATACTGTGAATTATAACAAATGTGTCATTTTCAGTAAAATGAATGATTCACTCAGTATTTCCCCGCTGACAAAACCTTTTCAAACATGTTTCAGGTGATCTACTGTAATTCAGGAAAAGTGCCGGAGAGCATTTCAAGCTTACGATAGTGGCTCAGTATAAAATAAAGAAATATGTTTTGAAATAAAGATTTATCAGAAAAATCTTATTATTGTAAATTATCAGGGTTTTATCCCGAGTTATGAAATAAAATAATAAAGGAAAAGTTTTTAGCTTTATAACGATCCTGATGTTAAAGAATTCCGCTGCTAAAATCACATAAACAAATATCACGGGATTTCTGTCCCGCGGCTCCTGAAACGGGTAAAACCGGGTCGGGGGCCGTGACAGTAACCAGTAATGCCATATGACTTTTCACAACTTCTTCAGAAAAATTCTGTCCATTTTGAAGATGCAATGCCACATTGCACTGAATCATATGTCCATTACCAACATTTGCACTTTGAACACTTGGAGGATTGATATTTGAAAATCCACTAGTATTGATTGAACTTTGACTAACTGATCCAGATGAATTTCCTGCACTAAACGCAGTTTGGATCTTTGGACTTGCTTCAACATTTTGAACATTTCCTTTGTAGTACAATTTGATATCTTGTTGATTGCTTGAGTGTTCATTCTGGCAATCTTTTGTTGTTCAAGATCCTGTACCTCAAGCTTTTCAATAAACTATCCAATTGACAATCTGCTAAACTCTCCAGAATTCTTTAAGATCATGAGATAAGTTCCCCATTCTTTCTGCGGTAAAGCATCATCTGACTTCTCAACCCATTCTGCTGGAGTTTTTGTAATTTTCAACTGAGACATGGTACGCACAAGATGATAATATCTTTCAATGAGAGTCTTTGTAGACTCCCCTGGCATACTTGTAAACAACTCAAATTCTTTCTTCAATAGTGATTTTTTGCTATTGATCATTTCTGTACTACCTTCGAATTTCTTCTCTAGTGCCTCCCATATTGAATGAGCACTATCATCATGCTGAAGCAACGCAAATATATCTTCTTTAACAGCTTGTTGTAACAGACTGATCATCATTTTCTCTCCTTTATAACTATCTCTCTCTTTGTCAGTAAATTCTGAGATGATTTTATCAACATTAAAAGCAGTCTGTGGTCTAACATATTTTGTTTCAATGCTTTCCGAAGCTCTCAGATGGTTTTCCTGAACCCAATTCTCAAAACGTTTTTTCCATCCATAGTATTCTTCAATTCCCATAAGTTTTGGGGGCTTTTTGCAAAGTTCCAGTTTCGTTTTCCAAGTTCATGTTTTGAGCAATGGAAGCTGGAGTACTCGGGGATGTAGCAAACGCGTTGTAGAATTCTTCTTCCATGATTCGATAACACGGTTATCAAGACAAACAACTTCCAAACGAGATTAACTTTCAAGCGAGATTATTCCAAGCGAAATTTCATGCACACATACTTCAAACGGAAATAAAGTTCAAACGGGATTAACAATTCAAACGATATTATCTAATTTCGTTTAAACTGACCAACAAATTCTAATTTTGCGCAGAATCAGAAAACCAAGTTCAAGCGGAATTACGCTTTTCGAACAGAATTATGAATTCCGTGCGGAATTAGCAATACCTTCAAACGGAATTAACCAATTCAATTAATTTCGTGCGGAATTATTGTGCAACTTCAAGCGGAATTACGCTGATGTCATAATTTCGCTTCAACTGTTTAAACGGAATTACTTGTTTTATCAAATTTTGATTGAATTAAGGTCCAATTATCTCAAGGATTTGTTAAAACACTGTTTCGCTTGTGATATGTGAAATTCAGATCATTTTGACCGTTAGAACTTGTTCAATTAAGAAAAGAGGGTGTAGAAGCAAGAAAACGAGATAAAATCAAGCTGATATCTGCAGAACTCCTCCTCCTGAGCTCTGATACCAATTGTAGGATCGTTGTCGGACCCGTAATGAGTCAATCAGAGGCATTCTACTCAGAATGAAAGGCAGAAACAGACATAATGAGTTGAATTCAGCAAGATATTCACTTTAATTGTCGTTTATATTGATCTGGAACAGTTTTACAGCAAGACGACACTTCGACAGAGCTTCGCCATCGGAAAACACCAAGCTAATTTCGTTACAAATGACACGAGATTACATCCCATAGTGTGTCTAATTTCGCATGAACATACTCACACGAAATCACAATACACACGAAATAACAATCTTGCACGGAATTACCTTGTAATTCGGTACGAAATTACATGAGGACCATTACAAGCGAAATTACCATCTTAAAGCGGAATTAACTTCTGTCTTGATTTCTTGATCTTCGTGCCATGAGCTATGCAAGACTCGATACAAGACGAAGTCGACAGACGTATGCACCAACATAACACTATATAACAATATATAACGCTATACATCTATCATAGACATGCCTTGAAAAATATAACACTATAACACTATATAACTCTAAAATAACACTATAACACCATATAACACCATATAACACCAAAAAACACTATATAACACAATATAAAAATATATAACACTATATAGTTCTGAATGAAATGACACAAATTCGTAGATTAATTCTTAATTTGTATTCCTATAATTAAGGGTGGCGGTTATGGAAGGTTATCACTTAATTAAATTAATAAGAAAATTACTTGTTTACCCTTTTGAATTAATTTAGATTTAGAACACTTGTCATCACCACACTATTTCTCAACCTTCTCACACTTTTAGATTAATGTACAGAATCCTCTACCTAGAAGAATATATATATATGAGAATACCAAAAAACTAGTTTAAATGAGAAAACCAAAAAACCACCTAAAAGAAGCCTAAAAAATATACCAACTTTTTTCTTAAAATTCGCTATTTTTAATTTAGAAAAAAATAAGTACTACACATCTGCATTAATACGAAAAAACCTAATCCCCCTAACACACCCACACACCGCCCCCACCTAAAACCTAACCCCCCCCCCCCCCGCCTAAAAAAAAACTAAAACTAAAACGTAAACCTCTCCAAAAATCTAAACCCCCTTCCCCCACCTAAAACCTAACCTTAAACTTAAACGCCCCAATAACCTAAAACCTAAACTCCCCAATAACCTAACCCTAAAAGCTAAAATAAACCCAAAACCTAAATCTTAAGGCTAAATTACATGTGCAAGGAAGTTCATCCTAACTCGTTGGTAAGGGTCCACAAGAGTAGGGTGAGCGAATTTTCCATCAAGGTAAGGAATTCAGTCCTATCTTATGGTCAAATTTCGTAAAATAAATATTAGTGGATTGAAAGTCGTCACCAAAGTAAAGGTTTCACTCTTATTTTGGTGAGATGGTTTCGTTTTGTGAAATACGAGTGTCTTCGTGTCGTAGCATAGTTTTGCCTTAGGAAAGGCACACTTTGGGACCAAAGGATAGATAAGAAGCATATTAAGAACAACCAAATATTTTTAAGCATGACACGGGAATGGTTAAATAAGCACAAGTAACACTCGTGCGGGTTTTCTTAACTATAGTCTAGGTCAAACATGGAAATTTTTCCAAATTTCCTAGAATTAAGACTCTGATACCAATCTGTCATACTCCAATCGATGGTAAAAACATCGAGGTGAGACGTAATAGATTGCTCAAAGACAACATAACACTAACTTTGCGACAATAAATTGTAAAAACAAAATTTCATTTTATTTCAGTAAATCAAGCATTAATTGTTCATGAAAATGGAAAGTACGACAACTAGAATTTCAAAATTAACAATATTAAAAACCGCAAATTAAAACTAGAGCATCTAATCCACCCTAAATCTTTTCTTGCGAAATCATCATCAAATATTTCATTCAACATGTATAAAATATCCCTCAACACAAATTATATCAGTGAGAATACTATTTTGTCTACATAGCATAAGTATGAATAAAATCTCAAATCCACATGTTAATTGTATACTAAGTCATATAATCATACTAGCGTGCAAGACTAAATATCAACCCAAAGTTTCCACTAGCATAACTGTAACACCCCGAAAACGGGTTTGGTAATCAAATCCCGTTAATACTAGATGACGGGTAAAGTAACGTTATAGGTAAAAGTAAACCGGTGAATATTAGGATTTTAATTAAATGAACCTAATATTAGATAAAAACGGTATAAAGGCTTTTGAGGAAACAAAGTATACAGAAGGCCCGAGATTTAACGGGACTTAAAATAAAACGGGTTATGACTTCCCGAACCCATTAAGTTAACTAGGAATGTTTAACCTAGTTAATAAGGGGAATATTACTAGAAATAGGTGGGTTATGGTCTACTTAATGACTAACCAAACTAGAGGGACCTAAGTTGCCAAAAAAGAGACTTGAATTATAAAAACAAAATCAAAACACAACACACACTTCGTGTGTGTGTGTGCGTACGCCCAGGAGCAAGAACAAGGGGCTCCAAACCCTAGTTCAACAAATTGATCCAATTGAAGCCCAAATCAAGAGCCAAATCAATGCATGAACGCAAATTCGTTATCACCAAGCCAAGGGGATCATAAGGTATGTCGAATTTCTAACATTCGTGAAGTTGTAAAAAGTTGGTAATCATCCTAATCGTGAATTAGGCATGGATTAGAGAAGCTAGGCTAGATTAGTGATGTATACTTGCTTAGAAACGAAACCCTAAGTGAAAATCATACATAACATCCTATGAATTGAAGGATTTGATGAATTAACACACTTAGATAAGTGGGTTTTAAGGTTATGATGAAATTGGTGGTATAACTATGCTTAGAATCAACATGCATGATAACAAATAGAAGGTGTTCGATTGAACCATGAATTTGGGTACAAGATCATACTTCTCACTAAATGGGTTTTGTATGATATAGGGAACTTGATGTTAAGATCATGATGTAGATACTTGAAATCATGTTACCTAGTAGTTAATGTGTAAAATTTGATATCGTTAAAAGTTTGGATGAAATGTCTAAGCGAAATTCCATAAACCAAATGTGCAATGAATAAGTTGATAAGTCGATTGACTTTAAAAAGTCAACCCGGCCAACTATATGACCGAATGACAAATTCAATATAAGAAGCGTAGGATGGAATAGTCGTAAATGATTATGACTAACCTAACCATCTTACAATTACAATGATAGTTTAACGCTTGGCAAGCTAGGTGAAAGCTTGGGGAAGGAAGCAGATCAAACGAATCAAGAATGAAGGAAAAGCGCAATTCGGATGCAAGGTAAGTAAAGCTTACACCATTTTTTATGTAATACGTATTGGTTTTATATATCATGATGAATGTAAAGTCTTGTTTGAATTATGATGTTCCGACACGACATGTGCGGTTCAGAACAAAAGACAATGTTTATAAACCATGTTTAATGGTTAAAAGAGAGCTAATACGGTTATTTAATCATGAAATGGTCAAAATTTAACGAGTCATATAGTTAAGATGGTAAATAATATCATCTCATAAAGATTCACGGTCATTTAGACCAAACAGATCAAAAGGTGAAATTATCACCATTTGATAATATTGACTAATGGGTTGTCAAGTTGTATGATTTTAGGAATAAATAGCACCCAGATATTCACATTGCTATTACTTAGCGGCCACTAAGGCAAGGTATTAAAACGGCTTAATGCATTGATCCGAGTCAGGTATGTAAAATGGTTCAACTCATCACTTAGAACTTGAGGTTCTCTAAGAGTTAAACAAGGTCTTGGATATTCGGTTATCTTATAGGTAAACCGAATGATTTAAGTTAAAATCGTGGTGTTTTAGAGAAATAATGGTTTCTAATCAGAATTATAGTTAAAAGATCGGATTTTGGGTCAAACAAGTGTCTATAAGTTATTCGTCGTAAAAGAAGGACTTAAATTGACGAAAACGCCCTCGTAGGCTAAATTGAACAAACAACCCTTAAAGGTTGTTTGGAAACAAGTTTTACGATTAGATAAATACTTAGGACGAGTATAGAAGTTGAAAGATGTAATACGTTAGTCAAATGGCTCTATTTGAGACTTTGCCGTAAAGTAACGAGTTGAGGGGTAAAACTCGATTTATATAGATTACCATAGTAAACCCACCATAAATACAGTTGTGGTGGAAAATTATATGATAAGAAATGTGGTAATGTAATGCTAGAAACAATCGAAAGCGATTTTAAGTTAGAAGGTGCTTAAATACCCTTAACGGGTCAAAATAAGAACTTGAGCATAAACGGGTTTCTATTATGTAAGAAACCCATGATTTGAGATTAATATGATAGGAGATGTGGAATTTATGAATTTCATGAGTTTAAAGAGCAAATAAACATGTTTGTTTGATAAAAATCAAACGGGTCAAAATTTGGTAAAAAGGGGAATCAGCCAAAGACTTAAAAGTCTAAAATTTTGTTAAACCGGATGTTGGATTTTAACTTCATAAGGTGGAGAATCAAATTACAATCACGTAGGAAGAAACGGTAGGTCAAACGGACAAGCGGATTGAAAGATACGAAAGTTTTCGTGTCAAAAACCGTAAAATGGAAGGGTCTGATACAGGGGCCACCGCAACTTACGGTGCCCATTGTAAGTTATGGTGGGGGCTGAAATCGTTACGCCAGTTCACTCCTGCCTTACGGTAGGGGTACTTTAAAACAGGGGCCACCGTAACTTACGGTGCCCACCGTATGTTACGGTGGAGGCCAGTTTCAACTCCTTGTTTCTGGAATCACGAGATTAATGTTGGGATTTCTTTCCATTATCATTATCTTGCCTAGTACCGTTAATTAAACTATCAATACTAACATTTAAGCTGGTATTGATCATAGGTGAATGTCGAGAGTCCCGGATGAAGATCAAGCGTCGAGCAAGAACTGAACACACATTAAACGAAGCTTCCGCAATGTTGTTTCGTCGTTTTTCTTAAATGGCAAATTAAATTACACTATGTTGTTTTGCTTTCAAGTTTAGAAAAGTTTTAATAAACCAATATTTGAGTATGAATGTATATATATAATTACTCAGTAATTTGTGATTATTTACGGAAATCGCTAAATAAATTTATGGTTGTTACAAGTTGGAATCAGAGCCTTGGTTTAAGAGATTCAAGTATGGTGGGGAAAACTATGCTTGGACTTAAACCTTATGCTCTTGATGAAGATTGGTGTTTGATTCGAGGCTTGATCGCAAATCCGGTAAGTGCATGTATGTTAATGGTTTAGCGTATTAAAGTGTTGTAAACAACACATAGGGTTATTGTGTAATACACGTTACCCAAATTCAGTGATAGATATAGCTAACAAAATATAGTAGAAAAGCCTTGTATTATGATACGGGCGTTTAGTAAAGTTGACATGACTAACTTTTGTGAATGTCTTAATTGAAGGACACTTGCATTTAAAGATGACAAGGGTTAAACAAATTACAGATATGACAGAGGAACGGTCCGAAGTATGACAAGAGGAGCATGCTCACCAAGGACTAAATCGCATAACGACCGCGAACAAGGTTAATGGCAAGGAACGCCTGTCGGGGCAAGCATTACCAGGTGCGCGCTTTTAAATATAATCACACAAATAGCAATATGCAACAAACATGTAGAGAATGATTGTTGCATATGTAAATTAGAAACTTGGAAAACCTGAATAGAATACCTATCTAGGATATTATTTCCAAGAAAAACTAAATAGAGGCGTTACTTACGTAGGGCGTGATGTGAAAACTATAAAAAGGTCGTGCATGTCATGTGTTAATCGCTTACTCTGGCCAAGTAAGTAGTGGCATATGATACCATGAGCTTCTTATAGCGGACACATTTACATCTGATGTAGTAGGGACAGGGTAAATGGGACAAATTAAAAGTACCCAAATGAATCAAATGAATCAAATGAATAGAATATTTGATAAAATGTAAACGCACAGCCGGGTGACGGATCGAGTATACTCACAGCGATTGATTGATGGATTGAAGGGAGCGCTGGAGAGTATGGTTAGCCTGAATAGTTTGATAGAATAACGATGAGTAACGCGTAAAATGGAAACAAGTGATGATGGGTCGATCAGCCTGGTCGATCGAACTGGAGGTTCGATCAAACGGGTTGTTCGTTCGGTTGGACAGTCCGTTCGGACAGCCTGTTCGATCGGCTGGTAGGCTCGATCGGTTGGACTGTTCGAGTGGATTGTTTCTTCCTTTGAGTAGGATGTGTTTGTGTACGATGCTTGACCTTTTGAAGTTTTCGTTGTAGTTTTTGAGAACTTTGAAGTGTTCTTACCTTTCAGGTCGATCGATCGAACGGGCCGTTCTATCGGTCGGCTTAACCGATCGGTTAGACACTTCGGTTGTGAGTCCTCAGCTGGGTGTCACCTGATCGGACAGCATGTTCGGTCGGGTGGCACTCCAATTCATCGAACGAGTTGAAAAATCGATTAAGTGTTGAAGCATAGTATCTCATGATCCGAAGAGTAATTCGACCCAAACCGTAGTTCGATCGAACAGCACTTCGTTAAATCCTAGACTTCATGAAATTGTTAAAGAGTGGGGCCATGTGCTAGCCGATCGGCTGGCCTGGTCGATCGGCTGACATGTCCGATCAGTTGGGCTGTTCGTTCGAACAGCCTGTTCGATCGGTCAGCATCCTGACCTGGTCGACCTGTTCGTCTAACACTTGGCTGTTCTGATTGTTTGACGTTATATTGAGGTATTTTGACAACGAGCTGAACCATGGCACCTTCGTTCTTACTTGTTTCCCCTGCTCGGACAGGAATCACCCAAGTCCGGCCGGCGAACGGTACGGAACGATAGTTTAACGTTTAACCTGGAATTGGTGAACCTCGTAGATAGAATCCGAATCTCGAACCATGCAACCATTAGAATGATTGGTGAGTTGGCTCAAGCTCCGTTTCTACCGGTTTGAAGGCATTTAGTGTAAAAGAGTTGAAATAAAGTTAGAAATCCTTCATTCAATCCTTTACACCATGTAAATGTTCAGATCTGTGATAGATCTTAGTTTGTTTATGTGGAAATCGGCTAGATCCAAGTGATTCTTGGTGGATTGAGGCCAAAACATGAAGTTCTTGAAGAACACCATGATGACATCATCCTAGAATGCTTAGATCTTGATGATTTCACGGTTAGAAATCAAGATTTGAAAGATAGAAAGGTGTAGGAGTGTGTATTGACCAAGAAAGTACAAGATTTAGGATGAAAACTTACCGAAATCGGAATAAATCTGAGAAAAGGAGGGGAGCACGAGCTGATCGGTCAGAGGGTTTCCAAAAGTGGAAAGAATGACAATGACGGGCCTATTTATAGGCTTCCCAAAGAGGAAAGGGCTGGCCGATCGGCCAGGCACCCCGATCGGACAGCCTGCTCAATCGGACACTCCGTCCGATCAGCTGGGCTGTTCGATCGGCTAGGAGCCTATTCGATCCACAGCCTGCTTTGAGTGTTCGGTGCGATGATTTCTGATATTTCGATTTCGATTGAGGACAATATGAATACGATAAAGTTTCCTATACAAATTACTTTTAATCCCAACCACTATTTCTACATACAAGCATCTATATTTCACGCTATCCTTTCGCTACCATTCGTCATAATTCGATTTCGATTGAGCTCGATTGAGTTTCGAGTTTCGATTCTATTGATTCAATTGATCACCACACATAACATAAAGTAACATGCACAAGTAACACATAAGGCACACACACACGTATAATACAATCAAAGTTTGCGTAATTCGAGTTTCGAGTTCGATGATGATTCGACTAGCTTGATTATTGATTGATTAACTTTATCGCATTGTTACTTCCTACTATTCACAGTCGTAAATCGTTTTGCGTCGATTAAACATTCGATTACTTCGACTCCTTTGATTAATCAACACTTACTCCACATAATACAAATAAAACATAAAATAGACTAATTACAGTCAAAGAAGTCAAACTTGACTTGGACTTTGACTTTGACTTTGACATTCGAAAACACGGGGTGTTACAGCCTCCCCTTGTTTAGGGAATTTCGTCCTGAAATTAGGCTGAAAGCTGCACAGCACCGTGAAGAATCTTACCAATTTCTGGCTTCAGATCTTCATTTAAACAACTGCGGGTACTTAGCTTCATGTCGCTTTCGAGTTCCCAAGTAAACTCCACGCCTCGTTTGCCTTCCCATCGGACTTTCACGATAGGGATGCGCAAGCGTCTGAGTTGCTTGGTTTGGCGATCCATGATTTCGACAGGCTTTTCTACAAAATGCAGCGTTTCATTGACTTGAAGGTCGTCGAGAGGTACAATCAGGTCATGGTCAGCTAGACACTTTCGGTGTTCGACACATGGAAAGTTGGGTGGATGTTAGTAAGTTCCTCCGGTAGTTCGAGTCTGTAGGCGACTTTTCCGATCCTTTCCAGAATCTTAAAAGGTCCAACATATCGAGGCGCTAGTTTCCCTTTCTTGCCGAATCTGACCACACCCTTCCAAGGTGATACCTTTAGGAGTACGTAGTCACCAACATCAAATTCAAGGGGCTTGCGTCTTCTATTGGCATAACTTTACTGTCTATCCCTGGCTTTCGACAAATTGTCTCGAATCTGGAGGATTTTGTCAGTCGTTTCTTGCAGTAACTCGGGACCGGTTAATTGCGAGTGACCGATCTCGTGCCACACAATAGGCGAACGACATCTTCTTCCATATAAGGCCTCGAATGGTGCCATTTGTATGCTGGTATGATAGTTGTTGTTGTACGAGAATTCGACTAACGGTAGGTATTTGTTCCAACTACCACCGAAGTCTATGACATACGCGCGGAGCATGTCTTCAAGAGTACGGATCGTTCTTTCAGTCTATCCATTGGTTTGAGGATGGAAGGCGGTACTTAGGTTAAGCGACGTACCAAGAGCTGCTTGAAACGTTTCCCACAATCGCGAAGTAAACGGAGCGTCACGGTCTGAAATTGTCACGAGGCGTACCATGATTACAAATGATCTCGTCGGTGTAGATTCGGGCTAGTCGTTCTACCTTGTAGTCTTCCCGTATTGGCAAGAAGTGAGCTGATTTGGTCAGACGATCAACTATAACCCAAATGCTGTCGTGACCTATTGGCGTGGGCGGAAGTTTGGTTATGAAATCCATAGCTATACTCTCCCACTTCCATATAGGGATTGGAGGTTGTTCGAGTAAGCCAGAAGGTCGTTGATGTTCAGCCTTAACTCTTGCGCAGGTCAGGCAACTTCCAACATAAAGAGCGATATCCCGTTTCATGCCCGGCCACCAGTACTTGTAACGAAGGTCCTGGTACATTTTATCGGCACCGGGATGAATAGAATATCGGGATTTGTGGGCTTCGTCCATGATAATCTTTCGCAAATCGGTCCGCTTAGGGATCCAAATTCGGTCTAGATAATAGAAAATACCATTTGCTTTGCTTACAAGCTGACCTCCATCGTGATAAATCCTCTCTTTCTTCAAAGTACGTTCGTTAAAACAAGCATGCTGGGCTTCGCGGATGAGGGTTTCGAGATCATGGTGGGCTTGGGTATTGCGAATACTGAGCAAATAACTCCGTCTGTTGAGCGCGTCGGCAACAACATTTGCCTTGCCCGGGTGATAACGAATCTCACAGTCGTAATCGTTAAGAAGTTCTACCCATCAGCGTTGACGCATGTTAAGTTCTTTCTGATTAAAGATGTGTTGTAAACTCCTGTGATCGGTGAAGATCGTACACTTGGTACCATACAGGTAGTGTCCACAAATCTTCAATGCAAAGACAACTGCGCCTAGCTCAAGATCATGCGTTGTATAGTTCTTTTCATGGATTTTGAGCTGACGAGATGCGTAAGCTATAACCTTGTTCCGTTGCATGAGAACACAGCCAAGACCAAGGTTGGAAGCATCACAATAGACAATGAAATCGTTGTTTCCGTCAGGCAATGGGAGAACAGGAGCATTGCAAAGCATATGCTTGAGGGTTTGAAAAGCAGACTCTTGTTCAGTTCCCCAAACAAAAGACCCGTCTTTATGCGTAAGAGCGGTAAGCGGCACAGCGATCTTAGAGAATCCATCGATAAATCGTCGATAATAGCCCGCTAGTACGAGAAAAGAACGAACTTTGGATGGGTTCTTAGGCGTAATCCAGCTCTTAACTGCTTCAATCTTCGCAGGATCGACATGAATACCTTGACTATTAAGGATGTGACCCAGAAATTGAACCTCCTCCAGCTAGAATTCGCACTTGGAGAACTTGGCGTAGAGTTGATTCCCCCGGAGTAGCTCGAGAACCAAACGTAGATGTTGCGCGTGTTCGGCTTTCGACTTGGAATAGATCAAGACATCGTCGATGAACAGGATGACGAAACGGTCTAGAAATGGCTTACACACGCGATTCATCAGATCCATGAAAACCGCGGGTGCGTTAGTTAAACCAAAAGGCATAACAACGAATTCATAATGGCCGTATCGAGTACGAAAAGCGGTTTTAGGGATGTCTTCCTCTTGAATGCGCAATTGATGATAACCTGAACGTAGATCGATCTTCGAGAAACACTTGGCACCTTGCAACTGATCAAATAAGTCATCGATTCGAGGTAGAGGATAACGGTTCTTGAGGGTTAACTTGTTCAACTCCCGATAGTCGATGCACATCCTGAACGACCCATCCTTCTTTTTAACGAAAAGGACTGGCGCGCCCCAAGGAGAGGTGCTCGGGCGAATAAAGCCTTTTTCAAGTAACTCCTGGAGTTGGTTCGAAAGTTCCCGCATCTCGGATGGAGCGAGTCGATAAGGAGCTTTGGCAACAGGGTTAGCTCCAGGAATAAGGTCAATACGAATGTCGATATCACGACTTGGCGGTAGTCCGGGAAGATCATCAGGGAACACCTGAGGAAATTCACGAACCACTGGAACATTTTTGACTTCGGCCTTCTTTTTCTTTTCCTTATCCGCTACTACAATGTTGGCCAAGAAAGCTCTGTATTCCTTGCGGAGATACTTGCTAGCTTGGATACATGACATGAGTTTGAGACCTTTCGAAGCTGTTTCACCGTATACACATAATAGGTCACCATTTGCGAGCGAGAATCGAATCATTTTATCAAAACACACAACTTCAGCATGGTTTTCGCGAACAAAGTCCATGCCTACTATGGTGTCGAAACTTCCGAGCTGCATCGGAATAAGGTCGATTGGGAAGATGTGATTGTTGAGCTCGAGGGTACAATCACGGAGAACAGAATTAACGGCGAAGGTTCTTCCAGTAGCAACTTCGACTTCGAATGACGAGGGGAGATAAGAACGCTTACGACTAAGGAGCTTTTCGAATTTAAACGACACAAAGTTGTTATCGGCTCCAGTATCAAACAAACATGATGCATAAATACCATTCACAAGGAACGTACCATTAACCACGTTGTTGTCAGCCTGAGCTTGACGGGCGTTGATGTTGAAGGTTCTGGCACGGGCTGCTTGTTGCTATTGCTGAGGCTGCTGCTCCTGCTGCTGGGGCTCTTGTTTCACAACGCTGTTTGGGCACATGATTGCAAAATGGTTAGTGTCACCACATGCAAAGCAGACTCGAGCATTGACCGCGGGTGCTTGAGCTGCGGGTTGGCCTTGAGGGGCTAGGAGTAGAGCTTGATGAGCGGCGGCAGGAGCTGCGGTGTTACGCGGACCATAGCGACAGTTCGTAGTGAAATGACCGTAGAGGTTGCAGTGAGCGCAGAAACGACAGGCGATTCCCACAGGATGATGATATGAGCATGTTGGGCAGAGCGGGTGGGGACCTGTGTAAGCACGCTTTGCTGGCGGTGCATTGGTCACTGGAGCTGGTCGGTGATGAGACTGCTGCTGAGCCTGTATGGCTTGCAGAGGAGCAGCAGTTGTTGTGACAGCACAGTTCTTGTTGCTGGAGCTGTTGTTGTTGTGCTTCTTCTTTCGGCGTGATGACTTGGAGGGTTGAACAGTGGAGTCGGCAGTTGGTGCTGTAGTAGCTTGATGCAGAGACTTGGATGGCTTATCCTAGAAACCAGCTTTTACTCGCTTGTCATTGATCTCGGCGGCAAGCAAGTAAGTCTCCTCAATTGATGATGTCTTGGCGGCATGAACAAAGTCGGCAACAATCAGGTAGAGCTCGAATGTACTTCTTGATGGCCATGTCTGGCTTCTTGACTTGATCGGGACAGATAATGCTAAGCTGCTTGAAGCGAGCAGTTAAAGCAGCGTTGTCTCCGTCCTTCTGCTTGATGTTCCAAAACTCGTCCTCCAGCTTTTGGCGTTCATGAGGAGGACAGAATTCGTCCATCATGATGGCCTTCAGCTCTTCCCAAGTCAGCTCATAAGCTGCATCATTCCCGCGTTTGTTTCGTTCGGCCGTCCACCAGTCTAGAGCTCGGGACTGGAAGACGCCGGTCGCATTGAGGGTACGGAGATTTTCAGGATAGCCGCTTTGGCGCAGAGTGACTTCAACCGAATCAAACCATTGAAACATGGCGGTAGGGCCATCTTTTCCGGTAAACTCTTTTGGTCCGCACGCCTTAAACTGTTTGAAGCTGAAAACGGTCTTGTTAGCATCCTTAGGAGCATCGCTTCGCGACTCCTCAGATGATTTGCTGACGTTTTCATACACCTCGCTCACAGCTTTTGCCACTTGCTTGGCGATGATAGCAGCGAGACGCTTGTCTCTCTTTTCTTGGCGAGTAAGAGGGTTTCGGTGTCCAGATGACGACATGGTCTGCAACAGACATCGTCATAGGTCTCAGACACAACAAATTGAATCTAACCTCACACGTCTACTATTTACTAAAGCTCAAGAACACGATAAGGCATGAATCACATAAACACATAGGCACAAAACCACAGATTCACGTAATCACAGAAGCACAGAAGCATCTAGAGCACAGAATCACAGAAGCATAGAAGCACATAAGCACATACGCTTTTAAGCACAGATGTAGTCAGAATACAGAAACCTATCCTTCCCAATTCGCGTATCGTTCGAATATAGTGATCGCGAATAGCATATCGGGTAGTATAGTATAGTCGTATAGCGTGTCGGGTAGTATAGCATAATCGCAGCATAATATTGCGTAAAATTGCAACGACTTGTTAGCGTCTTAAGATAGAATAGCAATACGAGTCATGCGTGTCGATTGAAGTGATAGCGAAAATCGAATAATCTTCAAAATTAAAACACGTAAACAGATAAGTACACTTAAAACACATAAAATCAACGAGTTATCAGAGTTGGCAGTTGCGGGCTCAGAATCGAAACACACAAAATCGGGGGATAGATCGGCTACTAGACATCGACTACCTAAAGCGATTCGACTATTCACAGTGGACTTGTCGTCACTTTCCGACTTTCAGGTTCGCGTTGCTGCCTCGATTCTTGGGCATTCAATACGCATTCCCTAGGTCATACTCATGAGTTCAGGTCGTTAGAGTCCATCGAGGCTTTGGTGAGATAGATAAAAATCTGGAACAAGCTGTCAAGGTTAGGGTTTCACCCCTAGCTTAACAACTTCTTCCTTATTTTAGTAAAAATTGAGGAGATTACTCATCAAAATATGGATTTCACTCCTGATTTGGTATAATTCTACTCGTTGGTTCTGAAAACTAATGAAGAAATCATTGATGAATTGATAAAATCAGCGTTGATCAAGCAATTTAGTCGAGAGTTTGTGGTTTTCACACCTAATCCTGACTAAATCGCTTGATTCTTTTTGAAAAATTCGAGTGCAGTGATAGCGAAGAGTAACAGGATATAGCACATAAGCTTGGTCTGTTGGTTCCTAACTATAGTCTAGGTCTCTAAGACAGCGACCCGAACTAGGTCGTGTCTTGCCTAATTCCCAATAGTTATGGCTCTGATACCAATCTGTCACACCCCAACCGATGGCGGAATCATCGGAGCGTGGCACTGAGCGAAACAGATTGTCCAGAAGTTTCCACAACAACTATCATTACTATTTAGTTTAAATAATACGTCCCATACCGTATCCCAAATAATAAAACAAGTTATTACAGATAAGCATCTAGTCAAATATACTGTTCCGACAACTCAGATTTAAATTAAAATATAAATATTGTTTAAATGCCTCTAGAGACTCGGTTCTGCAAGATCTACAGACAACTATGCTCTAGACGCTTATTCCTAGCTCGACTTCCTAGCAGATAAGCATCCTAATTGCCTGTCACATACGTTAAAATAAGTCAATACATAAAATGTAAAGGTGAGCATACAAGTTTGATAATAGCATAATAGAGTTCGAAATAGTTTACGCATAACCAGCACGTACACAGAGGAAAACGAAGCATGTTAATTATCAACATGGATCTATCGATACCAATGACTGCGGGTTGACTGCCCGAGGCAGTTCGCAATACATGATTATCACCGTAATCCATGCAAGTAATTGTCCTTAACAACCCTCGTGTGAACGGGTGCTGAGTCCAAACTATAGTACTACGTCGTTAAGGCAGGTAGACAACATTCCACGTGTAAACATAACAACAAGCATTCATTTAGTCATGTAATACATGCATAACGGTTAGCGTATAAATAATTGAGTAGTGTGTTCGATTGTGATTTAGATAAGTAACGTATGTAACACCCAAAAGTGCTAAAAGCAAAAAGGGATCGAGTATACTCACAGCGATTGATTGATGGATTGAAGGGAGCGTTTGAGAGTATGGTTAGCCTGAATAGTTTGATAGCATAACGATGAGTAACGCGTAAAATGGAAAGAAGTGATGATGGGTCGATCAGCCTGGTCGATCGAACTGGAGGTTCGATCAAACGGGTTGTTCGTTCGGTTGGACAGTCCGTTCGGACAGCCTGTTCGATCGGCCGGTAGGCTCGATCGGTTGGACTGTTCGAGTGGAATGTTTCTTCCTTTGAGTAGGATGTGTTTGTGTATGATGGCTTGACCTTTTGAAGTTTTCGTTGTAGTATTTGAGAACTTTGAAGTGTTCTTACCTTTCAGGTCGATCGATCGAACGGGCCGTTCGATCGGTCGGCTTAACCGATCGGTTAGACACTTCGGTTGTGAGTCCTCAGCTGGGTGTCACCTGATCGGACATCATGTTCGGTCGGGTGGCACTCCAATACATCGAATGAGTTGAAAAATCGATTAAGTGTTGAAGAATAGTATCTCATGATCCGAAGAGAAATTCGACCCAAACCGTAGTTCGATCGAACAGCACTTCGTTCAATACTAGACTTCATGAAATTGTTAAAGAGTGGGGCCATGTGCTAGCCAATCGGCTGGCCTGGTCGATCGGCTGACATGTCCGGTCGGTTGGGCTGTTCGTTCGAACAGCCTGTTCGATCGGTCAGCATCCTGACCTGGTCGGCCTGTTCGTCTAACACTTGGCTGTTCTGATTGTTTGACGTTATATTGAGGTATTTTGACAACGAGCTGAACCATGGCACCTTCGTTCTTACTTGTTTCCCCTGCTCGGACAGAAATCACCCAAGTCCGGCCGGCGAACGATTCGGAATGGTAGTTTAACGTTTAACCCGGAATCGGTGAACCTCGTAGATAGAATCCGAATCTCGAACCATGCAACCATTAGAATGATTGGTGAGTTGGCTCAAGCTCCGTTTCTACCGGTTTGAAGGCATTGAGTGTAAAAGAAAGTTAGAAATCCTTCTTTCAATCCTTTACACCATGTAAATTTTCAGATCTGTGATAGATCTTAGTTTGTTTATGTGGAAATCGGCTAGATCCAAGTGATTCTTGGTGGATTGAGGCCAAAACATGAAGTTCTTGAAGAACACCATGATGACATCTTCCTAGAATGCTTAGATCTTGATGATTTCACGGTTAGAAATCAAGATTTGAAAGATAGAAAGGTGTAGGAGTGTGTATTGACCAAGAAAGTACAACATTTAGGATGAAAACTTACCGAAATCGGAAGAAATCTGAAAAAAGGAGGGGAGCACGAGCTGGTTGGTCAGAGGGTTTCCAAAAGTGGAAAGAATCACAATGACAGGCCTATTTATAGACTTCCCAAAGACGAAAGGGCTGGCCGATCGGCCAGGCACCCCGATCGGACAGCCTGCTCGATCGGACAGTCCGTCCGATCGGCTGGGCTGTTCGATCGGCTAGGAGCTTGTTCGATCCACATCCTGCTTTGAGTGTTCGGTGCGACGATTTCTGATATTTCGATTTCGATTGAGGACGATACGAATACGATAGAGTTTCCTATACAAATTACTTTTAATCCCAACCACTATTTCTACATACAAGCATCTATATTTCACGCCTTAAACTGTTTGAAGCTGAAAACGGTCTTGTTAGCATCCTTAGGAGCATCGCTTCGCGACTCCTCAGATGATTTGCTGACGTTTTCATACACCTCGCTCACAGCTTTTGCCACTTGCTTGGCGATGATAGCAGCGAGACGCTTGTCTCTCTTTTCTTGGCGAGTAAGAGGGTTTCGGTGTCCAGATGACGACATGGTCTGCAACAGACATCGTCATAGGTCTCAGACACAACAAATTGAATCTAACCTCACACGTCTACTATTTACTAAAGCTCAAGAACACGATAAGGCATGAATCACATAAACACATAGGCACAAAACCACAGATTCACGTAATCACAGAAGCACAGAAGCATCTAGAGCACAGAATCACAGAAGCATAGAAGCACATAAGCACATACGCTTTTAAGCACAGATGTAGTCAGAATACAGAAACCTATCCTTCCCAATTCGCGTATCGTTCGAATATAGTGATCGCGAATAGCATATCGGGTAGTATAGTATAGTCGTATAGCGTGTCGGGTAGTATAGCATAATCGCAGCATAATATTGCGTAAAATTGCAACGACTTGTTAGCGTCTTAAGATAGAATAGCAATACGAGTCATGCGTGTCGATTGAAGTGATAGCGAAAATCGAATAATCTTCAAAATTAAAACACGTAAACAGATAAGTACACTTAAAACACATAAAATCAACGAGTTATCAGAGTTGGCAGTTGCGGGCTCAGAATCGAAACACACAAAATCGGGGGATAGATCGGCTACTAGACATCGACTACCTAAAGCGATTCGACTATTCACAGTGGACTTGTCGTCACTTTCCGACTTTCAGGTTCGCGTTGCTGCCTCGATTCTTGGGCATTCAATACGCATTCCCTAGGTCATACTCATGAGTTCAGGTCGTTAGAGTCCATCGAGGCTTTGGTGAGATAGATAAAAATCTGGAACAAGCTGTCAAGGTTAGGGTTTCACCCCTAGCTTAACAACTTCTTCCTTATTTTAGTAAAAATTGAGGAGATTACTCATCAAAATATGGATTTCACTCCTGATTTGGTATAATTCTACTCGTTGGTTCTGAAAACTAATGAAGAAATCATTGATGAATTGATAAAATCAGCGTTGATCAAGCAATTTAGTCGAGAGTTTGTGGTTTTCACACCTAATCCTGACTAAATCGCTTGATTCTTTTTGAAAAATTCGAGTGCAGTGATAGCGAAGAGTAACAGGATATAGCACATAAGCTTGGTCTGTTGGTTCCTAACTATAGTCTAGGTCTCTAAGACAGCGACCCGAACTAGGTCGTGTCTTGCCTAATTCCCAATAGTTATGGCTCTGATACCAATCTGTCACACCCCAACCGATGGCGGAATCATCGGAGCGTGGCACTGAGCGAAACAGATTGTCCAGAAGTTTCCACAACAACTATCATTACTATTTAGTTTAAATAATACGTCCCATACCGTATCCCAAATAATAAAACAAGTTATTACAGATAAGCATCTAGTCAAATATACTGTTCCGACAACTCAGATTTAAATTAAAATATAAATATTGTTTAAATGCCTCTAGAGACTCGGTTCTGCAAGATCTACAGACAACTATGCTCTAGACGCTTATTCCTAGCTCGACTTCCTAGCAGATAAGCATCCTAATTGCCTGTCACATACGTTAAAATAAGTCAATACATAAAATGTAAAGGTGAGCATACAAGTTTGATAATAGCATAATAGAGTTCGAAATAGTTTACGCATAACCAGCACGTACACAGAGGAAAACGAAGCATGTTAATTATCAACATGGATCTATCGATACCAATGACTGCGGGTTGACTGCCCGAGGCAGTTCGCAATACATGATTATCACCGTAATCCATGCAAGTAATTGTCCTTAACAACCCTCGTGTGAACGGGTGCTGAGTCCAAACTATAGTACTACGTCGTTAAGGCAGGTAGACAACATTCCACGTGTAAACATAACAACAAGCATTCATTTAGTCATGTAATACATGCATAACGGTTAGCGTATAAATAATTGAGTAGTGTGTTCGATTGTGATTTAGATAAGTAACGTATGTAACACCCAAAAGTGCTAAAAGCAAAAAGGGATCGAGTATACTCACAGCGATTGATTGATGGATTGAAGGGAGCGTTTGAGAGTATGGTTAGCCTGAATAGTTTGATAGCATAACGATGAGTAACGCGTAAAATGGAAAGAAGTGATGATGGGTCGATCAGCCTGGTCGATCGAACTGGAGGTTCGATCAAACGGGTTGTTCGTTCGGTTGGACAGTCCGTTCGGACAGCCTGTTCGATCGGCCGGTAGGCTCGATCGGTTGGACTGTTCGAGTGGAATGTTTCTTCCTTTGAGTAGGATGTGTTTGTGTATGATGGCTTGACCTTTTGAAGTTTTCGTTGTAGTATTTGAGAACTTTGAAGTGTTCTTACCTTTCAGGTCGATCGATCGAACGGGCCGTTCGATCGGTCGGCTTAACCGATCGGTTAGACACTTCGGTTGTGAGTCCTCAGCTGGGTGTCACCTGATCGGACATCATGTTCGGTCGGGTGGCACTCCAATACATCGAATGAGTTGAAAAATCGATTAAGTGTTGAAGAATAGTATCTCATGATCCGAAGAGAAATTCGACCCAAACCGTAGTTCGATCGAACAGCACTTCGTTCAATACTAGACTTCATGAAATTGTTAAAGAGTGGGGCCATGTGCTAGCCAATCGGCTGGCCTGGTCGATCGGCTGACATGTCCGGTCGGTTGGGCTGTTCGTTCGAACAGCCTGTTCGATCGGTCAGCATCCTGACCTGGTCGGCCTGTTCGTCTAACACTTGGCTGTTCTGATTGTTTGACGTTATATTGAGGTATTTTGACAACGAGCTGAACCATGGCACCTTCGTTCTTACTTGTTTCCCCTGCTCGGACAGAAATCACCCAAGTCCGGCCGGCGAACGATTCGGAATGGTAGTTTAACGTTTAACCCGGAATCGGTGAACCTCGTAGATAGAATCCGAATCTCGAACCATGCAACCATTAGAATGATTGGTGAGTTGGCTCAAGCTCCGTTTCTACCGGTTTGAAGGCATTGAGTGTAAAAGAAAGTTAGAAATCCTTCTTTCAATCCTTTACACCATGTAAATTTTCAGATCTGTGATAGATCTTAGTTTGTTTATGTGGAAATCGGCTAGATCCAAGTGATTCTTGGTGGATTGAGGCCAAAACATGAAGTTCTTGAAGAACACCATGATGACATCTTCCTAGAATGCTTAGATCTTGATGATTTCACGGTTAGAAATCAAGATTTGAAAGATAGAAAGGTGTAGGAGTGTGTATTGACCAAGAAAGTACAACATTTAGGATGAAAACTTACCGAAATCGGAAGAAATCTGAAAAAAGGAGGGGAGCACGAGCTGGTTGGTCAGAGGGTTTCCAAAAGTGGAAAGAATCACAATGACAGGCCTATTTATAGACTTCCCAAAGACGAAAGGGCTGGCCGATCGGCCAGGCACCCCGATCGGACAGCCTGCTCGATCGGACAGTCCGTCCGATCGGCTGGGCTGTTCGATCGGCTAGGAGCTTGTTCGATCCACATCCTGCTTTGAGTGTTCGGTGCGACGATTTCTGATATTTCGATTTCGATTGAGGACGATACGAATACGATAGAGTTTCCTATACAAATTACTTTTAATCCCAACCACTATTTCTACATACAAGCATCTATATTTCACGCCATCCTTTCGCTACCATTCGTCATAATTCGATTTCGATTGAGTTCGATTGTGTTTCGAGTTTCGATTCGATTGATCACCACACATAACATAAAGTAACATGCACAAGTAACACATAAGGCACACACACACACGTATAATAACAATCAAAGTTCGCGTAATTCGAGTTTCAAGTTCGATGATGATTAGACTAGCTTGATTATTAATTGGTTAACTTTATCGCATTGTTACTTCCTACTATTCACAGTCGTAAATCGTTTTGCGTCGATTAAACATTCAATTACTTCGATTCCTTTGATTAATCAACACTTACTCCACATAATACAAATAAAACATAAAATAGACTAATTACAGTCAAAGAAGTCAAACTTGACTTGGACTTTGACTTTGACATTCGAAAACACGGGGTGTTACAAATATAAAAATGAAAACTTGAAAAGTGGATTTTCGTGTCGAAATCATTTCACGTCGATCGAGTGTCAGTCTATTTCAGGATATTTGATATTGTTTACACTGATTGTGTTTGTTTGACTGTCTGTTCAGGTGATTCAGGATTACATCATGGCTGAAGAATTCTACAACACGTTTTTCAACGCGTTTACAACTGATTCTTCTGAAACATCAACGGTCACCCCAAAAACTATCACGAAAGCGATCATTGAGAACATCAAGCATGATAATTTCAACGGAACACACTCAAAGCCACCAACTCTTGAAAGCATTCAGTATTATATATGGTGGAAAGAACGTTTTCTCAACTGGGCGAAAGCGTATGCTCATGAAAGCTAGTTTTGTTTAGAGTTTGGATACGAACGGCCAAAAGATGATAAAGGCGAAGAACTTCCATTCAAGAAATTACCGAAAGATGACAAAATCTGAATATGCAGCTGAACAAAGAATGATTGCTTTGATCCAAACGGCAATTAGAAATGATGTTTTTGCACTGCTTAATCATGACGGGTCGTCAAAATCTGTTTGGGAAGCTTTACGTGTTAAAGCTGAGGGGGGTAAACAGATTAGAAAAAACAAAATTGCATTGCTCAAAAAAGAATTTGATTTGTTTGATAGTTTAAAAGGAGAGTCGGTGAGACAAATGATAGAGAGATTTTGTCACCTCAAAATTGAACTTGAACGTTTTAAAATTGTAAAAACAAGAGAGGAAATTATCGATAAAGTGATTGAAGCGTTACCACGAGCTGATCAGTGGCAAACGTTTGTTTTTATATTAAAAAATGATGCTTTGTATGATGAGATTTCTCTTGATGCATTGTTTGAAAAGATAGAGAGTCATGATCTGGAGCTACAGAAGCAAAGCAAGATGACTGGTTCTTCACATCAACAGAATGTTGGCTTATACTACAAAGGCAGTGTACCTTTGGAGAAAGGAGTTGGTTCACCAAAGACAACATTCAGTGGTGAGAAGATGAAAGAACCTCAAACAACCTCATCAAGTCATCATTCTGGATATCATTCATCTTCAAAATCAAGTTCTGATGAAATTGAAGAGATTATGTGCAACATTGCTCTCAAACTGAAGAATTCTCATGCGATGAGCATCAATGCAGCTAAGCAGCAAATGAGTTTCCTTGCATCTGTTCTGGAATCATATGAAGGTCTTGTAGCTGGCAAAATTGGAAACTCTGAGTTAACCAAAGAAGATTACGACTAGATCGATCCGGAAGAGATGGAACTCATTGACATTCGTTGGTGTTTAGCTAGTTGCATCCGCAGAGCTCAAAGATATATGGAGATTACTGGGAAACAATCTCTTGGTGGTCCGTCAACGAAGCTTGGATTCGATAAATCCAAAGTGACCTGCTTCAGATGTAAGCAAAAGGGTCATTTCAAGAGAGAATGTAGAAATTCTGAAGTTGTTGAATCTGAAAGACCTTTCAACGATGATTACTACCGAAAGGCGATCTACCACCGAAGCAAGAAGAGCCAAAATTGATTGAAGATAAATCTAAATCAAAATCAAAAGCTTATTTTGTAATTCAAGATGATGAAGGTTTTGATTGGAGCTCAATTTGTCCAGAAGAAGATCATTTGGAGAATGTTCGAAAAACAACTCATGGGAGAGCTATGACAGAGGAAAGAAAACATTGAAGAAAAAGAAAAAGTTGAGATCAAGGAGAAAACTCGAGAAGAGATTTTGAGTGAGAAGACTTACAGAGAAATAAATGTGTTTTCAACAGAATGGATGACATGCAGGAAGAGTATGAGAGTGCTGTCAGCAACAGAAGATGGGATAAGAAAAGAAAGTGTTACTACAACAGAGAAGGAGAACCGGTTGTTCCAAAGAAAGATATAATCTTTGATGATGTTCTTCTCATAATTCCTTTGAGAGCTGAATATTACAGAAATGTAATGAAAGATGACACATATGCTAAAAGGCATGAAAAGGAGATCAGATATGCCATGACATCGTGTCTGAGAAAAAGGGATGAAGAGAAAAAGGGAAGAAGAGTGTTGAAGAGATGGTGAACAATCTGAAGAAGGTTGCTGAAGAGGTTAAAACAGAAGCTGTTGAAGTTGAGGTTGTGAAGGAAATCAAAAGTGAAGAAGTTGAGGTGAATGAAGAGGTTAAGAAAGCTGTTACTGAAGAACAGCAGATTGAAGAACAGGTGAGGAAAGAAGAAGAAGAAGTAAAGAATGAGAATTTGGAAGCTGGTGATGCTGGTGATGAAGTCAGTGTTGAAGAAAAGCAGAATGTTGTTGATCAAAAGCAGACAGAGGCAACAAACACATCAAAGTGCCAATCACTGAGGTAAGTTCTGATTCTAACATCTTGACTGAAACTGTTGAACAGTGCAAGAAATGCATGAAACCGTGTAGAGCTTGTACTGAAAAAGATGAGCAATTCAGAACAAGATATCTTGAATTCACTAAAATTCAAAACATTTTCAAAGAAAAATGCAAAGAAATGCTAGAAAAAGAAAAATTTTTAAAGAAAATGAAGAAAAACTTTCCGAAAAATGTAAAAAGATAGAAAAAGAAAATGAAGTTTTGAAAGAAAATGTTTCTAAAATGACAAAAGAGTGTTCTCAAAAAGAAATTGCTTGTTAAGAAATGAAAAAGGAATATGACTCAATGAAATTAGCATATCACATTACAAAAGAGTCATATGAGAAAGTGAAAGATGAAATGAAATATGCTCAATCAAGAATGAATTATCTTTCTGAAACAACTAAAGAGCTTAAACGAATGTATTCTATAAAACAAGATGTTGTTAATTCCTATATTGAGGATGTTGCTAAGCTAAAGCGACAGATTGCTGATTTAGAACAGGATAACAACAACTTAAAAAGTTATCACGTGTCGTCATATGTACCTGAACGAATTTTCAATATAAAACCAGGAGATGGTGAGTCTGAGCAAAACAAGAAAGGCATTGGCTCAGAGTTTCATCAAATTCCACCACCGAAAAAGTTTGCATTTTATGATGAGGAAAAGGTCGAAAAAGCTTTCAACATGGTAGACCAATTGCCAGACAACATAGACATAACCTATTCCAAATCTGATGATTCTCATGATTCAGAGGTGGTAGGTAAAGTCGTTGAAAGTGTGTTGAAAGAAGAGTCGGTTGATACAGGTAAATCTGAATCACAGGATGAAGATGAAGGAAATCTTCATGATGGATATCTGAAGAACACAAAATCCGAGAAAAAATTGAATGATGATTCAAAGGGATTGGTTTATACCATGATTGGATCAGACAAATTATTCTTAGATGTTGTATTCCCGATTCAGAATGTGATTTCAGAAAAGGTTGATGAAGTTTTCAAAATGGTTTAGATTGAGAAGTCTGAGATTTCAAAGTTTGTTGGTAAGAGTCATAAAGGTTCGTATAACAAACCTGGTTTCAAGAAGAAAAACATGAAGGTTGGGTTGGGTTATAAGAAGAAACAAAATTAGAAGAAAAATGAAATGCCAAATTATGAGGCAAAAATGAATTTCGTTCAGGGAGACAGTTTAGCAAAAGAGAAAGAACTTAAAATTGGACGACAGTCTAATGAAGAGTTTGAGGCACAAAAGAAAAAGCAACAACCACAGGTCAAAGATGTGTCCATGAGAACATGTTTCAAATGTGATCAAAAAGGACATCTTGCACGCAAGTGTCCAAATCTAAAACCTGTGGATGTTGACAAAAAGAAGATTGATGTTGAGTAACAAAAATCTGAGAATGTGAGACAAAGGTCAACCAGATTTGATTCAAAACAAACTTGGAGGTACAACACAAACAAGTTTGCTTCGAATCAAAATTGGAAATTAAACCAGAACAGGTTCGATTCAAGACAGACCTGGAATACTCACACACCCAGATTCAGAACAACACAAAGTTGGAAAACCTCAGTTGATATGACAAAAACCCAAGAGTTTTGGAAACCAAAAGTTATTGTTCAAAATCAAAGTGATCAAAAAGAGAAACATTTTTACAAAAGGGGTACTCCAAAAGGTCAGTCATGGAGTGTTAAAAAACAAGTGACTTCAGTAAAAGATGATAAAGTTGAAGTCAAAGTTGAAAAAGTCATTGTGAATGATGACAAAGAATTTCCAGAATTAAATGAAAATTATTGTGTTGAAATGCCTAAGGTCCAACAGACTTGTGCTAAACTGTTCAAGTAATTGAGTTAGTAGTATGTGCAGGTGCTCAATGAAACTGGAGATTATAAGAATGAAGTTTGGAGCAGCCTGACACAACGAGGAGAGGAGGCTGCTGGACCCTGGTTTGGTTGAACAGGGGGTTTATTTTCTTTCTGTACATAAATAAACATCATTTTAAAACCCTAAAAATTTGAAAAATTAAAAGACAAAAATATGTTTGTAGTTTGTTAAAAATTTGAAAAACCAAAAATAAGTTTGTTTTTAATTTTTGTCAAAAATAGAAATTTCAAAAATATGTGTTGATTGAATACGCCGAAACCCTCACGGCTGAACAAACATGATTACTTTCACCAGATTGAAAAACGGTTTTCAAACTGTAAAAATCAATATGTTGTAAATCAAGGGGGTAATTACTGCTTTTAGTGTAAATCAGTGCACAGTTAGCAGAACATGGATGGCGAGACAAAGCTATTGTTGGTGCACTAAATGTCTGCTGACTACGTCTTATCAAGTCTTTTGTCTAGATAGGTTAAATAGGTGCATAAACATGATTAAATTAGGGTTTGTATAGGTAGAAATGGTCCTGGCCGTTTGAAAGATATCTGGCCGTTTGAAGAAGGACCTGGCCGTTTGAATATGCTGGTCGTTTGAAGCGTGACCGTTTGAACAAGATGTGTCTTGTTCAAATGGACAGCATGGGTCTATAAATAGACAGTTCATTTCAAACGGTCAGTAATAGATGTTTGTGTGTGTGAGCGAAGGTGCTGCCGGATTTCTGTAAAAATCTCTGTAAAAGCTCACAATCAGTAACAGAAAGAAGAATTGAAAGGATTAAGCTGTTTTTGACTTGGTTTACTTTGATTCCGCCTTTGTAAACTGAGATGAACTACTTCTCCTGACGTTTAAGATCATCGGAACGGTCCAACAAGTGGTATCAGAGCTCAGGACGAAGAGTTCATACCAAATACAGCTTGAAATCGCCGGATTATCTCACTTCTACCTTTCTTTTCTGATTTGAACTAGTTGTCACGGTTAAAATGGCTTGAAACGTTCACATATCAAACGAAATTCACTTTTAACTAATCCTTGACAATTTGAAACCAAAATTCGATCTAAAACTAATTGAAATCATCTTATCCGTTTGAAATTGTTTGAGAAAAAGTGACGTCATCCGTTTGAAAATGACACAGTTCGTTTGAAAGAGGTCATATCGTTTGAACATTCGTTTGAAACTGACGTTCCGTTTGAAACTAATGGACTCCGTTTGAACTTACCGTTTGAAATTGTATCGTTTGAAACCATTTCGTTTGAGGCCATACCGTTTGAACAGGTTCCATTTGAATCTATTATTTTTCAAAAACAATTTTTTTAAGTATTGTCTAATTTTTCAGGTATTTCAAGAATTTCAAGACATGGCAAATAATGATCATGATGCCTGGTGGCGAAGAGATAGTGCAAGATGGGAAATTAGAAAGTTGAATGAACCATTTCAAGAAGCAAAAAAGCCAAGAGATGGAATGAAGAGTTAGAGTGTTATATGGATCCACTAGGAAATCCAGTAGTTGATCCATCAAAAGTGGGTTTTGATGCTGTAACCAATTTATTTCCAAGTGAGAGAACTTTCAACACAAGAAGATTATCTGATAAAGAGTATTTGCCGGATTTGGAGAAAAAGATTAGAGAGGTTTGTTTAGCAAGTCTACCGAAGGGGGTAGAATTCAGAAAGAGAACAGAAGAAGGGGTGAAAAAGATGATTGAAGATATAAAAAGGGAAGCTTTAGGAAAGGTTAAAGCTGATGCAGATAAAGCTGAAAAGGAACAAAAATCTGAAGCAGATAAAGTTGATAAAGAGTGTGATAATGGTAGCAAAGAAGCCAATGATAAACAGATTCTGGAGTTACGCTTGAACTGTGAAAAGCTGAAATCTGAGAATGATAAACTGTTAAACGATTTGAACAGTTTAACTTCAGAAAACAAAATTTTGAAAGAAAAAGAAAAAGATTGTGGAGACAAAAAGAAATCTTCAGAAAATGAAGATTTCTGGATAAAACTGGAGAACAAAAGTTTGAAAGCTAATGAAACAAAATTTCAAGAACAGTTAAAAGTTTTGGAAAATGAAAAATCTGTTCTTGAAAACATTAAGAATGAGAATGAAAAATCAATCAAGTCTCATCTTGAAAGAATATCTCAGCTTGAAAATGAAGCTGAGAATTCAAGAATCAAGATTGATGAACTTGAAAAGAAGTTGAAAGGTTTTGTGACTGCATCAGACAGATTGAATTTTCCTTGTCCAAAACTGATCAATTCTGTTCCAACAAGTGACAATGTCACAAATTTTGACAAAGTCAAAATTGAATATTGTGATGACAAATCTGATGATGAAAACGTAAAAGAAGAAAAAAGAAAAACATTTTTGAAATTAAATGAAATGTTTAAAAATACTGTTTTACATTCTACTGAGAAAGGTGAATGCTCAACGCAAAAACCTGTAAAGAAGAGTGTGGAACAGAAACAAAAAGATAAAAAATTGAAAAATCCTAAAAAAGAAAATAAAAGCTCATCAGATAAGTCATCCAATCATTTTCAAAAATCACAAAAATTTAAAAATGAAAACTTACAAAATGTTGGTAATAAGTGGTGCAGGTTTGACCACAGTGCTCAAATGCCAAATCAAGGATACAAGAAGAGAAATGACTACCACAAGGCAACTCAATGCTATGATTTAAGTGTGTGGTATGAAAATGGTGTACGGTATGAAAGAGAGAAGAGCTATGATAACAGAATGTGTTACTCTTGTGGCTATCAAGGACACATTGCTGTTAACTGCCAGAATTAGAGTTATGAAACGTGAAGATGCTTTAACTGCAACATCAGAGGTCATATTGCCAGAGATTGCCTGAGGAGATCGATGGGAAGATCGAGGGTTGAATCTCAAAGTAAGGCAAAGAAACCAGTCAACGTCAAGCCCAAAGAACTGAAGGTTCAAGAACCAAAAGTTCAGGAAACAAAAGTAAAACTTTCTCAGGGGCAAAAAGACAGACTGCGAAAGAAGAGGAAGAAGGCCAGAGAGTATCTGGAAAGGATTTTGTCCTCGGGTTCATCCGTTGATAAGAATAAGAGTTCTAATGAATCGACTCACTCGATTGCAAAATCAAGCAAGATGAATTCATCAGATACAAATTTGAGGACAAAAGAGAAAACGGAGAAAAAGAAAGATGTTGGCAATGAATCTGGCTCATCAAAGTCAGACAAGCCACACTCAGGCAATGATTCTGATTCCACAAAATCAGAAGAGCCACAATTTGAGGTAAAAAAGGAAGAAACAATTCCTTTAATGAATGATAAAAATTTTCCACCATTACAAGCCGCAAACCGAAAAGCAAAGGGTGTTGATACTGGAAAAATGTTTAATAGCAATGTTAAACATATTTTTAGTAAGATGGCTGATGGTAAGGAAAAAGGAGTAAAAGAATTTTATGAAGAAAAGAGAAAAGCTCAAAATACGCCTAAGACTGGTCAGGCTTGGGTGTCAAAATTGGTTAGTTAAATTCCTGACTTGCCGGAGTTCCCAGGTTGGTAAGTGTGGAACAGGTATCGGCATCTTTCTTGAGAAATTCACAGGTTGGTAACTGTGATATTTCGAATTACAAAAGACTAATCAATGACATTAAGTTCTACTTGATTTCTCTTTCCGACAAGTGATTAAAGAAAAACAATGTGATGAAAAAAACCCCGAATTTGTGAAATGACACACAAAACTAATTTTCTGAAAAAAACCATTTTGATTAAAACAAACTTAAGTGTTTTGAAATCTAAATGGGAAAATAGTTTGTTGTCAGGGGGAGTTCTGATTGTTTATGCCAAATGAATGGCGAATTGAAGGGATTCGATATCAATTTGTCATTTTATTTGTACAGTTTTCAAATTTTCGTTGAAAATCATAATTGAAACATATTTTGATTTTAGGGGGAGAAAAATTTTAAAAAAATTTGAAAATTTGAAAATTCCAAAAACATTGAAAAATAAAAAATGAGTTTTGTTGAGAAAAGAGGAAATGATAGAAAATCAGTGGACTATCACAGCATGCTAAGGAAATGAATTGTTAAATGTGATAAACGGTCTCACTGATGATGTGTCGATAGGTTTTCGTACATTTAGTAAATTTATTCGGGATATAAACCTAAAATTTCAAACTTGTGAAATTCGTGGGGAACACTACTTGGATATATAGGTAACCCCTGAAATCTCGTTTGAAAGTTCTCATATTCTGATATACTAGGTTTTTCTACGATTTGATGTCTGGGGTATTATTCCGGGACTTCAGCTGAACGAAAGTTCTGACCTAGTCCTTGGATAATGCTTTGCCTGAAATGCTTGAAACATAGCATTATAGCCCTCAGATTGATTAGACAATAAAATTGATAATCATCTGTTGTAGCTAAAAGATCCTCTAAAGGGGACATACCAAAGTCGAAACTGATATCTCTCTGCGCATACGGAAGTATCGACCTGAGATCCCTCAGTTCTCGCATGTCCTAATTTATGTACAGACATCATTTTAGTACAATCACCTGTAAGACTAAATATTGAGATTCTGGATACGGGAGTATATTCAAGAGGTGGGACACATGAATTGAGCTAAGTTCCTAAAACATCTAAATCGTATCCTGTATATATTGAAAATTGTGTGAAAATTTAAGAGGACAACTATATCGTCAATCTACGTGAATCGTTTAGAACTTAAAATGATTAAAGCTAAACGGTGCTAGTGATTTGTCTCATGAACTGATATGATCCTCTTACACAAACTCACAAAAATATTATCTGTATATATTTGTTTACTGCATTTTATTCAAAAACAAAAATTCAAAAAGATTTTCGGCAGCTGATGTTGAAGAGCTGATATTCAAAATTCTAAGTGCTAAACATGATGAATTGGATTAGGAAATTTTGTTGAAAATTTTTTGAATGACATATATAAATGGTTTGAAAGATTGTATATTTGGTTAATCAAGGTCATTCATTTGAACTTGATGTAACTAATATATGTGTTAATGATATCTACAGGAAGTTTAGTGTTATAAATTTGTAAAACTTATGTTGAGGTAGAGAATGTGTAGGTCAAACAGGTTTGAAGACTTCATTATTCCCACGGAAGCTAATTGTCAAAGCTTGAACCAGAAACCTCAGATCCCAGCATACTGAGAGGGGGAGTCTGTGAAAGGGGGAGTCTGGATCAACATCTAAAGGGAAAACTGAAGATGGAGCTAGGAAAAGATTTTGAACCTGTGAAGATTGAGTTGTTACAATGAAGAGACAAAGTTGTGAAAAGACAAAGACTAAAGACTTGATGCCGCAGACTTCGTCAACATCCAAGGGGGAGTCTGTTGGTGCACTAAATGTCTGCTGACTACGTCTTATCAAGTCTTTTGTCTAGATAGGTTAAATAGGTGCATAAACATGATTAAATTAGGGTTTGTATAGGTAGAAATGGTCCTGGCCGTTTGAAAGATATCTGGCCGTTTGAAGAAGGACCTGGCCGTTTGAATATGCTGGTCGTTTGAAGCGTGACCGTTTGAACAAGATGTGTCTTGTTCAAACGGACAGCATGGGTCTATAAATAGACAGTTCATTTCAAATGGTCAGTAATAGATGTTTGTGTGTGTGAGCGAAGGTGCTGCCGGATTTCTGTAAAAATCTCTGTAAAAGCTCACAATCAGTAACAGAAAGAAGAATTGAAAGGATTAAGCTGTTTTTGACTTGGTTTACTTTGATTCCGCCTTTGTAAACTGAGATGAACTACTTCTACTGACGTTTAAGGTCATCGGAACGGTCCAACAGCTATCAGCATCGTGTTGTCAAATTTTTTTTAATGGTTTTGCATTTTAGGAGGAGAAAAATTGTCAGAAAATACAAAAACATTAGAAAATTTGAAAAAGCCAAAAACATGATAAAATACAACAATTTGAGTTTTGTGTAAAAAGAGGAAATGATAGTACATCAGTAGACAGTTACAGTATGCTAAAGAAATGTATTGATTAAATAGCGTTAAACAGTCTCACTGATGATATGCCGATAGGTTTTTATACATTTAGTAAACTTTTTCGGAATATAAACCTAAATTCAAACTTGCTTATTTCGTGAGGAACACTACTTGGATATATAGGTAACCCCTGAAATCTCATTTGAAAGGTCCCTCTTTCTGAAATACTAGGTCTTTATACTCAGTGATATCTGGGGTATTATTCCGGGACTTCTGCTGAATGGAAGTTCTGACCTAGTCCCCGAATAATACTTTTCGCATTGCTTGAAATACAGCGTCGCCCTCAGCAAAAATGATGAAACAATAAAATTGATAATCATTGCTGTTGTAAAAAAGATCCTCTAAAGGGGACACACCAAAAGTCGAAGTCGTCATCTCTCTGTGTATACGGAAGTATCGACCTGAGCTCTCACGGTTTCGCATCTAACCCCTTACATATATCATCTAGATATATTCACCTGTAAGACTGAATATTGGGATCTTGATACGGGAGTATATTCAAGAGGTGGGACACATGAATGAGTTTAAGTTCTTAAGACACCTAATTCGTATCCTGAATCAGTTGAAATTTGTGTGAAATTTAAGTGGATCAGTATATCGACAATCTAAGTGAATTGTTTAATTCTTAATGTGTAACTAAGCTCAACGGTACTTGTGACTTGTCAAAAACTGATATGATCCTCTGATGCATACTCAAACAAAAATATTGTCTGTAAATATGTTTGTACATATTTCTTTACTGCTTTATATTTCAGAAAATCCAAAAAGATTTTTTGATTCTGCTTTATTTTCGACAACCGATATCTGGGATGCTGAGTTTCAAAATTTAAGTAAGTTGATTGTGTTTCTGAAAATAAAACAAGTTCATTAACTTGATACTTGAATTTAAAATCAAAAATTTCAAAAACAGTTTGTGATATCTCCAAGGTCATTAATTTGGACTTGGATGGTTAATTGTGAGGGAGTTGGATCTGGATGCTTATATTATTATATAGAGCCAGTTTACGATCCTGTTTGATGAAATTGCCAAATCAATGAAGTTTGTTGATAGGGGGAGTGGTTTAGAGATTTTGGTTGATGATTTGAAAAATATTGTATTTATGAATATTTGAGTGAGTGCAGAAATTTCAGATTACGATCCCGAGAGCAGAGTCTAAGGGGGGGTCTGAAGACAAGCTTAAAGCAAGAGGGAGCTTGTAGATAGAAAGCTAGGTGTCGATCCCAAAGCACGGAAGCTTGACGAATAGGGGAACCTGTAGCTGATAGAAGAAGAGAAAGATTGATGGATGCTTACAATGTTACAATCTGAATGAGAAGGCAGAATGATCAAGACTGAAGATGTGTGATACTGAAGACTAGACACTAAAGACTTCGTCAATATCCGAGGGGGAGTCTGTTAGTGCATTACGTCTATTGACTTCGTCTTGTATCATGTAATAGGATAGGATAGGATATTCAGTGCACGAGGTTCGAGAAACAGTTTTTCAGGAATTAAGAGGTGATTCCGCTTACAAGTGCAAGAGGACATTTCAAGCGAAATCAGAAAGTTCTGATTCCGCTTGAAACCCTCCTGGACCATTTCGAGTGGAATCCCATCCTTATAAATAGTGCACTTGTGATTTCATTTGGTACGGCTTTTGGATTTGTAACGAAATGCTACCAAAATCTGTTCAGGTTGTAAACAGTGTTATAATCAATATTAGTGACAGAATTAATAGTATCAAGTTGTTTCCACGTCCATTTCACTGATTCCACCTTTGAACCGGATATAAAACTCTTCTGATCAACTCAGTCGGGTCCTACAACGATCCTACACATATGCATCACATTTCATACTTTCACTACGTTCATTACATACAAACTTTAGTGACATATTTGATGCACAAAGCACAATTAGCACAATGAGCGGATAAGCTAGAGACATGCTGACAATGCCAGCACATAGACATACAGTATTTTGAGGCCCAGTATGAGTGAGAAATAAAGTATCACACTAGGGTAGAGTGTAGGGAAGTGAGTACCATAAAACTGCGTCACTAGTTGATAGTTATAGTGCCGGAAAGTGCCTAAAACATACTTTAAATGTTGAATTCTACACTAAATAACAAAATTCAGCATTTAACTATGCTAGTAATGTGCAAAAACTTGGCAAAATAGCCCTAGATACTTTCCAAAGTGTTGGGAATTAAATGGGTCACACAAAGCATTATAAAAGACACTCTACGGATTAATTAAGCACTTTAACGGAACAACACCCAACCGAACAACCGGACTTTATCCGGAACAAAAAATATTGCCAAACACATTGTTTTTATTTTTCTGAGTTAGTTAGGGTCCCCGAACATCCTAACACACCTTATATTATAACACGCACCTTAACCCACTAACTAAACAATTTAAAACTAACTAGATTGTAACCATAACATTACAACCCAACCCCATACCCCACCCCTGGGCGACGGTCACTTAGGGGTGACCCACCCTTTGATTTCTTGATTAAAATATCAAGTCATGTTGGATGGTTAGGAGCATGTTATACAAAGGGTAAAAGGTAAGTTTGGTTTATAAATAAGCACCAAGGTTAAGACTTTCATTTCAAAAACAACAAACCCCAAACTCCTTCTCCCCTTGTGTTCGGCCGCCACCTTACCACCACCATACCACCACCTTCAAGTCTTCTTCAAGCAATCCATACATATCCAAGGGTGCTAGAGACCGAACAAGCAAGCTTGGTGTACTCGGAAGCTCAAGGACCGCTCTCGTTTTCTTTTATCCATCACTTTTACGCTTTAAAACTCCCCTAGCCTTGTGCTAGTAGTAAGTGCCTTAGATCTTCATCTTGTTCATATTCTTGGTGGTTAATAATAAAAAGAATGGTGAAAATGTAAGAACTCTAAAGAACATAATCAAAGTCTTGAAGTATAAACTAACTAGAGATGAAAAATGGTTAAAGTGATGTTGAAATCATGTTGATCTTGTATTGTTATGCTTAGTGTATGTTGTATGTTAGATAAATTGTTATGGTTCGTTACATAGACTTGCTATATCATCTTTAGAGACGTGAGCTAGCAAGGTGTGAAGGTTAAAGATGTTGTGGATGATGGAATCATCCACACATGAACTTTGAACTTGAACAAATAAGTGATTTCTTGGAAAATAAAGTTATAAACTTTAGATCTAAAGATCTATGAGTGATTTTTCGAAAGAAACAAGTGAAAGGAATAAGTTTTGTTTAAAACTCGGATCTTATATGAAATAAACACATTTTTAGTAAGTAAACAAGTGTATAAACACTTGTGTAACAAGAAAATTTCACAAAGAAACATTTTTGGAAATCATGACTAGAAGTTGTAAATGTTCAAATCCTTTAAAAATAAAGTTTTTAAGAAACTAATCACATTTTTAAAGGTAACAAGACTTACTAATTATGATAGTAAGTTACTACTTGTTTTTATAAATTTTTCAAGTTCATAAGTTTATTGTTTATGCTTATTTTTGTCAAGATTGGTAATTAGAGATTATATATTGTTGGTTGACAATTGTTTGATGCTTTCACAAAAGAAAATATTATGCTAAAAAGCATGGACACCTCCATTTACAAAGGAAACTCTGGCGATATTTTTCTAGAATTTCAACACTCAGAAATATTTTTCTAACAAACGTTTACGAATATATTTTTAACTTGGTTTCAAAGTAAACTTCGCCATGATTTTTATTACAAAAATACTAAGTGCCAGAGGTTGATTTTCGTAAATAAAATCTGATAAATATATATGTAGAATATATGTTTTATACTTAAACGCTTGTGTGATTATATGATTATTTTGCGAACTAGTTATATGATTTTTAGGGTAAAAATGATATAACTAATTTATGTCATAAAATTTACAACTTCAAAATAATATTAAAACTCTCACAAATGAATATTTAAGTTACGCAAATATTGTTGCATTGCGACACGCTAAAACGTAACTTACGTAATATTTCAGAAAATTACTCTTGTACGTGTATTTTGGTGAAGTATTATTTTGGGAAATTTTTGAAATAAAGTATAATAGTTTTGGGAAAAATATGTATATTTTAGAATCAAGATGTTTTAGACAAGTAAATTAAATATATTCTCTTTGTGGGACTTAAAAATATATATTTTTTTCGGGATTACAAGTGTGCATATAAAAATACCCCAATCCTTGGGAAGGAAATACGCTTATAAAATAATTAAGAAGTGTGGATACAAAATAGTTGTCTAACTATTTTTCCTAAAAACAAAAGTTAAGTTAAAATAATTATTATTATTTTAACAAGTATAATATCAAAGTAACGCAACTCAAAACACTAAACCCTAAGCCAAGGCATGGCCAGTTCGTCTAATAGACATTTGAACATTGTAGGTAGTCGTGTTTGCTGAAGAGATTTGAGTTACACATACTGAAGATGCAATACTGTGAGTTCATGTCCCCCTTTTCTCTTTACTGTTTTCAGTTTTATACTTCGGGGGTGAAATACATGCGATAATTATTACAAACATCTACTTACATGGTATGATTAGCTTAAGGAGGGTTTATACTACTTAGATCATGTGAGTGGGTAGGTAGAACTTAAGGCCATTAATCCTCGTTGTAGGACCGAGGGTCATGAGTGATAGATCTATTCGGGTGTAGTGAGCCCCACTCCTGAGTCTGCTGAGTGGACATGTGGTGACTATGAGCCTGACGCTGAAATCTGCTTGGTTTGAGTCTTCCTGCATCACTTCACACATATCATTGGCTTTGCAACCCAATGGTGATCTCTTTTTCCTTAATTGCTACATACCAGGGATTTTAATACATACAATCACATTATAAAGGTTTATACATACTCACTTATACATGAACTCGCTCAACTTTTGTTGATTTTTCAAATTACATGTATTTCAGGAAAACTAAGGGATCTGGCAAGTGTCTGCATTTGTGTCAAGCTGCGTACTAAATAAAGACGTCATCCAGGGTAGAAGGTTCAGGAGGTGTAACCCTTACCTGGACGGGTTACACGTCCTTAAATCATGTTTTATTCAAGTCTTTTATTGTGTCGTATTAACACGTTTTAAATTAGGTTATGGTTGTAACTTGTTTTATGAGTCGACATTTTTAAAAATGATGTTGTGGTATTATTTCTAAACCTTATTAATGGATGAACATCTCTTGTTTTTATCATATAGTATTGTTATGATTGATTGCTATGGTATTAAGAAGTCACACCAAATAAACCCACGCTTCCGCAAAAGTCAGGGTGTGACAGCTTGGTATCAGAGCCTCGATCATAGCGAACTATGATTCTTTCTTGAGTCTAGACTATGATCATCAGGGCTCTCATGAAAATATTTTCAAACATTTTTACATTGCATACACTAAACGTCCAGATCCAGGGTACAAAACATTTTTTACAAACAAAACAAAACATTTTTACAAACAAAAGGCACAAATACACATTTCAAAATTCATTCTTATAATTCAGTCTTAGAGGCTGAGGGAGGTTCAGTCTTAGAGACTGAGGGGTTCAATCTTAGAGATTGGGGAGGTTCAGTCTTAGAGGCTGAGGGAGGATTAGCCTTAGAGGCTAGGGATAATTAGTCTTATAGACTGGGAGGATTGGTCTTAGAGGCCAGGGAGCTGGTCTTAGAGACCAGGGAATTAGTCTTAGAGACTGGGAAGGTTTGGTCTTAGGGGCCAGGGAGTTAGTCTTAAAGACTAGGGAGTTCAGTGTGTTAGTCTGAGAGACTGGGTGGTTTAGTCTGAGAGACTGGGAGATTTGTCTGAGAGACTAGGAAAGATAAAGTGAATACATGACTAGGTGATAAATTACTCTTATTTGTATACGCTGATTGCTAATGATTATAATGGATATACGTGCTATGACTACTATGTATCGACACACACGTCACCTTCCTCAGGGAACGAATTGTCAGATAATGATGACCCTACGACCACCTCCACAGATGATGAGACTATACCTGCGCCGGAGATATCTACGATAGACACTGAGAGTGACCCTGACATGCTGACCAAGGACGAGGACAATTTCTAACCGTCCGCTCTGCCAGACTTTGGTGATGAATTACCCTTACTGATGGTTTCCTTGGTGAGAGTCTTCCTGTCATTCTTGATTCGGTCCACGACCGCCTTACCATTTGGACACTTCGGTGGAGAGCACCTCTTGACTCCAATCCTTGACAATGCGTCTCCTGTGGACATTCCTTCCGAAGGTTGGCTACTCAACGAATAATTGATGATGCCATTGGCATGTTATTGATGGCCCTTCTGATAACACCTATGATGATGGAAAGTTTGACGAGCACGTTGATACCGAGTTCACCTTTCGAGACCCCTGTGAACATGATATCCTCTGATTCTAGCATACATTCGATCTCAGACTCCTTTGAGTCTGTGACCTCTGCAGCCTTACAGACAGCCAAATTAAAGCTTTCTACTACTGACGCAGACGACGATGACATGACTACTGCACTATCACCTACTCATCGCACCACACCGTTACACGACCCAGAGCCTGCCCCTGAGCTAGCTCTGCACCTTTTGGGTCAGCTTGGTGTTGCACCTACTGATCCTGCACCCTTACCTGATCATGACCCTGTTTCATTTTGGCTTACAAGACATTGCACCCCTTATACCTGACACAGTATCAGCACCTAGAGATTCTTCTTTCGTTAAGAACATTTACTGCTGCACCTTCAACCGCTGATGTTGCTCTTATGAAGACCGACGTCCATTGCGCCAACATGCCTATCGCTTTCCTTCAAGGCATACCCGCACCCCGTGGAGGTACTCCAGGTCAGCACTCGCGTAACAATCCCTTTTGCTACAACAGCATTTTCTACGAACTCACAGGCCGCACCGTCTGATGCATTCATCTCTACATCACTGGACGAACTGTTTCGATGGTTCCTATCATACACTATACTGATTTTAGACCCTTATCATCCCTCACTTTGTGGAGACTACACACGGAACAAGAACACCTGTCACATCAACTACAGTTTGAGGTTATAAGTCGTAGAATTTTGAAGCTTGAGCTAACGCCACGTCCTCCACCCTGTCTATGCCAGTATACTTTGTTCCCCCACATTCATCACTATCTTCTTTGGCACACTCACCTGCTGCTATTACACCCTCCCGGTTATTAAGGCTCGTTTCATTACTGTCAAGCAGCAGATCAGTTAATTACTTCGACGAATATGCAAGCTCGAGGAGAATTGAAGCATGTTAACAGTTTACTTTTCTTTCCTTCTCCACCTCAGTCACCAGTATAGTTGGTTTCTGGATTATGCGGATTGCATTACATCTGGGTAGGACATTAAGGATAAGCCGAGATTATGGAGACTTTTGAAGACCACATCTGACTACGTAATTTTGATACACTAACATATTTAATGGACAAGGGTAGGGTGATCCTGTGTCCCTGATGACGTGATACATTTCAGAAGACAACACAATTGTGGCCAGGAAATAATGAGAAGCCAATCATCATTAAGCAAGCGACGATACTTTGTGACCAATGACCTGACGGGTGGTCCGTAGGACAACCCTTGAAAGGGCTAAATATATGCATAATCCTTGCTTTACTCGGTTAATTGCTTGAAATTGGTAACCACTATATGTGTGATGATGCAGGTGTTAAAGTGCTCAAGATGCGGATTTTATGATGATTGGATGGAAGTTGCAAGTGACGAAAACAATTTTGGGCCATGAAAGAGCTAACAAGAAAACAAAAGAAAAAAATCCACTGACCACCGTAACCTACTGCAGAGGGCCGTAGGTTACGGCCTTCACTGGAGCCATTGTATACCGCCGTAGGCCAGTAAAGGGGCGCCGTAAAGAACCACTCAGCACCGTAACCTACGGCACCAGCCGTAGGCTACGGTGCTCTATGTTGACTTCGGAACATGCTGACCGCCGTAACCTACGGCGGAGGGCCGTAGGTTACGGCACCGACAGGACTTCAAGTGTAACTTATGGCATTTATTACCACTTTGATGATGTTTATGGGCTCTAATCATGGAGTTTTTGGTTACAAGCTGGGACACACAAGTTTGGGGAGTATTTTTAGACACTTGGAGCTTGAAAAAGATTATCCTTTTTCATGAATCTTGGCTACTTTGATCTTGAACATTGGTTTTTGTTGGTGATTCCTTTTTGAACATTGAAACTTTTGTTATGATGTTGCCTCAAGCCATGAGTGGCTAAATACTTTGTGATCATCTTTGGTGGAAGGTTTGCAAGACTTTATGGTTTCATTATCTATTTCTAGAATAACAATCTCTTTCTTATTTGAATTGTTTGTTATGGTGTATGATTGATTGTTAGTAAAGTATTGATTCTTATGTTAAACTAATTAGAAACCATACGTTCTTGGTGCCGTTGGCAATCGACATATCAAGGATATAGTTAGGCTTGGGTAAGGGTTGATTGATCATCGGGTAACAACCTCACGTTCTAGGAATCTGAGTACTTAGTTCCCTTTTCATCACTGTAATTGATCTTACATGGATTATGTCTATGTAGTTCTTTCTAGTGGATTGTTAGCATAATTGTCAAAGCAAAACCGGAAACTAAAGATGGTCATTTGTCTCTAAATTGTTTACAACCAAAACTTTTCTCTTGCAATTTTATTAGTTAATTTAGTTTTAAAATCAAATCAATTAAACCAACTCTTGAACCTTATTTTCTTGCAATTAGCTTAACTTAGTTCACTTAGATAAATCTTCAAATAACACATATTCCACAAACTCCCTGTGTTCGATACCCACTTACCGCTATCTATTTAGTAGTAATTGGATTAAATTTGATTGTGACCACGACATCACGTCAAATTTTGGCGTCGTTGCCAAAAGTAGAGTTTTGTAGGCCGTTCGATAAGCCCACAACGCATCATCAAGCTTGCTTATGGAGTTAGCACATCGGGCATATTGGGCGATTAAAACGGTGAATGCAACTATGACGAAGCGGGTCGGGCGAGAAAGTTACAATTGAATGAGATCGAGGAAATACGAGATCAAGCCGATGAGTGTGCATCCGCATACAAGGATAAACTGAAGAAAGTTCATGATGCAAAGATAAGGAAAAAGAACTTCGAAGTGGGTCAAAAAGTGTGGTTGTATAATTCAAGGTTAAATATGTTCGCGGGAAAACTCAAAAGTAAGTGGATGGGTCCTTACGTCATTCGAAGAGTAGGGAGGTTTGGAGATGTTGATATACAAGACGAACAAACAAATAAGCAACAAACGGTGAACGGGCATCGGCTCAAACCGTATTTGGAAGGTAACAATATCAACAATCTCGAGCTCAACAAAGTGGGTTACATTTTACGCCCAGTGGATGATGAAGAAACGTGAAAGAGGCCCAGGTTTGCTATTTGTAAATATTTAGTCTAATTTATTTTGGTGTGAATAAGTTCCGTTTAAACCGGTTCGAAACAAGTGTGGGGAAATTTTTATGAATTTCCCGAACATAGTGTTGAGGACAACACGGGTTTTTAACGGGGGGTAGGGTAATTTTCGTGTTTCTCAAAAATTATAAAAAACAATAAAAATTAAAAATTTAGAATAGCTATAAAAAAGTAAAAGTAAATAATTTTTTTTTCAATTAAGAGTTTTGCCCCCCATATTTGCCCAGTTATCGCCATAAGCTACGGTGAGGGGGGCGTAGCTTACGGCAACCATTAATCAAAAAGAATCTTACGGCTAGGCTCTACTGTTTTACGGCGATTTCTTTGGAACCCAGGTACCGCCGTAACCTACGGCAAGGTGTCGTAGGCTACGGCACCGAGCAAACATGGGGGACCCTTTCTTGTCGGCGATGTTTAAAAAAAACAAACAAAAAACAATAAAACCGAAAATAATAATATAATAATAATAATAATAATAATAATAATAATAATAATAATAATAATAATAATAATAATAATAATAATAATAATAATTTTAATAAAATCTTCAATTAACCCCAACCACACATCTCATCCTATCCACCCATCCATCTTTCTTATTCTTCTTCTCCATCTAACTTCTTCATCTTCTTTCCGTAGAACCCTAGCCAACCATAACCTTCAATCCTTCATATCTTTCTCAAATCTTGTCCAAATCAAGTGATTTTTGGGTCGTTTTGACTAGAATTTCACAAGCATTCTGATTTTGGGTAAAGATTTGAAAGAAAACCTCATTTCCTTGGTCGAATTTTAGACCCTAGGAGCCGAAAATTTGGGGCTTTTTGTGGGTTTGTGTTTTAAAGTGAAGTGCTTGTTATTCTCATCTTCCACAATTCTAAGGTATGCAATTTCTTGTCAATTTGTGATGTACATTGAGGTTTGTAAGTTTTCATCTTTGTTTTGCTTACACACTTGCTAGTATATGATAGATGATAGGATTTTGTGAACCATTTAGTGCTATGGGTACTAATATGTTTGATGTCTAGTGGAAATTTTGAGAAAAAATTCTGATTTATAAGGACATCATGCCGAATTTTTGTTTGAAAGAACGAAATTTTGGTTTTTGTACATTAGTACGCATAATATAAAGCAAGTGTGGGGATGATTGGGAAGGAGTACTAATTTGATTCGTTTTGTGTGGTTGGTTTTTGAATGTGTGTATGTATGGTGACGAAAAAAGGGAAAGGAGTTGCAAGTTCGTCTAATGATCCTCAAGGGGATGATGCACAACAAAAGAGGAGGAGATTGACCCGGGTTGGTGACCCGGATTCCGAGGAGGTTGCACCTCCAAGGGGTCCGAAACCGGATTAGACATCCGGTTCATTGCTAGAACAACCCGCGGAATGGCGAGAGGATTTATTTCACGAACAAATGAACAAGTTAAAACAAAGGGGTGAAGCATTTATTTGTGAAAAAGGAGATCCGGGAGGTCGATTTTGGGCCATTTGGGATAACAGCAAAGTTCAAGGAATTGGGTTGGGGTGCAGCTTTGAAGTGTTATGATGGGGAGGTGAAGAAGATGTATGACACTCAGATTCAAGAGTGGGTGGCTTCACTCGAATGTCCCCCGTTCAAGGCCCCAAGCAAGATGAGGCTTGTTGGACGGTGTAATGGGGTAAAAGTTGAAATTTCTTATGACTCTTTGCGCCGAATAGCGCAGTTTGACGACGGACCAGCCAATGAATACATCTATCCGAGTCTCAAAGATCTCTACCATGAGCCTAACCAGCATCCGCAATGGCAAAATATGCTTGATTACCTCTTCCTTCCGGATACAACACATGGGAAGTTATATAGACGCAACTTGAGAATGGAAGCAAAGTTGTTGTTGACATTGTGCATGTACAATGTTGTTCCAAGAAGGGGTGACAAGATAGAGGTTCGGTTCCAAGAGGTGTCGATCCTATATATGATGATGCGTGGTTCTCCCAAGGTCCCATTCCGATTTCTAGTGCTGAATAACATCTGGTTGAGCAAGAATAGTGGGGAAAGAAAGATTATACCTCATTGCCGGTTGATTACGACATTGTTGAAAAAATATGGGGCGATTAAAGGCGATGAAAAAGGTTCTTACAAGAGGTTTAGACCATTTGACTTTAAGAATCTGGGGCCAGGATGGATTTACACAGAATCAGAGAGGTTTCATAAGTTGAAAACAGATGGGAGAAGGTGGAGAGCGTTGGAGGTGGATGCGAGACCGTTACGACCGGGAGAGGCCGAGGAGCCCGAAACATCGGATGACGAAGTGAGTGGAGATGATGACTACCGTGAAGACACCTTCATGGTTGATGCTCATGTTCAGGGAGCCGGTATGCAAGCTGGTTATGTGGGGAGTGCATTTGATTATGCACAACAGGCTTATGATCCGTATTGGGCCCATTCGGGGAATATGGGCCAAATTATTGAACAAAGGCGGCCACCCACTTTCGGTGAATGGAGTGAACCAAACCAAATGCTCTTTGATCAACAAACTTTTATGGGTGCTAGCATGGAAAGAGCTATCAAACGAAGCTATGATAGAAATGAGCAATGGAACCGTGCTCATATGTATGCCCATGAAGAAGAAGTGAACAACCGCTACCTAGATGATCGCAAGAGACGCATGCATGATCAGTGGCATGTGGGCCAACCAATTGAAGCGGATCCGACTGTTGTGGTCTACACCACATTGCCACCTAATGATGGTAGTGTATCATATCCCACTCCACCATTACATCATTCGCAATGGGTGGATCCACACGCTATGAGTTATCAGCAGGCGAATCCAAGTGTGATCAAGGAAACAGCAGTAGCAGTGGAGCATTTGGCTTTGGTGAGTGGACTGATATGATGACATCCATCTTCGGGCCTCCACAGCTGAAGTACTACTAGCCAGCTCGTATCTTGCTCCTTTGTACATTTTTGTATTTGTTTTTTTAGTATGTTTATGTTTATGTTATGGTTGGGAGGTCGGGTGGTGTTTGATGTTGATATGTTTGTTGGGTTGTGAAAGTTGGTGGTGTCTTTAGTAATAAAATAAAATAAAAATACAAAAAGAAACTTGGGGTTTGAGAGTATAAGCAAATGTTGGTGTTTTTGGTTAAAGTGATCTTTCCCTCAAAACCATACATTGGGACAATGTATCCCAATTGTGGGGATGGGGGAAATTTTTGAGAATTTTAAAATTTTTGTAAACCCAAGCAAAAATTGTCAAAAATTTAAAAACTTGATATTGTTCCACTTGACACACCGACACCCATTCCTAGTCTTTTCTTGGTGAGGATTTGAGCCACACATGATTGTTATTGATGTTTCATTGTTTGAGTGGCCGTGTGTGTTGTGTGTTAATAGAACTTGTGTGTGAATTCTTGTTAAATCCTAGAGTTAGTATGCTTATGAAAATGATAGGGAACTTTTAGGTAGCCTCGTCTAGATGTGTGAGAGTGTGGGATTGGTGGGTTGGACCTCATACATTACATATATGAGCTTGGTATTGTGAGGGGTGGGGGTTTGGTCCTTAGAAAGCCACGTTTGAGCCTTAAATCATTCGGTTGTGACCCAAGCCTACTTCCTACATAAATTTTACCTATTGAGATGACCCGGTTCAGGAGATTTAGTATGTAGTGTTGATGTTCGTGTATATTTTATTAAATACTTTGTGAAAACAATGAGAAAAATACAAAAAGAAGAACTTAGTTGTGTTAGTTTTTGAAAAGTTGATGATGTCTTGTATATAGTTGATGTTGCTTTGTTTAGTAGTAAAAATAAAACCGGGTTAAATCAATTAGCTCTTTCATATGTATTCCACCATTTCCTACCTTTGCACCTAGCCTCGTTACAACCTGTAAGTTCTTTTGATTAAAAAGCATGTTAGATATTTGTTAGGAGGAAACTTGATTTTCAAACAAGCTTATTGTCGCGCACACACACACATGCATTAAGTGTTTAGCATTATGCGCTAATATTTCTTGTCACCGAAAGTTTTGAGAGGGGTGTGTCTTGTGGTATGATTGAAAGTTAGTAGAAGACGGTACGTTTAACTTGGTTTGCATTATTGATCGCTTGTGGTAAATAGTTTTTGAATGGGTTGCTTGGAACAAGCAACGGGCAAGTGTGGGGATGTGACGGGTGGTCCGTAGGACAACCCATGAAAGGGCTAAATATATGCATAATCCTTGCTTTACTGAGTTAATTGCTTGAACTTTGTAACCACTATATGTGTGATGATGCAGGTGTTAAAGTGCTCAAGATGCGGATTTTATGATGATTGGATGGAAGTTGCAAGTGATGAAAACAAGTTTGGGCCATGAGAGAGTTAACAAGAAAACAAAAGAAAAAAATTCACTGACCACCGTAACCTACGGCAGAGGGTCGTAGGTTACGGCCTTCACTGGAGCCATTGTATACCGCCGTAGGTCAGTAAAAGGGCGCCGTAAAGAACCACTCAGCACCGTAACCTACGGCACCAGCCGTAGGCTACGGTGCTCTATGTTGACTTCGGAACATGCTGACCGCCGTAACCTACGGTGGAGGGCCGTAGGTTACGGCACCGACTGGACTTCAAGTGTAACTTATGGCATTTATTACCACTTTGATGATGTTTATGGGCTCTAATCATGGAGTTTTTGGTTACAAGCTGGGACACACGAGTTTGGGGAGTATTTTTAGACACTTGGAGCTTGAAAAAGATTATCCTTTTTCATGAATCTTGGCTACTTTGATCTTGAACATTAGTTTTTGTTGGTGATTCCTTTTTGAACATTGAAACTTTTGTTATGATGTTGCTTCAAGCCATGAGTGGCTAAATACTTTGTGATCATCTTTGGTGGAAGGTTTGCAAGACTTTATGCTTTCATTATCTATTTCTAGAATAACAATCTCTTTCTTATCTGAATTGTTTGTTATGGTGTATGATTGATTGTTAGTAAAGTATTGATTCTTATGTTAAACTAATTAGAAACCATACGTTCTTGGTGCCGTTGGCAATCGAGATATCATGGGTATAGTTAGGCTTGGGTAAGGGTTGATTGATCATCGGGTAACAACCTCACGTTCTAGGAATCTGAGTACTTAGTTCCCTTTTCATCACTGCAATTGATCATACATGGATTATGTCTATGTAGTTCTTTCTAGTGGAATGTTAGCATAATTGTCAAAGCAAAACCGGAAACTAAAGATGGTCATTTGTCTCTAAATTGTTTACAACCAAAACTTTTCTCTTGTAATTTAATTAGTTAATTTAGTTTTAAAATCAAATCAATTAAACCAACTCTTGAACCTTATTTTCTTGCAATTAGCTTAACTTAGTTCACTTAGATAAATCTTCAAATAACACATATTCCACAAACTCCCTGTGTTCGATACCCACTTACCGCTATCTATTCCACAAACTCCCTGTGTTCGATACCCACTCACGTCATGACCAACAAAAGCTCAGTCGCTATGTCTTCGTTAAGCGCATTATTAACCTATATGTGTGTGCGTTAATTATAATGCTACGTGCTTACTTGCTATAAATATAATTACCAAGTTGCTTGGTTATGCTATGATTATACTATTGATTGATGTGTTGATATGATGAATTATTACATGCAAATACATATGATCTCCAAACAATTACTTACTTTCCCCAAATAGACGAGACCTAACTAACCTAAACTTCTTCCTAGAAGATGTCTCATCATGAGATCACCCGTCTGACCGAGGCAGAATGGCAAGCGCGCGCCTCACGAGTCATAGCTCGGCATGAGGTTCTTCGCTACAAACACAGTGAAGGTACCTCAAGGAATGATCCACCTAACGGCTGTACCTACAAACAGTTTCTAGAATGCAAACCCCTGAACTTCGTTGGCACAGGAGGTGCCATGGCTTTTGTAAAATGGGTTGAGAATGTGGATGCTGTTGTGCAAAGGAGTGGTTGTACGTTAGAGCAACAAGTCCCATACGTTTCCGGATTGCTACAAGATGGGGCTCTGTTGTGGTGGAGTCTTAGGGTTCGAGAAATGGGCGAGGATGCAGCATATGCGTTAACATGGAGTGAGCTGAAGGAGATGATGCGTAGGGAGTATTGTTCAGATGGAGATCCAAAAGCTGGAATTAGAATTCTGGAAGCTAAAGATGGAAGGTCCAAAAGTGGTAGAGCACGTGCAGAGGCTTTATAATTTCTCATGAATCGTCCCGTACCTGGTGGAACCCGAGTTGAAGAGAATGGAGCAATCCATTTGGGAACTGGCACCTCAAGCCTTGAGCTCGATGATAGCATCAACGCCACCAACAAATATGATTGCACATATGATAAGTCTGGCGCTCACTAAGGAAGAACTTAGATTGGAAAGACTTTCAAGCCTCGATGAGAAGAAGGAAACCTCATTAAAGACATCTGAAAAGAACAAAAGGAAGCTCATTGAATTCCAAGAAAGTGATCGGGTGAGTAACAGAAACAAATCCAAAAAGGGAAAGAAGTACCGGGGTAAACTACCTAAGTGCGACGAATGTCAACGCCGTCATACTGGGGAATGCAAAAAATGAAAAGTGTGATAACTGTGGCAGAGTGGGTCACTGCAAGGAGGTGTGTTGGCGTCGGGCGAAGCGTGGAAATCAAGGTCAAGTTGGTAGTAGAAGACACGAAGTAAACAACGACAACAGGGACTATCAGGACGGGAATGGTGACAATCAAAAGCGTAGACAAGAGTGTTTTAACTGTGATGACATGGGGCACCTTAGGAAAGATTTCCCAAGGGAGATCAAGCAAGAACGTGGGAAAAGTATCTGACACCGGATCTGGGGAAGCCCGCCAGAATCTAAACATGAGTATCGGTACGTTCCCTACTAACCAACACCTTGTGTCTGTGCTAACTAATGCCCGTATTAACTATAACTTTTAGTTGGGGTTTAAGAGTATACATGTGTGAGTAGCAAATAGAGTAGAAACCCTATATTTGATGAAACCAACTCATGGGAGGCTAGTAAAAACCTAGGGAAAGGACTATCTGCACCCCGATGGCGAGGAAAGAACGGTCATGATTCACAAAGTAGGGTACGCCTCTCCAAAGTACTAGTGGTTGGAGACACAAGAATTTCGTGCGAAGGATGTGTTGCCTTCTTGGCCCATGTCTTGGACAAGGGGGCCGAAGGACCAAAACTAGAAGATATCCCAGAGGTAATGGAATATCCCGAAGTCTTCCCCGAAGACTTACCAAAATTACCTCCTCAACGACTGGTCGAATTACGCATCAATTTAATTCCAGGCGTCGCGCCTATAGTCGATGCACCTTAGCGACCTACAGCTTCGAAGATACAAGGATTGTCAGTACAATTTCAGAAGTGGATAGAGAAGGAAGATAACAGACCAAAATTTCCATTTTAGGAAACCCCAGCTCTGCTCATCAATAAGAAGGACGATATCTCTCGTCCGAAAGTCAACCACCAGGAGCCGAACGAGCTAGCCAACAAGAGTCAGCTACCCTTGCTAAGGGTTGACGAACTACTTATAGGACTAACTGCAAGGATCCAACCCGTATGTCCCGACTGATCGATGATCAAGTAGCTGTAAATTCAGGAAGAAGATACACCGGGGAAAAATTGTTGGGCAATGACTTGTTTTAGACGTGCACAGAAATGGTGTTTCCTACACAATGCACACAATCATTTTACACAGAATACGAAACTTTGAGAATCTAGGAAAAATGTACTAGGACTTTTGGAAACCTTGGTCCAAATTCACAAAGGTTGTTACTTAGGAACCACATCCGTTAACTCGAGCAGACACCATTAACCTAACATATATGCCAGTTCCGTTGACCAAACCGAAAGTACTTGGATTACTTTTACTTCTAGCGAGTAGATGTTTGCATCTCTACTCCCCTTAATGGTAGTTGCATTACGTTAATTTTCTTCATTGAGAGCACAATGTTGCTTTGAAATCTGGTCATTTCTTCATTGTTGCAGATACTCATTATTCCTTTACTTGGAAACTTATTTGTCACACATGCACTATTTGCTATGCGTGCGACTTCATTTCGAATAAACGCTTCCTTTGTTATGACACTAACTCTAATTACTGGTTTGTAATTCGAATGACCTACAATATTGAGACTATTGACTCTTTTGTTATCTAGTCAACACACTTTCTTGAAACTTCATTTATTTCAAGTTACATTCATGGTTTATCTTTGTGACCATGCCAAGATTCCCCTATTGATACATACGTTTATTGCCGGGTTACGTTGAAACCAAGTTCAACTGCTTGAACTTACCCATCTCGTATATTCAGTTTAAGACGTCATATGATGTATTGAGGGCATCATGTTCAAATATTTTGCAAAGAATTTTTCATTTCGAATCGTGGTAGACTTAGTTGGTCTACGACTCCACTAGATCGTTTGATTGATTTCGATACCTTGTGGGGATACTTTCATAAAATTGAAGCTTGCGCTAAGTTGGTTATGCACCTCATTCACGGAATTAATTGTTTATTTATTTACTTGCTCTAAAATCCGTTTTGTTTATCACAATCAAAGCCGTCTCAACACAGTTATGTGTTAAGATAAGGGTACATAGATTCATTTCATACCACGATGTACCTCCTAACGATTCCTTCGTTATAAATTGAATACCTTGCAGTACTTATTGCTTTCTCACCTTCGATCAAAAACAGTGACTCCTTGATAATTCCATATTCAATTGAAAACTCTATGACATTGTGTAAATCAAATCTTTAGGCTTGTTCGGTGCACTTTTAATTGATTTCCAACACGGTAAATTTGTTCAGTCACCACTATACTTAAATTATGTCATTACGACACCTCGTGGTGTCCTTATAAACTTGTAGCTTGTGCTAATCATGGTCAACCGTTTCACACAAAACTACATATACTTTCGTTTGACCTGTCATTTACACATTTCTGATGCAACTACGAATCATGATACACCAGATTCGCTTGTATCTCATTCGGTGTACTTTCGAAATTTAAGAATGTCAACACACTAAACCTTACCGTTCATTTATTCGGGAGTGACAGATCGTTTTACTATTACTTTTGAGTTGTCGATTTTAAATTCATATAGCGGACGCTATAGTTTGTGAAAACTCGTTTGCATATTGTGATCGATCGTTTGAGAATCTTATTAGCCAAAACTCCTCTTTTGCGAAACCCCCTGCTAGCTGGATTACCCTAGGCAATACGTCAATTACCTCTTGTACTTTTGACATCAAATGCTAAAAGCACATACCTTTTAACCATAGGATTCTAGTTGTTATATATTCTTGGACTCACCTGATGTGAGTAAGGTTTAATTCGATTTTTGTGATTATCTACCTCAGTATTATCCACTTACATACGTGCATAATGTAACCCTAAGGAGTTAAGGTAGTACAAATTTCGAGGACAAAATTTTCTTATTGGGGGGAGAATGTGACAACCGTCAAAAGTGCATGTGACCGTACAATTAATTAATTTTGATTTATGCTTAATAACTGTGCTTAATTACAACTGATGATTTAAATTGCTTTCTGATTACTGTTACACACATACATATGCATCACATTTCATACTGTCACTACGTTCATTACATACAAACTTTAGTGACATATTTGAGGCACAAAGCACAATTAGCACAATGAGCGGATAACCTAGAGACATGCTGAAAATGCCAGCACATAGACATACAATATTTTGAGGCCCAGTATGAGTCAGAAATAAAGTATCACAGTAGGGTAGAGTGTAGGGAAGTGAGGACCATAAAACTGCATCACTAGGTGATAGTTATAGTGCCGGAAAGTGCCTAAAACATACTTTAAATGCAGAATTCTGCACTAAATAACAAAATTCAGCATTTAACTATGCTAGTAGTGTGCAAAAACTTGGCAAAATAGCCCTAGATACTTTCCAAAGTGTTGGGAATTAAATGGGTCACATAAAGCATTATAAAAGACACTCTACGGATTAATTAAGCACTTTAACGGAACAACACCCAACCGAACAACCGGACTTTACGCGGAACACAAAAATATTGCCAAACACATTGTTTTTATTTTTCTGAGCTAGTTAGGGTCCCCAAACATCCTAACACACCTTATATTATAACACACACCTTAACCCACTAACTAAACAATTTAAAACTAACTAGATTGTAACCATAACATTACAACCCAACCCCATACCCCCCCCCCCCCCTTGGGCAACGGTCACCTAGGGGTGACCCATCCTTTGATTTCTTGATTAAAATAACAAGTCATGTTGGATGGTTAGGAGCATGTTATACAAAGGGTAAAAGGTAAGTTTGGTTTATAAATAAGCACCAAGGTTAAGACTTTCATTTCACAAACAACAAACCCCAAACTACTTCTTCTCCCCTTGTGTTCGGCCGCCACCTTACCACCACCATACCACCACCTTCAAGTCTTCTTCAAGCAATCCATACATATCTAAGGGTGTTAGAGACCGAACAAGCAAGCTTGGTGTACTCGGAAGCTCAAGGACCACTCTCATTTTATTTTATCCATCACTTTTACGCTTTGAAATCATGTTGATCTTGTATTGTTATGCTTAGTGTATGTTGTATGTTAGATAAAATGTTATGGTTTGTTACATAGACTTGCTAGATCATGTTTAGAGACATGAACTAGCAAGGTGTGAAGGTTAAAGATGTTGTGGATGACGGAATCATCCACACATGAACTTTGAACTTGAACAAATAAGCGATTTCTTGGAAAATAAAGTTACAAACTTGTAGATCTAAAGAACTATGAGTGGTTTTTCGAAAGAACCAAGTGAAAGGAATAAGTTTTGTTAACAACTCGGATCTTATATGAAATAAACACATTTTTAGTAAGTAAACAAGTGTATAAACACTTGTGTAACAAGAAAATTTCACAAAGAAACATTTTTGGAAATCATGACTAGAAGTTGTAAATGTTCAAATCATTTAAAAATAAAGTTTTTAAGAAACTAATCACATTTTTAAAGGTAACAAGACTTACTAATTATGCTAGTAAGTTACTACTTGTTTTTGTAATTTTTTCAAGTTCATAAGTTTATTGTTTATGCTTATTTTTGTCAAGATTGGTAATTAGAGATTATATATTGTTGGTTGATAATTGTTTGAATGCTTTTACAAAAGAAAATGATATGCTAAAAAGCATGGACACCTCCATTTACAAAGAAAACTCTGGCGAAATTTTTCTAGAATTTCAACACTCAGAAATATTTTTCTAACAAACGTTTACGAATATATTTTTAACTTGGTTTCAAAGTAAACTTCGCCATGATTTTTATTACAAAAATACCAAGTGCCGGAGGTTGATTTTCGTAAATAAAATCTGATATATATATATGTAGAATATATATTTTATACTTAAACGCTTGTGTGATTATATGATTATTTTGCGAACTAGTTATATAATTTTTAGGGTAAAAATAATATAACTACTTTATGTCATAAAATTTACAAGTTCAAAATAATATTAAAACTCTCACAAAATGAATATTTAAGTTACGCAAATATTGTTGCATTGCGACACGCTAAAACGTAACTTACGTAATACTTTAGAAAATTACTCTTGTACGTGTATTTTGGTGAAGTATTATTTTGGGAAAGTTTTGAAATAAAGTATAATATTTTTAGGAAAAATATGTATATTTTGGAATCAAGATGTTTTAGACAAGTAAATTAAATATATTCTCTAACTGGGACTTAAAAATATATTTTTTTTTTCGGAATTACAAGTGTGCATATAAAAATACCCCCATCCTTGGGAAGGAAATACGCTTATAAAATAATTAAGAAGTGTGGATACAAAATAGTTGCCTAACTATTTTTCCTAAAAACAAAATTTAAGTTAAAATAATTATTATTATTTTAACAAGTATAATATCAAAGTAACGCAACTCAAAACACTAAACCCTAAGCCAAGGCACGGCCCGTTAGTCTAATAGACGTTAGAACATTGTAGGTAGTCGTGTTTGCTGAGGAGATTTGAGTTACACATACTGAAGACGCAATACTGTGAGTTCATGTCCCCCTTTTCTCTTTACTATTTTCAGTTTTATACTTCAGGGGTGAAATGCATGCGATAATTATTACAAACATCTACTTACATGGTATGATTAGCTTAAGGAGGGTTTATACTACTTAGATCATGTGAGTGGGTAGGTAGAACTTAAGGACATTAATCCTCGTTGTAGGACCGAGGGTCATGAGTGGGTTACACGTCCTTAAATCATGTTTTATTCAAGTCTTTTATTGTGTCGTATTAACACGTTTTAAATTAGGTTATGGTTGTAACTTGTTTTATGAGTCGACATTTTTAAAAATGATGTTGTGGCATTATTTCTAAACCTTATTAATGGATGAACAACTCTTGTTTTTATCATAAAGTATTGTTATGATTGATTGCTATGGTATTAAGAAGTCACACCAAATAAACTCACGCTTCCGCAAAAGTCAGGGTGTGACAGTATGATGATGTTGATTATAGGTTTTCATCATGCAAGCATCATAATAGGTAAATTTAAAGCATGCTAGAATGTTAACAAAACATTAAAGTAGCTTCAGTTCAGATCTGATTTTATAGACTAGTTTTGGGTTGTATTAGTTAAAATTGTAAACGACCCTAATAAATTCTGAAACTTTTGTATGATGTTTATATGTATAGAACACTTTGTGAAAAGTTTCAGAACTTAGATCATTATTGTTGTGAAAATTTCCAGACTACATAAGGGTAAAAAGATGACGTTTTGACTACATTTTACTAGAAAATACATTAGAAAATCTAGGTAATTCCAATTGATCCAAGGCCAGTGGGAGAATTATTATACCTCTTAGGATTATCCACTGTGTAAAATATATGTCTTGTTGATAAAAAATTGATCATGTTATAACATTCGCATTGAACCCTAAATTCTGCTCGAAAACTAAGTATGACCTTCCTTTACATTAAAATCATAAAAACCAGTTTAGGGTTCTCCAAAAATTATGAAAATTTTTGTGCATATACTACACATAAAATAAATCAGTTTAAGCTCAATAATAACTTTAATTGTCATTCTTAAGATTAAGTTATAATCTAAAGAAATTTGTTTCATTCTACAGTACTTTCTGGTGTGTATGGGTTGCTTGATTAACAAGTTTTTAACATTCCAAGAACCCACATTTTGAAAAAGTTCAATAAGTATCAATAGAAACTCATAAATTATCTAATGCTTTATGCAACAAGAAGAAGAGCTATAAATAACTTGTAGAATAACATATACAAACATGAAATACGGAATTACTCCGACTCGTTTTATAGGACTAATTCAAAACACTAATAAACTCAAAAACACGTGAGCTACAATGAGCTCACCTGCTGGACTAAAACATCGACTCAAACTTGGGCTCAAATACCCATTATTATTCAAATAAAAGACCAAAATCCAACATTTCCTTCCTTTAAACTGAAATGCTTTACATAACAAGCAACACTTTAACTTGTGGTTCCTTCATGCAAATCCTACACTACAAGTAGCCTCCTTAATTTCACAAAAGTATCCAGCTTCACAGGTTTGGTCATGATGTCAACGCGTTGTACTTCAGTGTTACAAAATTCTAACTTAACCACACCTTGATTCATTAGATCTCTTAAATAATGAAATCGTACATCAACGTGTTTGGTCCTTTGGTGCATCATAGGATTCTTTGACAACTTGATCGTGGAGCTATTGTCACATAAGACTTCAAGAGTACCATTTTATTTGACAATTAGATCTTCCAAAAGAGCCTTTAGCCAAACAAAATGACACGCACAGTAGGCTGCAACCATATATTCTGCCTCTGTCGATGATAAAGTTACAGTTTCTTGCTTACTAGCACTCCAATAAATGGCTACATTACTGAGCCTACAAACATATCCCGAAGTACAATATCTGTATTCTATATCCCATGCATAATCACTATCCATATGTACCCCTGTGTTGCAGTTGAATTCTTCACATATATCTACATATATCTGGCCATAAGTAAACGTACCTCTCAAATACCTTTGGTTGCGCCATAAATTGTGAGATCAAACATACAACATATGTCATTTTGGGTTGTGTAACCATGAGGTACATCAAGCTGTCCACCAGTATGTTGTGCTGTCGATAATTTCCCTACACCAGCCCTTGTAAGAATAGTACCAGGAACAATGGGATTCTTGACTAGTTTAGCCTCCCACATGCTCGACTCCTTTCTTTTGAGCATACCCTTTCGCTACCAACCATGCTTACTTATCAACGTTTCTTTCTTTATTCAGCTTTGTTTTGAAGAACCATTTAACTCTAATTGGCTTAATCCCAATCAGAGCTTCAAAGAGTTCCTATATGTGGTTTTGCTCGATGGCCTGAATTTCAATCTTCCTAGCATTAACCCCTTTTGTTTCCCTGCAAGATTCTTCATAGCTAAATGAATCATCTAAAGAGTTGAACATGGCAAATTCAGCCTCTTCACCAGATAATCCTTCCCCACTTTGATAATCTTTTAACCTGTTGGAGCTTTTCCTATTCTACCTATCGCCTCTACTGTAGTTGGTGTTCGAAGTGCTACAGATTGACTAGCAAACTCTTCCTTATGACTTGGTTGTCTCTCACAAGATGATGCATCATTCTATTAAGCCCCTAGTGTATCATTCTATTCGGCCCCTTGTGCATTATTTTGTTCGGCTGTCGGGATAGGGGCTTGTAGGTCCCTTTAATGTCTTTAGATCTTGAGAGAATTCTTATCTAAACCTAGAGTGTGGAATACTCTAGATCAGATTATGAAAGAAACGTGTAGAAAACAGAATTCAAAAATAAATAAATCTAATTGATTATCAAACTTGTAGTTTACAATCAACATGGATCTCCAAGAACACTTCACAATTCGCCTAGCCTCTCTCCTGTGAATTCTCTTTGTCTCTCTCACTCTCTCTCTAAACTCTCTACAACAATAATCTAAAGTGCTAACCTAAACCTAATGCAAAGCTTTGTTTATATAACACAAGGTGTGCAATTTGGGCTAGGTTTCCACATGGGCTACGAACTGGATTAAGCCTAAATCGCCAACCACACAACATATGTGGGTTTGGTTTGGCCCAAACACTGTTAACTATTTATACAATGCTAAACCACTAACCGTTTATCGTTTCACTAATTTCAAGATATCCAAAGACCTAATTATATGAAGTTGTTGACATAATATGCACCAACAAACTCGTTATTGACAATAGCTTCATAGGGAAACTTTGTCTTTAGTCTTCTTGCACTCATTGGTCTTTGGATAGCTTTAGCTTCAAGCTTCTATTAGCTACAGACTCCCCCTATGCTGATGCATCCAAGCACCAAATTTCCAAAAGCGGTAGCACTTGAGCAACCTCTAGTTCAGCATTTGCATAACAATCTTCAAAGAATCTTCAAACTTTGTCTGCAATGTAGAAAGGAGGATTCTACCATTTATTCAATCAGCCAACTCTTCACTTAACATCACAGCAACTTATCACTTTTCAGCTACACTACTTCACATCCTTTAGCTTTACAAGAACAATCTACAACTATCTGTATTCAAAAACATACATCGCGAAAAATCCATTAGATTTTTTCATAAATGTAGATAAACCATTATTTTATCTAGAGATGTCAAAAAGTATTACAGATAAAGTGAAACAAAAATCCATTTGATTTTAGTTCATTTGAAAAATGACTTCTAAGTCCGTTGGACTTTTGAGTCCATCCAACACACTAGAACCCGCATGTTTAAAAATTTAGGACTCAATGATGTAACATCGTCTCGCCCTTACAATAACAATTCCTCCACAAGTAACCGTTTTCCATATGTTATGAATTTGAAAAAAAAAAATCTTTTTGGATTTTTATATTTTACTGAAAGCAAAACATAACAAAAAGCAATTAACAAATAAAATATACACTTCGTTTTTGTGAGAAACACTGGTTAAGAAGATCATATCAGCCAAGTCAAACTGTTTCACACTAGAAATTACTTCTTTAATTAAATTTTCAGTGAATAGCAGTCCAAAACGATTACCAGTGATGCAATTAAGTGTATTTTCATACTTTAGTACTAGTGTATCCCACTTTGGGACATACCCTCGAGATCAAGGTATTCACAAAGCTTCCTCATAGTAGATGAGTATACCAAATTCATCCTTTTTGATTTACAACGTTAGGTCATTGGTGAACAGGTATGTACCATCGTACAATCAAAGAGACCAACGTTGTTGTCCAAGGAGGGTTAGGAAAATACCAAATTTTGGTACGTTTATGCTTTTTACACATTTGAATAACTCTTTAGGAGAGCTTATTTAATTTTTGGGTTTCTTGCATTTTAGCTCTTTTAACGTATTCAAGACTATGTCTACGTCGACAAATATCTGGGTGTAATAGAAAGACAATCCTGATATCTCCGGATGAAATAATAGTATAAAGACCCAAAACCTCTGATTTTGGTAATCTATCAACACAAGATTTCAAGTTAAAAAACCATACGCCTCTGATGTGTTACCCCCTTGTTACACAGTTCGTTATGTTTATATCACCCAATAAGTTGATTATTTCATGTTTCTTACCTACTGGTACATCACATGATGAATCTACTATCACACTTATTCATGTTTCAGCGTGACAGTCCAACCCGCTGATATACCATCAATTCTTCTTTTTCACACAGTGACAACTCATATTTGATTTTCTATTTTTTTATTTTGTGTGTTTTATTTATTTTTTATTTATACGTTAAGAAAAAAACAAACTATTTACAAAATTTTAATTCTTTTGAAAAATTGGTTATTCAGGATTCCTTAGCGCGTTAATTACGACTCAGTTTTCAAAACGAGCCCTGTCAAATGCATTTGTGTAAAGATCTGCAAGGTTATCTAATGTAAAGACCCAAAACCTCTGATTTTGGTAATCTATCAACACAAGATTTCAAGTTAAAAAACCATACGCCTATGATGTGTTACCCCCTTGTTACACAGTTCGTTATGTTTATATCACCCAATAAGTTGATTATTTCATGTTTCTTACCTACTGGTACATCACATGATGAATCTACTATCACACTTATTCATGTTTCAGCGTGACAGTCCAACCCGCTGATGTACCATCAATTCTTCTTTTTCACACAGTGACAACTCATATTTGATTTTCTATTTTTTTATTTTGTGTGTTTTATTTATTTTTTATTTATACGTTAAGAAAAAAAACAAACTATTTACAAAATTTTAATTCTTTTGAAAAATTGGTTATTCAGGATTCCTTAGCGCGTTAATTACGACTCAGTTTTCAAAACGAGCCCTGTCAAATGCATTTGTGTGAAGATCTGCAAGGTTATCTAATGTGTCGACTTTTTGCAGTTCAGTCATTTTCTTTTCAGCACAATCCCATATAAAATTATGATGAATGTCAATAAGTTTCATTTTACTGTGCTTTACGGGATTGTTTGTGATTGAAATAGTGGATTTATTGTCTATCAAGATAGGGTTGCGAGTGAAATTCAAATCGTAACCGCGCATCTGTTGTTGTATCAACAGAACATGAGAGCAACATCCTTTAGCTGCGATATATTTAGCTTCACGCGAAGACGTAGACACAAATGCTTGCTTCTTGCATTACAAAGACACAAGTCTTCCCCCTAGGAATTAGCAACCACCTACTATAGACTCACTATTCGATTTGCATCTGCTAAAATTTGAATCAATGTAAGCAACTAACTCTAAGTCACTATCAGTTGGATACCATATCCCAAATTTAGGTTTCCCCTTCAAATAACAAAGAATCCGCTTCACTTCTTTCATATGTGTCTCCTTCGAATTTGCTTGATATCTGGCACAAAGACATACTGCAAACATATTGTCTGCTCTTGAGGTAGTAAGATACATCGACGATCCGATCATGGCCCTATATTGAGCAGGGTCTACATCTTCGATATTATCGGCATCTTAACCAAGATTGTGATTTTCACAAATGGGGGTATCAAAAGTAGCGCAATCCTCCATTTTGAAACGACTCAAAATGTCATACACATACATCGTCTGATGAATAAAGATCCCATCCTTAATCTGTTCAACTTGCAATCCCCAATTCTAAACAAACTGAACCCCTAAATTGGTGATTTTTTTGTCATCCAAAGATTCAATTGCAAAATCCCTAATTCTAGACAAACCGAAACCCTATAATAAGAAAATTTGCCCAATTCAATTCCAGTGGCCACGAAACTAGAGCATGGTGTTAATTTGAGTCAAAAACCCTAATCTCCACCATTAAATTGATCAATAAATCTGCCTCAATAAAAACCAATCCTAAACCAAAATAACCGAGTTGAATCTGTTTCTACGAATAACCAATTGCTAAATAAACGAATTGAAATCATACTAGCCTTGAATTCTTCTATGACAACCTTGTCACTCTTGGTTGCTAAAAAAACAAATTTGGGGGTGGGTGGGGTTTTAGGGTTTGACATTTTCCAATTTTTCCCTTAATGGTCCCTCATGTTTGGTAATTCAAGTCCCTTGTTTCCAAAGTTAATAATTGAAGTTTTCAAATGACATAAAGCCCCTAGACTTAATTAAACATGCTTCATCGAATAATTAAACATATAAGCAAATTATACGAGTTTCAGAAAATCTTGATTAGTCTCCCATACTTTAAGAAATTTTGTCCCGAAGTTTAATCAGAGAAAACTATTGGGTATAGCTATGAATACTTGGAAATGGTGAAATATAAAAGTTATGGTTTATATTGTTCAGTTTAGAAACGTACAATATGTTTGAGTAATGACATAGATTGTTTCGAAAATGATTTTAATAATCAAGGCTGAAAATGAACGAGAATAAAGGATTTAATTGTCGGTGATCCATATGGCCCATTTTCTCTTCATATTTGCTATGGAAGGTCTTCATGTTTCTTTTGAGGACTAGGGAGACGAAATTATTACAAGGTGCTCAAGTGGGAGATATATCTTTATTTGGCATCGGCTTTAAAGATTACATTGTTATAATTAAGCCTCTTCAGAATTGGTGTTGATTTTTCTTAGGTGGAGTCCCTCGCGAGGATTTCTTGTTTTATTCCAGAAATGATTTTGTTATTTATCTTGGTATTCTAGTGGGTTCCAATATGGTTATGCCAGGTAATTGGAATATTGTTGTCAATAGATTTCAAAAATTATTGTCTACTTGAAAGGCTAAGATGCTCTCTACTAGGGTAGGTCCACTCTTATCTCTTGTTTGTTTGATCCAAACTTATTATTTGTCCCTAGTTCATGGTTCGATAAGAACTTATTATTTATCCTTATTTATTATGATGAACAAGATTAAGAAGTCCCTAGAATCTTAGAAGTCTTCGTCTTTTTTTGGAGGGGATGTTACATCTTGGAAATTGTTTTAGGTGAAATGGGACATGGTTTTAGGATCTAAAGATAATGGTGGTTGGCTATTGGTATCCTTGAATCCCTAAATCTTGTACTTCTGTATAAGCGGCGTTGGAGGTATGTTAATAACCTAGAATCCCTTCAGGTTAAAGTAATCGAGTGAGTTCATGATGTGAATGGTGAGATGTTTGGGTCCTCTACATTAGGGAAAGGATGGGTGTGAAGAATTGTATTATTATATCCAATTTTCTTCTTAATGATAAAGGTATCTTACCTGTTAGTGCAGTGATGTCTATCGCCTGCGTCAATCAGAACCGTAGCTGAAACTGTAGTAAAATAGGCTTTATATTGTAATTAATAGAGAAATAGGCAAGGTGGCAAACTTGTAAATAAGGGGAAATCCCTTATAACCTTGTGCCTATAAATAGGAGCCTTAGGTTAAGAGTTAAAGACTTTTGCCACATTAGAGCTTGGAGAGCTTAGGTGCTTAGAGAGAGAAACTAGAGAGAGAAAGTGGCAAAACGTGATTCACGGAGCTTGTATTTGTCATATCATCAATAGAATCACGACATTAGTACGATCTAGTGTGTTCGGTCACACACGTTCACGGATTCCGCACGTCGAACGTGTCGTTACGCAATCGAATCGGAGCGAAACCGGACCTAACAAGTGGTATCAGAGCAAGGTTCTCGATTGCAAAGATCAAACTCACAGATTCGTACAAGTTTGGAGCAGATTCAGAGCCAAAAACCTCCAGATTTGTCAAATTCTTCTTAACTTTCTTGTTCTTCACGTTTTTCTATGAATTTTACAAATTTGAACGGGTTTTTACGGTTCAAATTGGCTGAAATTTTGATATGTTGTGCGCATATATCTGATCTATAATCCTACAAATTTTCAGGTCAAAATTCCAAGCCGTTTGGGAGAAATCTGCGTTTTTGTGAATTTTTTGCTGAAACCGTTCGTCAAAGTGTTCATCAGTTCTTGTTCGATCGAACAGGCCACTCGTTCGAACAGGCCACTCGATCGAATAGGAAATTCCAAGTCGTTCGAACAGCAGCCTCATACATTCATTTAATAACGTTGACTTGTTGACCCTAGCCGAACGGCTAGCATACTCGTGGTTCGAACAGCAACATCATTTGTCATAGCATATTCCTAGCCGAACGGCTAGCATACTCTTGGTTCGAACAGCAACAGTTATTGTTCGGCTGGTGTAGCCGATCGAATAGCCTATCCTATTCGATTCACCGTCTTATTCACCAATAACAGCACAACACATCATCTTGTAAATCATTTAAGTCAACTTTAATCAGTAAGAATACGTCATCACATGCATTTAAAGTGAATGAACTAAAAGGTAACAGTTGCACCGCCCCACTAATATCAATGGCCCTATCACAATTAGTTTGCCGTCCCACTTAATACTTTGGTCAAATGAGAATTTAGAAGTTAATTAGGTTGTCGACGGTAAATCTTGTAATTGTTTAAAGGCTGTCAGTTTGCATGTGTAAGTTGTTGGTTATTTTTAACTGATAAATCAGATTCTTATATTACACACAAACTGATCGAACAGTAACTTCAATCGGCTGGTATAGCCGATCGAACAGCAGTTTTGATTTTGTCTTGAATCGAATAGGAAGTGTCTTTGATCGAACACGCCGCTCGATCGAACACGCCGCTCGATCGAACACCTCGCTCGATCGAACACGCCGCTCGATCGAACAAAAGACATATTTTCCAACCGATCGGCTAGCCTAACCGAACGGCTAGCCTAATCGATCGAGTAGCAGCACAACATTCATTAAACACTTTGACTTTTTGACTCTGTTCGATCGAACAGCAGCAGGTGTAACTTGATAAGATAACATTCCTAGCCGAACGGCTAGCATCACCTTTACAATCCTCCAATCGAATAGCAGACATTTTCTAACCGATCGGCTAGCTGCCTCGATCGGCTAGCATCACCGCCTTTAACATCCAATCGAATAGCACGTATAACTCGAACAGAAGCATCACTTTCAAACTTTGAACTCTAGCCGATCGGCTAGGAATCCTCCAATCGAATAGTATCACCGATCGGTTAGCCAATAACAGCATAACACATCACTTGTTCAGATCTCAGTTTATAAATTTCATTAAATGTTTGCATGTGATCAAAATCAACGGTCAAATGAGAATTGAGTCACATTGGAAGATGTCGGCTCAGTGGGATTGACATTAGCAATTGCATGAGATTTGGTAATATCAAAAAGACGGTCCAATCACGTGAAGATTAATAATCTGTTTGTATGTGATACATGTGAACTACTTGAGTAATGATTTCAATTGTGCATTAAAGGTGTGTCATTGTCACAAGAATGACGGCCAAATAAAATTCAAGTGTTTTAGTTTAGTTTGTCGGCTTTTATTTTTGTATTAAGTGCAAGTGATTTTGTCGAATAAATAAACAAGTCTTTGTTTTTAAGTGCCATCGGTTGGAGTGCAAGAGATCGAACAGCGTGTTGGTTTAGTTCATTCAACTTGCTAAGGAGTTTTTCAATCGAGTAGCAATCTCGATCGGCCAGCAATAGTGTTGTCTTGTTTGAATAGCAAGTGATTCGGCTAGCACTCCTAGCCGAACGGATAGCATCTTTGTGTGAAGCATTTCCAGTCGGTTGACTTTTTGTTGACTCACTCGATCGAACAGCGTTTTTGTCCAATCGATCAGCATACTGTCCAATCGATCAACCTTTCGTCAAATTTTAGTTGTTTGATATTTTTAAACTGATTGTTTGGTTGTTGATTTGCAGGTAACACGAGGGAATTTACAAGGTAATTCACAAATATAAGTTCATGGCGAAAAATGAACCTATTCCGTGGAAGGATAATCGTACAGAACAACAAAAGTACGAATATCGAAAAATGGTTGCTGAAGCAAAGATCATCCGACTCTCAGGTGTCTATGAGGAAGCAAAACGTGCAAACCGATGGGATCCAAACAGAGAGTGCTACCTTGATCAATATGGCAACATCGCAATTGATCACAAAACGATAGATATCGAAGCCATCATCAAGGAGTACAAAGAAGAGGATGATTATTGGCAGAAGAAATGGTGGGGAGATGAAGAAGAGAAAAAGAAAAAGAAAGAGTTATTAGATGAAATAGAAAGAAACTCAGAAAATATAAGTTTGGATGAGTTTAGTGAATTAATCAACAGGGTTAGAGAAGGAATAACAAAGATTGAAGAATCTAAGAAGGATGAAACTTCAAAATGTGAAGTTGTATGCTCGAAATGCGAAAAATCAGAAGCCGACAGTGTGAAACTCATGAAGGATGTGGAGAGTTTGACATTGGAAAACAATACCCTGAAAAACGAGAAGAAAGCTGATGGCGAACAGATTCTGAAATTGAGATCTGATAATGACAAACTCTTAAAGAGTCTTGAGAGTTTGTTATTGGAAAACAACAACTTTAAAAAATTGGAAAATGATTTCAAAAGTCAAATGAAGATTTTACAAGATGAGAGAGATATTTTTGGCAAGAATAATTTGGAAAAACAAAGCGAAATAAACTCTCATCTTGCTAAAATTATTCGACTTGAGCATGAAGCTGTAGATGCTCAAAAGAAAATTGCTGAGTTTGAAAAAGATTTTGAAAGCAAAAGCAAATCTTCAGAATCTGAAGATTTCTGGATTAAACTGGAAAACAAAAATATAAAAGAGAATGAAACAAGATTTCAAGAACAGTTAAAAGTCTTGGAAAATGAAAAATCTGTTCTTGAAAATCTTAAAATTGAAAATGAAAAATCAATCAAGTCTTATCTTGAGAGAATATCACAGCTTGAAAATGAAGCTGAGAATTCAAGGATCAAGATTGATGAACTTGAAACGAAATTGAAAGGTTTTGTAACTTCATCAGACAGGTTGAATTTTCCTTGTCCAAAACCGATCAATTCTGTTCCAATAAGTGACAAGGTCACAAATTTTGACAGAGTCAAAATTGAAGATTGTGATGATGTATCTGATGATGAAAAAGAAAAAGAAAAGAAAAGAAAAATATTTTTAGATTTAAAAGAAAAATTTAAAAATACTGTTTTGCAATCTACTGAGAAAGGTGAATGCTCAAAGCAAAAACCTGTAAAGAAGATTGTGGAACAGAAACAAAAAGATAAAAATTTGAAAAACCCTAAAAAAGAAAATAAAAGCTCATCAGATAAGTCATCCAATCATTTTCAAAAATCAGAAAAATTTAAAAATGATAACTTACAAAGTGTTGGTAATAAGTGGTGCAGGTTTGACCACAGTGCTTCAAAGACAAATCCAACATTGAGAAGGAGTGCAGATTACCATAATGCCAGACAGTGTTATGATCTGAGCATTTGGAGTGAAGATAATATATGGTATGATAACAGAGTGTGTTACTCTTGTGGAGTTAGAGGTCACATTGCTGTTAATTGTCAGAATTGGAGTTATGAAACGCGAAGATGCTTTAACTGCCAAATTCAAGGACACATTGCCAGAGATTGCCCAAGGAGATCAATGGGAAGATCGAGGGCTGAATCTCAAAGTAAGGCAAAGAAACCAGTCAAAGTCAAGAAGGTTCAACAACCTAAAGTTCAGGAAACAAAAGTAAAACTTTCTCAGGGGCAGAAAGACAGACTGCGTAAGAAGAGGAAGAAGGCGAGAGAGTATCTCGAGAAGATTTTGTCCCCGGGTTCATCTGTTGGTAAGAATAAGAGTACTGATGAATCGCTTTACTCGACTGCAAAGTCAAGCAAGCAGAGTTCGTCAGATGCAAATCTGAGGACAAAAGAGGAGATAAAGAAGAAGGTAACATTTAGTGGCAATGAATCTGTTTTTTCGGAAACAAAGGAGCCACATGTCGGCGATGAATCTGACAGGTCAAAGTCAGACAAGCCACACTCAAGCAATGATTCTGGTTCGACAAAACCAGAAGAGCCAGTTGTTGAGGTAAAAACTACCAAACCCAAGGCTGGTCAGGCTTGGGTGGATCTTTTCAAGTGAAAAACCCTGACTTGCCGGAGTTCCCAGGTTGGTAAGCGTGGAACATGAATCGGCACATTTTTTGAGAAATTTCACTATGGTGATTTTTCGTCTTTCAAAAGATAAATCAGGGACATTAAGTTGTACTTGATTCATCTTTCCTACAAGTGATAATATGAAAAACAATGTGATGAAACCCCGAGTTTATGAAATGTCACACAAAACTAATTTTTCGGAAAAACCATTTTGATTAAAACAAACTTAAGTGTTTTGAAATCACAATGGGAAAATAGTTTGTTGTGAGGGGGAGTTCTGATTGTTTATGCCAAATGAATGGCGAATTGAAGTGATTTGATATCAGTTTGTCATTTTATTTGTACAGTTTTCAAATTTTCCAGAAAATCAAAATTGAAACATATTTTGATTTTAGGGGGAGAAAAAATTTTTAAAAAAAAAATTAATTAGAAAATTTGAAAATACCAAAAATATTGAAAAAGCAAAAATGAGTTTTGTTGATAAAAGAGGAAATGATAGTACATCAGTGGACTATCACAGCATGCTAAAGAAATGTAATGTCAAATGTGATAAACGGTCTCACTAATGATGTGACGATAGGTTTTCGTACATTTAGTAGATTTATTCGGGATATAAACCTAAAATTTCAAACTTGCGAAATTTGTGGGGAACACTACTTGGATATATAGGTAACCCCTGAAATCTCGTTTGAAAGGTCTCGTATTCTGATATACTAGGTGTTAATACTCTATGATGTCTGGGGTATTATTCCGGGACTTCTGCTGAACGGTAGTTCTGACCTAGTCCCTGGCTAATATTTTCACCAAAATGCTTGAAACATAGCATTATAGCCCTCAGCTGATTAGACAATAAAATTGATAATCATCTGTTGTAGCTGAAAAGATCCTCTAAAGGGGACACACTTCAAAGTCGAAACTGATATCTCTCTGCTGAACGGAAGTTCTGACCTGAGATCACTCAGTTCTCGCATTTAACCCCTAATTTATGTACAGACATCATTGTAGTATTCTTGCCTGTAAGACTGAATATTGAGATTCTGGATACGGGAGTATATTCAAGAGGTGGGACACATGAATTGAGCTAAGTTCCTAAAACATCTAAATCATATCCTGAATAGATTGAAAATTGTGTGAAAATTTAAGAGGACAATTATATCGTCAATCGAGGTGAATCGTTTAGAACTTAAAATGATTAAAGCTTAACGGTGCTAGTGATTTGTCTCATGAACTGATATGATCCTCTTACACAAACTCACAAAAATATTGTTTGTATATATTTGTTTACTGCATTTCTTTCAAAAATAAAAATCCAAAAAGATTTTCGGAGTGTTTTAGCATAAATTTTGAAAAGTCAAAAAGATTTTCGACAACTGATTTTGAAGAGCTGATATTCAAAATATGAGTGCTAAACATGATGAACAGGTTTGGGATAATATGTTGAAAACTTTGAATGTCATATACAAATATTTTAAAAGATTGTGTATATTGGTTAATCAAGGTCATTTATTTGAACTTGATGTAACTAATGTGTTTGTTGTAAATGATATCTACCAGTAAGTTTACGGGAATTAATTGTTATAAATTTGTGAAACTTATAGTGAGGTAGAGGATATGCAGGTTAACCAGGTTTCAAGTCCTGAGCAGATGTAGAACAAAGCCAGGAATTGATTCTGAACTTGTGAAACGATGAAAGCCAGACTACGATCCCGACAGCTGAGTCTAAGGGGGAGTCTGAAGACGAGCTCAACGCAAACGAAAGCGTGGATTCAAAGAGCCAGGTATCGTTCCTGGAAGAGCTTGTAATCGGAAAGCAGGTGTCGATCCCAAAAGCACGGAAGCTTGACGAAAGGGGGAGCCTGTAGAAAAAGAGTCTAAGCGAAAGGGGGAGCAACGGAAACTCAGAAACAGATCCACGAGGATTTTGTTCGAGAAAGAGGGAGTCTATGGTTGCTGATATCGTCAAACCTTCAAGAAGACTCAGAGAGAGAGAGAAAGACTAGTCGCTACGAGTTTGACTACAGATTGACTGCGGCAATATCCAAGGGGGAGTCTGTTAGTGCAGTGATGTCTATCGCCTGCGTCAATCAGAACCGTAGCTGAAACTGTAGTAAAATAGGCTTTATATTGTAATTAATAGAGAAATAGGCAAGGTGGCAAACTTGTAAATAAGGGGAAATCCCTTATAACCTTGTGCCTATAAATAGGAGCCTTAGGTTAAGAGTTAAAGACTTTTGCCACATTAGAGCTTGGAGAGCTTAGGTGCTTAGAGAGAGAAACTAGAGAGAGAAAGTGGCAAAACGTGATTCACGGAGCTTGTATTTGTCATATCATCAATAGAATCACGACATTAGTACGATCTAGTGTGTTCGGTCACACACGTTCACGGATTCCGCACGTCGAACGTGTCGTTACGCAATCGAATCGGAGCGAAACCGGACCTAACATTACCTTTTTCGTCCCAAAGGAGAAAAGTGGGTAATGGGGCGTGCACTTCCTTTTGGAGTGATATTTGTGTGGAAATGCTTCTCTCGCATCCAGATTTCCTAGACCTTTTTATTTGGACAATGGCAAAATTGTTGTCTTAAAGATCAGGGGTTTTTTGTCTAGCACATGGCATTGGCGTATGCTGTCGAGGGGTGGCCATGAATAGACCCAAATGGGTGAGTTTGAGGTTCTCCTTTGCGACTTCTCGTTGGGCGAGGGAAGGGACTCATGGGAGTGGGATCTTGATTTCCATGATGTCATTTGTTGGGATTGAACCCTACCAGAGGAACAATTGATTAAACCCAAAAACAGATCAGGGCAGTGGATCCAAAATAAGCAGATGTTATGTTTACATTCTCTCCCCTTGAAAGTGGTTCTAACAACTGATGACCTCCATCCACTGATCCTTTACAACAACTGCTGCCCTACAACTGCTGATCAAGTTAAAGACTGATGAAGACTAAAGCCCTGATGATCAATCTACTGTTATGGGTCAAGCACTGCTGAAGAAACCAAGTACTGCTTGAGTCACAACAGTGGAAGGATAAAGCAGTAGTTTAGTCTTTCTTATGTAATGTATTGTAATCAGTAGTTAGCATAGCAGTGTTTGTATTAGATCAGTAGTTAGAGTTTGTTAGGAGCTTAGATGTCACTTTCATGGTGACATTAGCCAAGATGCTTCAGTGGTTTGCTCGTGCCTATAAGTAGAACAGTACCCTATACTGTTCTATTAGCTCTTTCACCACTTGTCTTCCTGTACGAGCAAATACTGTGAGCTCAGGCTGAGGGGGAGTTTGTTACATGCATGCAAAATTGTAATCGGTGATTGGAATAAATTCAAGCATTCGGTTCAATGTTCAAACATGTATGTTAAAAGCATTTCTCGTGTTTGATTGTGTGCAAAGTTTATTTCCATTTTATTTCCGCTGCAATTACTTGTTCATCTCCATTATTTCTTAAACAAAAACACAATAAAAAAGAAACTCAGATCCTAACAATTGGTATCAGAGCTCGGACAGTCAAATTTGATCTAACAATCATTTTGACATAAATTTGATCTAACAATCATTTTGACATAAATAGTTCAGCTTGCAATCGTTGATATTGATAGTTTTTCGTTTTGTTGAAAAACGGAGTAAGGTTTAATCACGATCAAAGTTGATTAATCAGTGCCTGTAAAACAACCAGGATGACGTCACAATCACAAGATGCAAACAATAGCATCGGGTCACTCTTCAAACCATCCATGTTGAAACGCAATGAGTACAACATCTGGCAGAGAAGGATGGGTCACATCCTTGCTCAACAGAATACCGGATGTTGGAAGTCGGTTATCTTTGGACCACATGTTCCAATGGTGGCGAGTGCTGAGGATTCAAAGAAGTTCGAACCTAAAAAACCTGAAAACTATACTGAAACTGATTTTCAAAAGTTTGAACTGGATACCAAGGCATTTAGCATCGTTGCATCTGCTTTGCCAAATGAAATATATGCTGGACTGGTACACTGTAACAGTGTCAAAGAGTTATGGGATGCACTTAAGGAACAATTTGGGGGAACTGAAGAAGTGCTTGAAAACAACAGGGAAATTCTGAACCAACAGTATGAAACATTTTGTCACATTAAGGGTGAATCATTAACCCAGCATTTTGAGCAATTTAGTTATCTCATGAGTGAGCTAAAACTTGTTAATGTTGAATTTACCAAATCAGCACAAAATAGCATGTTCCTTAGGTCACTCCCTGAAAAATGGGATACAATTGCTTTTGTAACAAGAAACTGTGTTGAGTTCAAAGATCTGACATTGTTCCAACTTCATGGTAGACTCCAAACCTTTGAAAGGGAGTTGAACCAGAAAAAGAAGTTGCAAGAGTCTGGAAAAGTTGCTGATGATTATTCATTTGACAGCACAGCTCTTCTGGGTCAGGAAGAATCTGGTAGCAGCAGTAAGGATCAGAGTTATGCTCACTATATTGACATAACTGCTGGTGGAGCCTTTAACAACTCTGATCCTCACTCTACAAACTATGCTTTTACTGCAAATTGTGAAAACCAGATGTTAGATAATCTGTGCTTTGAACTCAATGACTTACAGCACTTTGATCCAACTGATCGTGAAGAAATGGACATTTTGCAACAATTGGCTTTGCTTAGTGTAAGAACAAGCAAATTTTATGAAAGGACAGGGAGAAAATTCCCAGGGTTACATGGGAATTTAAAAGTGGGGTTGGATAAGTCAAAGATCAAGTGCTATAAGTGCAATAGGCTAGGCCATTTTGCTAGGGAATGTAGGAGTCAAACCACTAGTCCAATTGTTACTCATCCCAGCTCAAACCCTAGACCACAAAATCAAAGCACTGTGCACTATTCCCATTATACCCCTGCTACCCATGTAAACACTGCTCATTATGCAAACCCTGTTCCTGTGCATTATATTCAAACCACTGTCCCACAAATTCAGTATGTCCAAGCTCCTGTACCTCAGGTTCAAGTGCAACCAGTTGCACCACAACAAGCTGCACCACCAACAGTGGTTCAACCAGATAAGCAAAGCTTTTTCACTCAAGGATTTGTTGACTGGAGCAGCTTACCTGATGAGCTAGGTGATGAAAATTTTGCACTCTATGCTACTCCTGATGCTTCTAATGATGAATTTTGTTTAATGGCATTAGAGTCAATACCAGAAGGATTGGAAACTGAAGAAGGACAGTCAAGTGCTGAAACAGTGGATGAAGTTGCTGAAGCAGTGGTTACTGCTGTTGCAAATGAAATAATGTTGGGAGAAAGTTCAGAACCTCTGTTAGAACCACTGACTGACCCTTGGTCCAAAGAAGAAGAAAAACATGGTGAAAAGGAAGAGAAGGTGACTGATGAGGAAGAGCATGTTTGTGACTGTGCCATGATGGCTGTAGCTAAGGTATCATCTCAGGTTCTTGAAAATCTGTGTTCAGACAAATGTATCATAGCATTTGCTAACATTAAAGAGGTGAATGAAAACCTTAGGGATAGAGTGTTGAATGATGAAGTCAAATTTGAAAAGTCTTTAAAAGAACTTAAAAACAAATTGGCTGAAAAAAATAAAGAAATCTGCAGTCTCAAAGATGAGCAGAGCATAACCAAGAACCAACTTCAAACTATGATAGAAAAATATCATGTTTGCAAAAAGGAGTTGGGATCCACCCAAATCACTTGTGAAAGATGGGTGGAGTCTTGCAAAGGTTATGAGGTCATGCTTGAAAAACAGCTTGAAAGCAATGTAAAATTTGGCATAGGGTTTAGAAAATATGATGAAATTGAAAACACTATTGCTAAAGAAGCTGGTTCTGTTGAAATCACACCAACCAACAAGAATGGCCAAGAAGTTAAGATAACTGACAAACTTGGTAACAAAATCACTCTGGAAAGATCTGTGTGATCCTGAACATTTGAGGAAATTGAGAAATACCAATTTAAACCCACATGGTCTTATGAGTGTGACATTCTTGAAAATTTTAAACCAATGGACTTCAAACCACTGATGGTGTAAAAGCTCCTAAAGCAAAGGTCATTCATCTCAAATACATCCCAACAATGGTTCAAAACTCTGTTTCTAAGGAGTCTGAGAAGAAGAAAAGAAGAGAAAAGGTTAAAAACCTGTTTTGTGATTTCTGTGATAAGAAGAATCATCTAACAAAATACTGTTTTCATCTAAAAGCATATGATATCAACAAAACAAGTTTTATTGAACCTGCTGAGAGCTGCACCATCTATGGTAAAACAAACTACAAAACTCAGGAATGTGTGTATCTCAAATCCTTTGATGTAAAAAAGAATGAGTACACTACAAAAACATCCTTGAGTTCATCAACATCATCTGTCAAGTTCACCAAAAATCAACCACTGTTTGTGCCAGTTCAGACAGCTGTTACAAAACAGCTGAACCAAACCTCCGTTAAAAGAGATGTTCAGGTGATTGATGCACCCCCTGCCAACCAATACCGAAGAGGTAAAGGTCAACCACCATACCAAAGGATCCCACATATTTATGAGGTGTACAAGAAACCCTCTAAACCAAGAGTGAACAGACATCCATTTGGTTATCAGCAGATCATTGGGCAAGACCCCCAGCAGTGGTTAGAGAAAAACAGTACCAAAACTGTCCAAACCCCTAAGCTAACCACTATCCATCCACCTGAACACAACCCAGACACTGTTGAGACCCCATCCAAAGCCTTATTGGCTTTGGAGACCCTAATGAACTAATCCTTTTACTTCATGTGCAGGGAGCTTCTGCATGCTTAGATAGCCTTTGGTATGTAGATAGTGGAGGCTCCAGGCACATGACAAGATGTAGAGCCCTACTCAAAGATTTCAAAATCCATGGAGGGGGTGATATATCCTTTGGTAATAATAGTAAAGGGAAGGTTCTGGGGTCTGGTACAGTACAGTCTGGTAATGTCAAATTTGAAAATGTCAATCTAATAGACAATCTAAAATTCAACCTCCTGAGTGTCTCTCAAATGAGTGATAAGGGCTATGGCTCATTCTTCACAAAGGATTGTTGTAGGATTGTTGGACCAGAAATGGTTAAAAAGATTGAAGAAATAATAAAAAATGGAAAAACTCAACTTGTTGCTCAAAGAAGTGGCAATGTTTATGTTGTTGATTTGTCAAAAGAGAACCCCAGGACTAATGCCTGTCTGTTCTCAGCTGCCTCTAACAAAGAGACAGAATTATGGCATATGAGATTGGGGCACACAAATCTCAAGACAATCACTGCTATATCCAAACAGGGGTTAGTGTAACACCCCGAAAATATAAAACTTATTGTTAAAAATTATAAATTATTAATAAACGGTAGTTTACTAACTAGAAACTTTTAACCTAGTTAATTGATAGACTAGAAATAACCCATGAAAGGTTAAAACCTACTAAATAATGTGTAGAGCAAAGTTGAGGGGCTGGAATTGTCAAAAAATTGAAACTAAATAACAATTAGTAACCAAACACTCCAAATTTTGGAGTGTTGGTCGATCAAGAAAGCTGAAGGGGGCGACACCCCCATTCCAAAACCCTAAACTCACTAAAACATCAAATTGAAGGCTCAAATCTGATCAAAAACAAAATCTAAACATAGATTAGTGATCCTCATCACGAGAGGATTCCAAGGTATGTAAAAACTTGTGTTAATTCTTTGCTTGAAATTCTCATGATATTGTGAAATCTGGAAATTTGATGTTGCATGAGTGTTATTTGGTTAGTTTAGAATCTATTTGGTGTTTAGAGGTTAGACTCAACCAATTACATGTGAAATCATGACCCAATTTAGAAAACTCCATGAACACCTTGAAGGTGGGTTGTGGGTTTTACAAGATGATGATGAATTTTAGGGTTCTTAGTGGTTATACTAGTAAAATTCGACTTTAGAAGATAGTTCCAGAAAAGATGTGATGTTACATGATATATGATGGCTTAATTGAAGTTAAGTCAACCACTAAGCAATCCACAAACATGAAGATGAATAATATAGAAATTATGCCCTTTGGATGTTTGTGGAAATGCCTCAAAGAAGGTTGACAAATAGAAATTTGAAGCTTAAACGCTTAATTACGATGTTTCGGTATATTATGCGAAATGATGTCTAAGAGGGTTCTAAACATGTCTTGTAAATGAACTCTATAGGACAAGATTCCGGGACATCGAGCGGACAAGCCGGTGGTGATTCTCGACTGAAGGGTGTGCGCCAAGGTATGTAACATGTCTCGTTACATTATGTAAATTTTAGATTGTTGTAGTTGTTTATCAAAGTTTCTAGTTAAATTGGATTGGAGCGAAGGCGTTGTCGTATTTGAATACTAGTATGAATAACGAATTTAGCTCGTTGGTAGTTGCCATGAAGGAAGGAAATTCCGTAGGCAAGCCAAACGGGTCAAATAATCAAGTAAACATGATTTATATTCCGAACATGATAAATTGATGTATGTAGTGGCTATAGTATGATGTACTAGAAATATTAGACCTTTACTACATTGATAATGCAGAATGTTGAAACCCGAAAGTTGGAAGTTTGGTTGAAATGCTCAAACCAAACAAAAACATAAATTCCCAGGTGCTACCGTAAATTACGGTGTCACCGTAATTTACGGTAGAGGGTTTTGATTTACGGTGGTTTTCTCCTGTGTTACGGTGTAACCAGGAATTTCCAGCACTCACCGTAATTTACGGTGGTACCGTAAATTACGGTGGAGCCTGGAACACTTTTATATTCTTATTCTTTTTAATGGGGTGTTAAGTCTTAAAACCTTATCATTCTTAAACATCAAGAACTAACGATCTAATTGTTGATTCTTAGGTAATTAGAAGTCATGGATGGCGATCAAGCGACAAGATGAATGAACCGAACACTCCACTTCGAAGCTTCCGCTATGTTGAACTTGTTAAACAGTGTTTCTTTTGTTGTAATCAAAGTCTTAAACAACAATATTACGTTCTACTTTTGTTTTTAGTAGGCTAACTAGTAAAAGTTTTGAAACTTATGTTATTTTAACGTCTTTTGGTATAAAATAGTTATTAAATTCTAGTATAAATATAAGGGTGTAATAAGTTGGTAATCAGAGCCTCAGGTTGTCAATGAGTGTTCGGTTCAAGCTTGATCGACCATCCGGTAAGAACTAATCTTAGTTAATAAATCTTATATTACGTAAAGAACGAGAAATGAACAGATATGCATGAAAAGAGCAAGTAAGCTCAACCAACAGCAAGAACAATCAAATCAAGTTGTGAACTTGATTGAACCAACAGCAAGAACAATCAAATCAAGTTGTGAACTTGATTGAACCAACAGCAAGAACAATCAAATCAAGTTGTGAACTTGATTGAACCAACAACAAGAACAATCAAATCAAGTTGTGAACTTGATTGAACCAACAGCAAGAACAATCAAATCAGGTTGTGAACTTGATTGAACCAACAGCAAGAACGATCAAATCAAGTTGTGAACTTGATTGAACTAACAGCAAGAACGATCAAATCAAGTTATGAACTTGATAGAATCAAACAAGAACAGCATGTGTTAAAAATGAAATGTTTTAACAATTTGTGTAAACATTTCAGAAACGAAGATGGCTGATAAAGGTAATGATGATGCGGTGCCAAGAGTCACCGAACAAGTCAGGGAGGCGATTGCCGAAGAGGTTGGAAAGGCAATCGAAAACAATCTGACAGGCTTCATTGATAGAATCCAAAACACAGTTCTATCAATGGTAGAAGATAGAATCAAGAAATTAGAAGACGACTCAAAACTTGAAAAGGAAAAACATGGAGGACGGAAACCTTGTTCATACAAGGAATTCCTGGCTTGTAAACCACCGATATACAATGGGGAGGTTGACCCAATAGTGTGCCAAAGATGGCTAAGTGATATCGAAGGGGTATTCGAGAGAACCCACTGTGATGTAAATGACTATGTAGCCTATGGTACGGGTCAACTAAGATATCAAGCAAAAGATTGGTGGGATAACAAGAAGAGAGAGATCGGTATTGAAGCTGTTAAGATCATGACTTGGGATGAATTCAAGACGCCATTTCTGAAGCATCATAGCCCCAAAGCGGTTATGAATAAAATCAAGCAAGAATTCATGCAGCTCAGGCACAAAAACGAGACCATAGACAAGATCACGGCAACATTTATGGATAAAATGAAGTTTTGTGATGATCTTGTGACAAACGAAGAACAAAAGATATACTATTATCATAACATGTTGAGTGCCGAGTATAGGGAGTTTATCACCCCTTCCAAATACGAGACCCTTACCGAGATTATAAATGCTGCTCGGGAGAGGGAAATAGAGCTGAAGAAGAGTATCGAAAGGGGCGAACGGAGGGCACCTGATGTTAATCCCAGCCCTACTAAAAAGGCACGAACAAGTGAGAGCTCAAGGAAATCTGATACGAAAGGCGGGTCGCCGAGTTGCAAAATTTGCGGGAAGGGCCATAAAGGCGAATGTCATTACAAGGATAAGCCTTGTCCTATATGCAAGAAAACGGGACATATAGCCTTATCATGCCCGGAGAAGGTAACGGTTTGTTACAATTGTTATCGAACGGGTCATAAGAAATCTGAATGCCCGGAGTTGGTTGAAAAGAAGGGTGGGCAGGAACAGAAAGGTGAAGCCCCCAAAGCAAAGGCGAGGTCTTTTCAACTAACAGCCGCTGAAGCAAAGATTAAACCTGACGTGGTCTCAGGTATATTTACTGTAAACTCGATTCCTGCACGTGTGTTATTCGATACGGGTGCGAATAAATCCTTTGTTTCATATGGATTTATTCGACATCCTTCATTTGTTCTAACTAAATTACCTGTGCCCTTAGAAGTAGAGATAGGTAATAATAAAAGTTTTATTGTTTGCGATGTATGTGAAAATTGCAAACTGAGCATTGACGATGAAGAATATTTGATAAATCTAATCCCGATGTCGATGGGAGAATTTCAAGTCGTCGTTGGGATGGATTGGCTATCTCGACACCACGCAAAGGTCGTGTGTTTCCGTAAAGAGATAAAACTGACATCTCCGAGCGGGAAACACGTCACCATCTATGGAGAAAAAGGAGGCAATCCCATTGTATGCTCAATGTTGAAAGCACACAAACTAATGAAGCAAGGATGCAAAGCATTTATGATATACGCAAATGAACCCGGAAAAGAATCACGAAAGATTGGAGATGTGCCGGTAGTACGAGATTATGAAGATGTTTTTCCGGAAGATTTGCCGGGAATACCGCCCGAACGGGAAGTAGAGTTCGGGATCGAATTGATTCCGGGCGCGAAACCCGTAGCGAATGCCCCGTACCGACTTGCGCCGTCAGAATTGCAAGAACTGATGTCCCAAATCCAAGACCTGCTTGACAAGGGATTCATAAGGCCGAGTGTGTCTCCTTGGGGCGCACCGGTATTGTTCGTGAGAAAGAAAGACGGGAGTATGCGCATGTGTATCGATTACCGAGAGTTAAACAAACTCACGGTGAAGAATCGGTACCCGCTCCCGAGAATAGACGATTTATTCGACCAACTACAAGGTGCGAATTGGTTTTCCAAAATTGACCTTAGATCGGGGTATCACCAATTAAGGGTCAAAGAAGAAGATGTGCCGAAGACGGCTTTCCGCACGAGATACGGACATTACGAATTCCTTGTGATGTCATTCGGACTAACAAACGCACCAGCGGCTTTCATGGACCTCATGAATCGGGTTTGCAAACCGATGCTGGATAAGTCGGTCATCGTGTTTATCGATGACATCTTGGTATATTCGAAAAGTGAAGCTGAACACGCACATCACCTACAAGAAGTGTTAGAAGCCCTTAGACGAGAGAAGCTATACGCAAAATTCTCTAAATGTGCCTTTTGGTTACGAGAGGTACAATTTCTTGGCCACATTATAAGTGCTGACGGAGTACTGGTGGATCCGTCAAAGATTGAGGCGGTGTCAAAATGGAATTCCCCAAGGAACCCTTCTGAAATTAGAAGCTTTTTGGGACTTGCGGGATGCTATAGGAGATTTATTCAAGATTTCTCCAAGATTGCGTCGCCACTAACCAAGCTGACCCGAAAGACAGAAAGATTCATCTGGGGTGTCGAACAAGAGAAAGCGTTTCAAACATTAAAAGAAAAGTTAACTCAAGCTCCGGTACTAACACTACCGGACGGGGTTGAAGACATGGAGGTTTATTCGGATGCTTCACTATCGGGACTCGGATGTGTATTGATGCAACGGGGCAAGGTCATAGCCTATGCCTCGAGGCAATTAAAGATACACGAACAGAAATATCCTACGCACGATCTCGAGTTGGCAGCGGTAGTTTTTGCATTAAAAATATGGAGGCACTACTTATACGGAGTAAAGTGCACCATATTCACTGACCACAAGAGTTTGAAATACTTCTTCGATCAGAAGGAGTTAAATATGCGACAAAGGCGGTGGCTAGAAACGGTGAAGGATTACGATTGTGAAATACGTTATCACAAGGGAAAGGCTAATGTAGTGGCCGATGCGCTGAGCCGCAAATCGGATTATACCCCAATACGGGTACGATCAATGCAACTGGTTGTGACTTCAAGCTTGCTTGAACAAATTCGAGAAGCACAAGATGAAGCTGTAAAGGCAGAAAACTGGAAAAAGGAAAGAATTATTGGCCAAGTTAAGGACCTAGAGGTAGGCAATCACGGCCTGAAGACTCGCTTTAATAGAATCTGGGTCCCTAATACATGTGGGGTTAAGAAGCTTCTACTTGATGAAGCTCATAAATCCCGTTATTCTATTCACCCGGGAGCAACCAAGATGTATCATGACTTGAAGCAAAACTATTGGTGGCCCGGAATTAAGCGGGACACCGTGAAGTACGTGGAAAAGTGTTTGACGTGCTTGCAAGTCAAGGCAGAACAGCAAAAACCATATGGTAAACTACAACCGTTAGAAATTCCGGTTTGGAAATGGGAGCAAATTACGATGGACCTATTGACCAAACTGCCTAAAACAAGTCGTGGTTTTGATGCTATTTGGGTAGTAGTGGATAGGTTAACCAAAAGCGCTCACTTTATTCCCATTCGTGAGACTTATACTTCGGAGAAAATGTCGGAGGTTTACACCAATGAAATCATAGCAAGACATGGAGTACCGATATCCATTGTGTCAGACAGAGATACCCGGTTTACTTCAAAATTCTGGCGCGAATTCCAAGAACAGATGGGAACTAAATTGTTCCTTAGCACTGCTTACCATCCACAAACGGATGGGCAGAGCGAAAGAACAATACAGACATTGGGTGATATGCTACGGGCTTGCATTATCGACTTTGGGGGTAGTTGGGATGTTCATTTGCCTTTGGTCGAATTCGCATATAACAATAGCTATCACGCGAGCATTAAAATGGCCCCGTACGAGCTATTATATGGCAGAAAGTGTCGGACTCCGGTATGTTGGGGAGAAGTGGGTCCGCGGGGGCTAGCGCCAACCGATATAATCCGAGCTACAAATGCGAAAATCGACATAGTTCGGGCACACTTGAAAGCGGCTCAAGACCGGCAAAAGGCATATGCAGATAAAAGAAAAAGGCCAATTGAGTTTCAAGTTGGCGATATGGTCATGCTAAAGGTTTCCCCATGGAAGGGTATCATTAGATTCAGAAAAAGGGGAAAGTTAAGCCCGAGATTTATTGGGCCATTTAGAATCATTGAACGAGTTGGTAAAGTGGCTTATCGACTCGAATTACCCGAAGAATTGAGCGGAATTCATAGCACATTCCACGTATCACATCTTCGGAAATGTTTGGCCGACGAAACTGCTCATATCCACTATGATGACATCGAGGTGGATAACAGCCTCAACTATGCGGTAAAACCAATTGCGATTTTAGATCGTAAGGAGAAAAGTTTGAGGAACAAAACAATAAGCCAAGTCAAAGTCAAATGGGAGCACAGAAAAGGGTCAGACACCACATGGGAGTCCGAGGAAGAAATGCGGCGACTCCACCCTTCATTATTTGGTATGTAATTCGGTTTCGGGGACGAAACCCCTTTTAAGGGGGGTGGACTTGTAACACCCCGAAAATATAAAACTTATTGTTAAAAATTATAAATTATTAATAAACGGGAGTTTACTAACTAGAAACTTTTAACCTAGTTAATTGATAGACTAGAAATAACCCATGAAAGGTTAAAACCTACTAAATAATGTGTAGAGCAAAGTTGAGGGGCTGGAATTGTCAAAAAATTGAAACTAAATAACAATTAGTAACCAAACACTCCAAATTTTGGAGTGTTGGTCGATCAAGAAAGCTGAAGGGGGCGACACCCCCATTCCAAAACCCTAAACTCACTAAAACATCAAATTGAAGGCTCAAATCTGATCAAAAACAAAATCTAAACATAGATTAGTGATCCTCATCACGAGAGGATTCCAAGGTATGTAAAAACTTGTGTTAATTCTTTGCTTGAAATTCTCATGATATTGTGAAATCTGGAAATTTGATGTTGCATGAGTGTTATTTGGTTAGTTTAGAATCTATTTGGTGTTTAGAGGTTAGACTCAACCAATTACATGTGAAATCATGACCCAATTTGGAAAACTCCATGAACACCTTGAAGGTGGGTTGTGGGTTTTACAAGATGATGATGAATTTTAGGGTTCTTAGTGGTTATACTAGTAAAATTCGACTTTAGAAGATAGTTCCAGAAAAGATGTGATGTTACATGATATATGATGGCTTAATTGAAGTTAAGTCAACCACTAAGCAATCCACAAACATGAAGATGAATAATATAGAAATTATGCCCTTTGGATGTTTGTGGAAATGCCTCAAAGAAGGTTGACTAATAGAAATTTGAAGCTTAAACGCTTAATTACGATGTTTCGGTATATTATGCGAAATGATGTCTAAGAGGGTTCTAAACATGTCTTGTAAATGAACTCTATAGGACAAGATTCCGGGACATCGAGCGGACAAGCCGGTGGTGATTCTCGACTGAAGGGTGTGCGCCAAGGTATGTAACATGTCTCGTTACATTATGTAAATTTTAGATTGTTGTAGTTGTTTATCAAAGTTTCTAGTTAAATTGGATTGGAGCGAAGGCGTTGTCGTATTTGAATACTAGTATGAATAACGAATTTAGCTCGTTGGTAGTTGCCATGAAGGAAGGAAATTCCGTAGGCAAGCCAAACGGGTCAAATAATCAAGTAAACATGATTTATATTCCGAACATGATAAATTGATGTATGTAGTGGCTATAGTATGATGTACTAGAAATATTAGACCTTTACTACATTGATAATGCAGAATGTTGAAACCCGAAAGTTGGAAGTTTGGTTGAAATGCTCAAACCAAACAAAAACATAAATTCCCAGGTGCTACCGTAAATTACGGTGTCACCGTAATTTACGGTAGAGGGTTTTGATTTACGGTGGTTTTCTCCTGTGTTACGGTGTAACCAGGAATTTCCAGCACTCACCGTAATTTACGGTGGTACCGTAAATTACGGTGGAGCCTGGAACACTTTTATATTCTTATTCTTTTTAATGGGGTGTTAAGTCTTAAAACCTTATCATTCTTAAACATCAAGAACTAACGATCTAATTGTTGATTCTTAGGTAATTAGAAGTCATGGATGGCGATCAAGCGACAAGATGAATGAACTGAACACTCCACTTCGAAGCTTCCGCTATGTTGAACTTGTTAAACAGTGTTTCTTTTGTTGTAATCAAAGTCTTAAACAACAATATTACGTTCTACTTTTGTTTTTAGTAGGCTAACTAGTAAAAGTTTTGAAACTTATGTTATTTTAACGTCTTTTGGTATAAAATAGTTATTAAATTCTAGTATAAATATAAGGGTGTAATAGTTAGTAATAGGTTTACCTCAAAAACTGTTCACCTGCCCTGAGCATTGTGTTTCCTGCCTAAAAGGAAAACAACATAAAAGCTCATACAAATCAATTGAAGAGTCCAAAACAACCAGGTGTCTGCAAATGCTCCACATGGATTTGTTTGGCCTAGTTAAAGTGATGAGTCTTAAGAAGAAAATATATTGTTTGGTTATTGTTGATGACTTTTCTAGGTTTACATGGACCTTCTTTTTACATTCCAAAGATGAGACTGCAGGCATTCTGCAAGACTTTGTTACACAGGTTGAAAAGCTGTTTGACCTTCCAGTGAAAATCTTTAGGAGTGACAATGGCACAGAGTTTAGAAATAAGGAGTTAGATAATTTCTGTGTGTCAAAAGGAATTGTAAGGCAGTACATCATTCCAAGAACACCAGAGCAAAATGGGGTTGCTGATTCAGGTTTGCCATTAACTTTCTGGGCAGAAGCAGTAAACATTGCTTGCTATGTCCATAACAGAGTTTTAATCAACCCTAGACATCAAAAGACTGCATATGAACTGCTGTATAAAATAAAGCCATTGATTTCATATTTCAAAGGTTTTGGCTGCCCATGTTTCATTTTAAACTTAAAAGATTCTATCTCAAAGTTTGCAGCTAAAATTGATTGTGGTTATCATTTGGGATACTCAACCACTGCTAAGGCATGCAAAGTGTTTAACACAAGGACCAAAGCAGTGGAAGAGACTTTGAATGTAAAGTTCAATGAACTTTCATCAATGAAAATCCCAGCAAATCCTGCAGAATTGTTTGATCTTGATAAATGTACTTTTGAAAATACTGTTGTCAAGACTAACAGTGCAGGTCCATCAGAAAGTTCACCATCAGACTATGGATATGAAGTCATCATTCCACAAAAAAAGTGTGCATCAAATGAAAGACAAGCAGATGTACAAAACAGCTGCCAAAGATCAACCACTGCTACCTCAAAAGTTGTTGACCAAAGTAGCCCATTAACCCTTGCTTCCACATCATCAAACACTGTTGATAAATGTCCTCAAATAGTGGATCAAAGTCAGCATGTGTCCACACCATTATCCCCTATTCCACCAGCTTTTGAAGCCACTACTGGATCATCAAAGTCACCAGCAGTGGTTAGCTCAGATGATTCACATCTGTAGCCCTCTCCATTAAATGCCATTGTTCCATACAAAGGAGATCTTATCTTCTTGAAGTCTCATCCACCTGACGAAATCATTGGCAACATCAGTGAAGGGGTGCTCACAAGAAGTCAATCCCAAAACATATGTCTTTTTGCTAGTTTCCTATCTCTCCATCAGCCAGTCAAGTAACAAGAGGCACTAAAAGACAACAGTTGGGTAGAAGCCATGCAAGAGGAGCTCCAATAGCTTAGAAGACAACAAGTTTAGGAGCTTGTACCACTGCCAGAGGGTGTGAGTCCTATTGGCACAAAGTGGGTCTTCAAAAATAAAACTGATGAAAGGGGTATTGTTGTCAAGAATAAAGCCAGGCTTGTGGTTCAAGGGTTGAGATAGGAAGAGGGCATTGACTATGATGAAATATTTGCCCCTGTAGCAAAATTAGAAGCTATCAGACTATTCATGGCCTTTGCTGTCAACCACAACATCAAGGTGTATCAAAAGGATATCAAATGTGCATTCCTCTATGGTAAGATTCAAGAAGAGGTTTATGTCTATCAACCTCCAGGCTTTGAGGATCCATTTAATCCAAATCATGTCTACAAGCTAAATAAAGCTTTGTATGGCCTGAAATAAGCACCAAGAGCCTGGTATAAAACTCTTTCCACCTTTCTACTTTCCATTGGCTTCACAAGAGGTAAAATAGATAAAACATTGTTTTTGAAATGGAGAGGGAAAGACTTGATGATTGTCCAGATTTATGTGGATGACATCATTTTTTGAAGCACGTGTAATAAAATGTGTGAAGAGTTTAGGAAACTCATGACAGCTGAGTTTGAAATGAATGCAATGGGTGAACTCCAGTGCTTTCTTGGTCTCCAAGTAAGGAAGCTGCAAAATGGCACTTTTATCCATCAAGGCAAATATGCCAAAGAGCTTTTAAAGAAATATGAGATGGATGATTGTAAACCATGCAGTACACCCATTGCAACAAATAAAGTAGTCATGTCTGATGAAAAGGATGATTTGGTTGATCAAACTTTATATTGAAGCATGATTGGGTCTTAATTGTACCTAACTGCATCTAGGTCAGACATCATGTTTGCAACATGTGTTTGTGCAAGATCCCAATCAACCCCTAGAAAGTCAAACCTTATTGCTGTAAAAAGGATATTCAGATACCTAAAAGGTGCTCCCACACTTGGTATCTGGTATCCAGCTAATGGAAATATCAAGCTTTCAGGTTTCTCAGATAGTGACTTTACTGGATGTGACAAAACAAGAAAGTCCACTTCAGGAGGGTGCCAATTCCTAGGCAATTGCTTAGTGTCTTGGCAAAGCAAAAAGCAAGCAGCTGTTTCCACATCCACTACTGAGGCAGAGTATATAGCTGCTGCAAGCTGTACACCCCAACTGCTTTGGCTTCAAAATCAGTTGCTGGATTTTGGTATCACTGCCCTAAAGACACCACTCATGTTGGACAGCCAGGCAGTAGAAAATATCATCAAAAATCCAGTCTCTCATTTAACCACCAAGTACATTGATATCAGACATCACTTTGTGAGGGATTGCTATGAAAAAGGTTTGATTTCTCTGCATCATGTTCCAACTAAAGATCAGCTGGCAGATGTGCTAACCAAAGCATTAGACACATCCACCTTTGAAAACTTGATCTCTAGGATTGGCATGCTGAACATGGAATAAACAAGAAAAATCTTGTTTTTCTAGGAATAAAAGCATTAAAATGTTTTCAGAAAATCAAAAATCCATCCTTAAAAATAGCTGAAAATGAATTTTTCATTACATCCTTAAAAGTCTGCCATAACCACTATTTTATTCAAACATCTGTTCCACTAAAAGCTGTCCACTGCTGAAAGTCAACCCCTGTTCTCTCATTTTCTTGGTAATCACTGTTGTTCAAAATCAGTGATCTATCCACTGATAAGCTATCCACTGATAGTAAAAGTCACCCACTGCTTTCATTCTAACCATTACAACCACTGATCTTGTTCCATCAGTGGTTTCGTAAAACACTTGTCCTTCATTATTCATCAGGGGTTGGCACGTGGACAGTACATAGCGGTCAGATCTTTTGTAACCGCTGCCACGTCAGCATTCACTTTTTCCCCTATAAAACCCTGAGCAAAACCCCCAAACAGGGTTTTTACTGTCGAATCGAATTCACAAATTCTTTTCTCAAAACAGTTATCATCCACTTCTCTCGAATCATTCATCAATCCTCTTCCTCAAAATGGCTAACTCACCGTCTTCATCCTCTGAAAAACCCACTGAACAAGCCATAGAAATCCCATACAAAGCTCCTCACAATTACGTGGGTCTACTCACAAAACCCACTCACACTGAAACTTTCAACTCCACCATTGATGCTCTTTCGTCTTCAAAGTACAAAACTTTGTTGACTGCTGATGCTCCGATTTACCTACCTGAAAACTCAGAGAGAATTTTGGAAAAATGCCACTCTTGAAACTCAAGGTGAGAACATCATAGCCATCAATTCCTCAATAGTGGGTAAATCAGATAAAATCACACCACAATCCATTTTAGAGGTATTCGAACTCGATGATCAGCAAGGTAAAACTTCTTTTCCTAAAATCGAGTATCAAACTGATTTTCTTGAAAGGGGGTATGCAGAAGAAATGAGAATGGATACCTTACAAAAAGGTAACTTTCCTCCTGCAACAAGATTTTTATTCCATACCCTCTTGATGTGTGTTTCAAATAAAACAACTACTTTTAATGAAATACCATTGAAGATCCAATACCTGGGTTATGCTATTTTACATAATGAAAATTTTAACTACTCCCAGGAGATCTTTGATGACTTAGTCAAAAATGTTACAACAAAATCCTTTTTATTATTTTCAAGGTTCCTAAGCTTTTACTTTCAAAAGGATGATGTTGTGCTCATCCAAGGTGAACCTTTTCAAATAAATGGCTTAACACCTGAAACTTTTACAAGATTATCAAAGCATACTAAAACAAAAGCAGAGGCTCCTAAGGTGAATTTAGCAGCTACCACTGCTCCTCAGGCACCTGCTGCTGAGCCCACTGCTCTAGGTGATCACAGCAGCAAAACAACTGCTGTGAAACCCACACCTAAAACCACCCGAAAACCAAGACAAAAGAAAACTCAAAAGCCCCCCAACCCTAAAACAAAAAAGGCAACTCTGGAAGATGAGATCCCAGAGCAACTGCCATTGACAACACAAAAGTCACCAGAAACCACTTCTGCTACTTCCTCACAGCCGATGGTAGAAAGATCTCAACCCATGCCTCAAACTCCTCCTGCTTCTTCTAAAATAGAACAGGTTGTAAGAATAGGGACATCACAATATGATTCTCTGGAATCACTTTCTTCCATCATCTACAGCCCACTGCCCGGGGCAAATTCGCTTTCTACACCCATACTCACTGCCACAATTCCCCCACAAACTAAACTATTGTTGGATGCTCTTGATTTGAACCAGACACAAACCAGTCCTTCTCACTCACCTGTCAATGAGAATATACCCCAACAAATGACTGGATCTGGTATTTCATCAGTGCTAACCCACCAACAACACCTGATGAGGTTACACCCCTTGAGTTACATGTAACTCTTGGTGGTAGTTTAAGTGAAGCAGCTACTACAAGTGTTGAACCCACTGGTTTGCATTTGGACAGTAGTTACATCAATAAGACTTCCTTGAAGGCAATTCCTTCTTTGGGCACCATGGTGCGTCCAGTTTTTACTGGTTCACTTAAAGTAGTCACCCAAGCTGAAGGAAGAAGTCCCTAGTTCCAAGAAAAAGGGGCATCAGTGGATGATTTTTGGAATACATTTCCTGAGTCAACCACTGTTACAACCACTGAATGTGGGAAATCAGATGATCCCATTAAGTTGGGTGATGGTTTAATGTACCAAGAATTGACGGCTAGAGTTGACAAACTGGATACATCTGTTGCAGAAATCAAAGACATGCTGCAACAGTTGTTGAAAGTTCAAAAGGTACCACCCACTGCTACACCAACTCCAACAACTGCTCCATCTTCTGCTCCTAATACAGATGAGTTGTGGAGTTTGTTTCAACCACTGCTCCATCATCAAAGAGTATTAGCTGCTCAACAACATGAGATTCAAGTTCAAAAGATCAGAAATCTCATGGAGTCAAGGTTTAAAGACACCCAGGCAGATATCAAGGCAATAAAGGCCCATTTATTAAACACCACTAGCAACTCTCCTCCCTCTGTTATCTTTATGGATAACCCTCCAATAGATAATGCCAAAAAGGGGGAGAAATTAAAGCAGTTAAAAAAGAAGGGGTATGAAGATGGCCTATATATTGAACCAGACAAGTCAAGCATGCTTGCAGACATTCCGTTGCCAGATGGAACCAAAAAGATTGATGTAACCACTAATGCAATTGCTGATGCAAAAGCAAGTGTAAAAAGGGATAAGGAGGCAAAGGATAAAGCCAGGTTTAAACAGGAGAAAAGAGTTTTCATGGAACTGAATGAGCAGGGTACTTTAGAACCAAAGGATGAAGAAAATCCTAAGGTCAAAAGAAAACAACCCACAAGACAAGTGAGGCAACCCAAACACACACCATCCAGATCCACAAAACAGGCTCCCAAACCTTCCAAAAGCTCCACACATCAGTCTCTAAAAACAACAGTTGTTGTAACACCTGCTGTATCAACAACTGTTGGTACTTCAGTGGTTTCAGTAGTTGTTAACCCTACAACCACCATTTCGACTACAATCACTGCTCCTACTTCAACTACTGACCCGCCAAAAATACCATCACCACCAAAAATTCCATCACCACCAAAAACTACACCACCACCATCACCTCCTGCCAAAAAGCAGAAGACAACTGATGACACATCATCAGTTGTAATGACAACAGTGGTTGAGACACCAGTTGTTTCAACAGCTGTTAGTCAGCCACCTTCCACTACAATAACCACCACTCAAATCACCACCACTTCACAACCATCCAAAACACCACCAGCCTCTCCTAAACCAAAAAGATGATTTTGAAAGATGATGATTCTTCACCACCACAAACAACCACACAACCACTGCCTCTTGTACCTATTCCTAACCCTATTCCTCTCTCTTCAGCCCAAGTACAACAACTAAACACTTCCATCACTCCTGCAGGTGTCCAATTTCCTTTGGAACTTATAGCAGTCAGAGAAGAGATCAAATCTTTTTATTTTGAAGATGACCCTGCTAAAAGGCACCTACCATCTGTCCAAGGATATCCAAGGCCAAACAATATTGAAGAATATTTAAATATAAAGGCTCAACAGGCAGAGGATATCTCTAAAAGAGACACACAAGGTAAATCTGACAAGGAAATTCAAAGACATTATCAATTCCTGCTCTCTCAAGTCAGTACCTTGGAAAGGTTTGCAAAGAATCTATGTCAACAGTTATCAGAAAGAGATGATGAAACCCTGAAGAAACATTACATTGAGCACATCATGGCCTTCAAAAGGTACAAAGGTGACAAAGCTCAATATAAAGAATGGACAGTAGGTGAACTCAAAGAGGAGTTAGAAAGGATTGAAAAGATGAATAAAGAAAAAGTCAAACACACTCCTCCTGTTTGGTCAAAGTACTCGAAGAATGTACCAGACAAGGTACTAGAGCTGAAAAGAATGAAAGAGGAACTTATTACTACTGACTTTGGGTCAAGAAATCAAGTAACTAGGTGGAAAGAAGACAAGGTCAGGGCAAGTTACTAAAGGCTGGAAGAACTTAGGAAGAAAAATCCTGATATTCCACAAAAGCCAGATTACCCTGAAACAGTGGTTTCAACTGTGCCACAAAAGCAACAGTTTAAAAGGTCCACTGCTCCACCCACTGCTATCCTTTACCAAAGAAGGAAACAAAAGTAGATGGATCAATTAACAGCAGCTGATAAAGAATCAGAGGATTATCTTGTGAAAGAAGGAGTTCAAAGAATGATCATTGAAAGACTTAAATCTGCTTAAACTCCGACCACTGCTGAACCAGTTATCACCAGGCCACTATCTCCAAACTCATCTGCAATAAAACCTCTCCCAAGAAACCCACTGGATTCAAAAATACTAAAGTGGAAAATAGAAAAACAGTCCCACGTATTGACTTTGATCAAATCCAGTGGTGAAGTGAAGAAAATATCAAGGGAACAAGCATTAGGCTTGGGTGTTGAAGATCTGCAGGATCTCCTTGATCTTCCACTATGAAGGGATGAGGATGATACAGATGCCCTAGACTTTGAGTTACAACTTAAAGGTCAGATAAGGGAACTGCTGATGAGACAATAAAGATCTACAATAATGAAGGGTTTTGGCATCATCTGTTCCAGGGGGAGATTGTTGGGATTGAACCATACCAGAGGAACAGTTGATTTAAGCCAAAACCGGATCAGGGCAGTGGATCCAAAATAAACAGATGTTATGTTTACATTCTCTCCCCTTGAAAGTGGTTCTAATAACTGATGACCTCCATCCACTGATCCTTTACAACAACTGCTGCCCTACAACTGCTGATCAAGTTAAACACTGATGAATACTAAAGCCCTAATGATCAATCTACTATTATGGGTCAAGCACTGCTGAAGAAACCAAGTACTGCTGGAGTCACAACAGTGGAAGGATAAAGCAGTAGTTTAGTCTTTCTTATGTAATGTATTGTAATCAGTAGTTAGCATAGCGGTCTTTGTATTAGATCAATAGTTAGAGTTTGTTAGGAGGTTAGATGTCACTTTCATGGTGACGTCAGCCAAGATGCTTCAGTGGTTTGCTCGTGCCTATAAATAGAATAGTACCCTGTACTGTTCTATTAGCTCTTTCACCACTTGTCTTCCTGTACGAGCAAATATTGTGAGCTCAGGCTAAGGGGGAGTTTGTTACATGCATGCAAAATTGTAATCGGTGATTGGAATAAATTCAAGCATTCGGTTCAATGTTCAAACATGTGTGTTAAAAGCATTTCTCCTGTTTGATTGTGTGCAAAGTTTATTTCCATTTTATTTCCGCTACAATTACTTGTTCATCTCCATTATTTCTTAAACAAAAACACAATCAAAAAGAAACTCAGATCCTAACATCATTACATTAAAAAGTGCAAGAAACTTTATTGACATGCAATTATTTCGGTAAGCAATACCACGACTAGGTGGAATAGGAATTATCCAAAATTGCTTAACGTCTTGGCTTGTCGTATCTTAAGGGATTGTCTCCATACTAGACTAAACGTATGAAGTAAAGGCGTTGATATTCCTTCAAGTCCTCCCTATTCAACCCATGTGGAAACTATTAATCATATTATGATATTCATGGTGAATGCTATTGGAAAATTGGGTAAAAATGAGTGTGCTTTCTTCTAGTGTAAATGTTTATATTTTACTTTGGTTAAGATAAATACTATTTTGTGGGTTTGTTATCTCTGTTGTAAGAGCTATACAACGAACAGAATCATGTCCAAATCTAAGCTAAAATGAATGAGATATCAATGCTTAAAGTTGGGATCTTAGCTAAGCAAAGCTGAGAAAAATTCAAAAGGGTAAGGAGTGGGAACAGTGGAACTCGTCCCACACAGGAGGAGGGAAAGAAAACGAAGTTGCTTATATATGGAAACCTTATTTCCTCATTGTTCCCTAAGCACCACCTTACACTAGTGGATTCGTGAAGGGTGCGGAGCACCCGCAATCGCACACGCACGTGGCGTGGCGATGGGCGATGGGTGCTTTGATGACGCACTTCGCATGCTCATAACTCCGCAAGCCGCTTGAGAGACACCTTTATATTTTTTACCGCGTGCTCGTGGTCCAGTACAGAGATGGTGAGGGCCATGTAGCTGGACAAATGTGCGCGATGACGTAGCATGGCATGCCAGTGGTGCATGGTTCTACCACTGCTTACGCGCAGGCTAGCTTACGCATGCACGACCTCTAAGCAGCTTCCAGTCTACAATAGCAACATATCAATTTCAAGTCTGGTGTAACAGCTAATCAAACAGTTTCATATCAGAATATAAAAACGCAATAAATTGCATTGAAGACGTCCAATTGCATTTATTTTTTCGGTTTTAATTTTGTGAACTGTTTCGACTCAACTTACACTATAAAACCAAGGTGAGGTCTTGGTTAGAGATACACTTGAATACATTGCATTACACAGATAAACTCTCCAACTCTCTTTGTCCCTTTAACTTCAACTGCAAGGTATACCTTCGGGTTTTAGGGTCTTCTCAGACAGTAGCAATTGCTTAGACTGTTATACCCTGGTAAACAAACGAGTTCTCGTGGGAGACTCATAATTTGTTTTAAGAGACCCACGTTCAACACGATCCTCAGCCAAAACACTTTCTGTTTTCTGAATGCTGTCTTGTAATTTTTTTTTGCTTCCGTTGCCACAGTACATGTATTTTACTGCTTTCCTCTAGTTTTTTTATATTGTATTGATTAATAAAATTATTTTATTTATATTTGAGCGAATGATTCTTACAAACGCTTGATTGTGGGTAGCACAATGAGGTCGAGTTGTATGATCATGGATTTTGGAGACTCCATGAAACTATCTACGATTAAGAATAGTTTGATCGATTCCATTCTCATGACCAATGAAACGGCAAGCCAAGATCTTTGACACTAGTAAGAAAAGAAAGAGTACGATTGATTTAAGGAGTCAAGTGTATTTTTTACGCATGGTGATGGTGCATAATTGCACACAAAGGGTAAAACAGTAGCAGATTCTGAGCCATCAAAGATTATCCGACCTACGGGTGTAAAAGGTCTTTTTGGACGTTTGCTAAATCAGGGGCGGACTTATGTATGAACACCGGGTTCCCAGGAACCCATTCGGTTTTCAATTTTTAGCGTAAATGTATAAGACAAATTGAAAAGGAACCCATAAGTAAAATATTGGAGGAACCCATAACACAAATGTTCTAGTGTTCCACTGGTTAAATGCGCGCCTCTTTACCCCGACACCTCGGGTTTGAATCTTGCATAAGCCATTTTCTTGCATTTTTTTTCCGATTTTTCCCTTACTAAGAGTCTTTATTACATATTTACCCAAATCTTAAAACTAATTACATATTTACCCCTTTTTTCGTGAAATCACCCAATTACCCTTTTTGTAATAAAAATATTTGATCCTTATGATACTGTGCAGTGTGAAACTAATGAATCTGATGAAAGTGAACGATTGGAAAAGTTAATAGAAAGTGATTACTTGTATGCATTTAAATTGAACGAATGGCTTAGAGAACTGATTTGCACTTCCAAAGAAACAGAGGAAAAGATTGGCTATAAGCATGTGATCCAAATTGATTTTTTGAATTTTGAGTGATGAGATGAATGTTTACAAGTGGGTGCAAATTAGTTGCTCATTTTAGATTAGTAGATTGGTATGCTAATCGTCTATTAGTGTAATATTTGTGTTTAACTTCAAGGTTATTGTAGGTCGATAAAAAGATGGGAGATTGGGTGTTAAATCAAAACTTATTTTAGGTCGATTAAAGATGGGAGATTGGGTGTTAAATCAAAACTTATTTTAGGTCGATTAAAGATGGGAGATTGGGTGTTAAATCAAATACTTAATCAGTTAGCTATTAATAAAAATGATAAATATTAATTATGTATTAGTTATAAGTTCATTAAGGATTGGTCGATAAAAATATGTAATTGATTTTAAGGATTGGATAAATATGTAATTAATGATCTTAGGAATGGGATATGTGTAAATCACCCTTTAATTTAATGGAACCCACATTAGTAGAGAGTAATCAAAAGATGAAAACTTGTAGGGATCGTAGAGAGTAATGTAACGTTTTCAAAAGATGAAAACTCGTAGGGATCAACTTTAGGTAGTTTTTTTATCTGTAAAGATCAACGTATTTTATATTAGGTATTTTTAAATTTCTAATGACGATGTTCTTTTATTATTGTATCGTACTTTTATTATGTGATGAGCTTTACCCGATCCAAACTGTCGAACTGACCCGAAATTTATTATGTCGGTCATATGAAATTGGAGCATGTAGAAAAGTGAACCCAGTGGAAAAAATTTCTAGATCCGCCAGTGGCTAAATAACCTCCAAACAAATATCTATCTCTTTGGCCGCCATCGTTGACCATTGATATTCGAAATTTAACTTTAAATTTCCAATTGTTGCTTTCTTCATGTTTCATATTTGTATATACTCCACTAAAATAATCTAAAAGAATAGTTTATGATTTGTTTATAAAATAGAACAAAAACGACGTGATAATAATTTGTTCATAAAATACGATACTCCATGATTGTCATATACTTTTTCTCTATTAAATTTTATGTCTTACATAATTCTGATGTGTTTAATTTTAAGGGGTCAACGGTTTTTTGTCGTTTCGCTAGCAGTGTGTACTTAGTACCCATGGTGCATATCTAGGGTAGCAGATTCTGAGCCATCATCAAGATTATCTAATCTACGGCTGTGATTAATCTCCAAACAGATATGTATCTGTTGGCAGCCACCGTTGACCATGGACATTGACATTCGAAATTGAATTTTAAAGTTCCCTATAGCCGCCGTCTTCATGTTGTATAGTTAGATTTAGGGAATATATTTATACGATCCAACTATAGCAATGGCCTAATGGGAACCAAAAAAAATAAAGAACAAGAAGATGAGTTCATGGAAATTACCAATATATTTAAATAGCATAAAAATAGCATGAGGGAAATATAGGTAGGCAGTTACCTATATGTTTTAAGGAGGTTGAAACCCGCACAAGATTAAAATCACGTATGAAGTATACGTGAGAGTACAATGACATATTTTAATTAGAGTTAATTAATGTTTTCGTCCATGTGTTTTTTTAAAAATCACTATTTCAGTCTATTAGTTTAAAAATTACGATTTCAGTCCCTGTGGTTTCACTTTAATAACCATTTCAGTCTATGTGGTTTCACTTTTGTAACCATTTCAATCCATTATTATGTTAAGTACAGGGAGGGACTGAAGAACTAATCAGTAAACCAAAATTAATCAAATTAAACATAACATATGCCTTGTAATTTTAGAGAAGTTAGTTAAAAATTTAGATGTAAATTGTCGATTTCGTCGCAACACGCGTGTTTCTCACTAATTAAAAAAATATTGAAGTATATTATATAATGTTTATCATAAGGGTTTCCCTGTTTATCATAAGGGTTTCTCGTGCGTTGCAGCCGTGAAGCGCGAATGCTTTTATATATGCTCACAAAACGTATATACAATTTTTTAACGTTTTCATATTTGAATTATGTTTTCGACCCATATTATCGACTTTGCTGTAACGTGCGGATTCCCCACTACTAACTTATTAAAACCTAACATATTAAAGTAAACGTTTTATTTAAATATAGAATAGAAGCGATGTGATACTAAATGATTCGAAAAAATATGATATTATATAACTACTAAATATATATAGGTTTTCTATATAATAATTAGTTATTTGTTATTAGATAGCGATGTGATACTAAATGATTCGAAAAAATATGATATTATATAACTACTAAATATATATAGTTTTTCTATATAATAATTTGTTATTTGTTATTAGATAATTCTGAAGTTTCTTTCTTAAGGAGTCAACGGGTTTTTGTCGTTTCCTTTGCAAGTGTATTTGCTACTCATGCTGCATACTTATGATAAAATAGACAAAATTCTGAGCCATCAATATTATCTAATCTACGGCTGTGATTGGTCATTGTGAACTTTGCTAAATTATAACCTGCAAACAGATATTTATCTGTTGCGCAGCCACGTTGACAATGGACAATTGACATTCTAAATTTGTATATAAACACCCATTATTGAAAGGGGAACCAAACAAAAAAAAACACAAACAACAATAAGATGAGCTTAAAACAAGTGGAAAAAAGTTGGTTCACATGGCTGCTGGCCAGTCTGATGGTAGTGGTTCTGTTGTTATCCATGACAGAGCCAGTTGCATCACAGTCCAGAAATAGAAATAGCACTCTAATGAGATATTATTGTAGTATGTACAAAGGTCTAAGCCCGACTTATTTCTTGAGCAACCTCAACACCACCCTTTCTAGTCTCCGTCAGCAACTATCGGTCAATGGTGTGCGCTATGCGGATGCACGCACTTTGCTCAATGGTGAGTCTGTGTGGGGCCTTGCTTCTTGTCGCGGTTACGTCTCTACTGCTAATTGTGTTGCTTGTTTCAACTATGCTGTTGCTCAGCTAAAAGTATGTGGGCTTGGCAATGGAGCTCAGGCTTATTACAATGACTGTGATGTCAGGTGACTTAAATTATTTAATGTTTCTTACCAATAGTATTGGATGTAGTTTGGTTAGCTAATTTTTCTATTGTCCATCAAATTTTTCACCCTACTCCCCTTCTGAAAACATGAAACTAATATCATTAATAGTATTGGATGTAGTTTGGTTAGCTAATGGAATACTTTTTGTGTTGTCGTATGAAAATGAGGGAATATTAGTTATCTTGCCTGACAACGATGAGAGAAGTATATTTTAGCATAACCTTTTTGTTTTGAAAAGTACTAGTTTTTAAGATATTTAAAAAAACATTATTACCCAATGTATTGAAATTCAACTTAAAAAATTTTATGTTTCAACTTTCAAGAAGTAATTAATATCAATATAAATTTCATATGACTAGAAGTCTAGAATAGTCTATGTCTCGTATAGTCTTCCTTCAAAAAATGGAAAAATTAATAAATGATTGATTTGTTACATTGTAAAGTTATTTTTGGAGAGGGGCCTTGCTTGAAGCTATCCAGATAAATAAAAGCAGACTCATCCTAGTTGATTTTTTTTCAGCAATAATTATGGTGGTCCTATATTTGTCTATTGACTAACGTTTGTCAATGACTTAAATTTTATCTTTGTATAGTGTCTTATAAAACATTTATATGCTAGACTAACAAGTAATATTATAGCTTAATAACACAACTAGAAAACTGGGAATTACTATAGAAACAAGTTACAAAATTAGTGACCAAAATCATAATCGTAGCAAATTTAACGACCGAAATCATTTTGCTGTTGCAAATATTGTGACTGCCTACTGCCTGCCTTGTGTCCGAGCTAGTATGATAATAGTTAGTGGTTGATGCAGGTATGAGAATAATAACTTTTATGCCGACGCTAATATCCGGGCTGGTGTGGTAATATGTGGCAATACGGCATCACCACAATCTGCAAACTTTAAGAAAACAGTACAACGTTTGATGTCCGATCTTCAAACCGCTGCTCCAAAAGCATCAGATTATTATGCCGCTTCAACAAGACGGGTAATTAACGGTAACGGTACTGTGTATGCCATTGCACAATGTAATCTAAACTTAAGCCAAAGCGTGTGTCAAGAATGCTTAAATTCCCGATACAGTTCTTTAGATGCTTGCCTTCCTGGCACAAATGGGAGGGCTGTTGACAATGGATGTTTTATGAGGTATTCCAGTACTCCGTTTTTTGGACTAAACCAGACTACTGATCTCACTCCTTTCCTTGGGGATGGTGAGGGCTCTACTCTTAGTTTAATTTTTTTTACGGCAGTTAGTAACTAAAGTTCACTAGATGCACAGAGACATGCACATACATATAATAAAATAAGAAGAGAAATAAGATAGTTATATATAAAAATAGCAGATAACAAAAAAAATAAAGTTAATAATAATACTAATATGTTAAAGAAAAAACTAATGATAATTGCGATTTTCGGACGAAATTTTAAAATGTTCTAGCTAAAAGTTAAAAGTTTTGTCCAAAATTTGTAGTAAGGGGGGACGGGGCACCCATGCGGGTTGGTTGTTAGGGTTCGAACCCACGTGGTAAGACCGCCGCCACCCCCACCGATAGGCCAGTCGGGTTACTCGTCCGAGTATGATTTGCCGCTAGGGAAGGGGTTGGGATGTTGGAGGGTTTAGGGTGTGTGACATTGGTCGGTGGAGTAAAAGAGTTGGGTCCATAGTTCTAGGGTACTTGGGAGTAGGCGCCGTGAGTATTTTGTGGTTCTTGGGTAGTTACATCATGGTAGCGCGGGATTGGTCGGGGCTATTTCCCTAGAGTGCCCCTTCCCCCCTAATCCTCCGAGTAGAAATTGAATCTGTTTTTTTTTTCTTTTAAAAAAAACATTTTATTGGAAATACCAACCACTTTTGGACGAAAATAGATTGGTGGGAATTTGGCCATTTTGTCTGATTTTTTTTTTTTTTTGAAAGATTTTTCATCGGAAAATTTGCCCTTTTCTAGTAAAGATGAAACACGTTTTTGTAGATAATTACTCTAGTTTAGCACTTACGATTGAATATATTAATTACAGGAGATTCAAGTAAGAAAATATCCATAATTGGGGGTGTTGTTGGAGGCGTATGCTTTCTGTTGCTAGTACTTGCATTTTCTTTATGGCGTCTCCGATCAAAAAATGCTATTAGTAGCCATCAAGGTGCATATTTTTTCGAACTTACGTCGATCTAACATATTGTTTGCTCTCAAAAACTTATTTACAACCTCCTAGCTAGCTGGTTTTCATGTTAATTTATATCTTCAATCCTTAGACAAATCAACTGGATCAACGGAAATGCTTCATGGTCCCAGAAAATATAGCTATGGTGATTTAAAAATAGCCACAGATAATTTCAGTGATGAGCACAAACTTGGAGGAGGGGTGTTCGGTGAAGTATATAAGGTACTACTGATTTTATACAGTGACTTAGTTACATTTTTTTAAAAGATAAAAGACATTATATTATAAATATATACTAAACATTAGGTAGTTAATCCATTACAGATATTTGACAGTATGCTTATTTTACAACAGTTCTCTGTTTAAACTAGTAAGTTGGTATGATGCAGGGCACTCTCAAGGATGGGAATACGGTTGCAGTTAAGAAAACAGCAATGGCCTCTATTTCAGGAAAGATGCAAGAACTTAAGATTATAAGTAATGTTCACCACCGACATCTTGTACGCCTTCTAGGATATTGTAACAAAGGGCCATTTTTATTTCTGGTACATGAGTACATGGACAATGGTAGTCTTGATCAATTCCTCTATGGTGAGTTATACTTGTTATTTTTAACTCTTAAAACATTTGTTCTTTTATCTAACAAACTTACTTCGTATTGAAGGTGACAAATCAATGAACCTAAATTGGAGACAAAGGTTTGAAATAATCTATGGGACAGCGCGGGGTCTTGCATATCTACATGAGCAATACCACATTACCATCATTCATAGGAATATAAAAACGAGCAACATTCTACTTGATAACGAATTTCAGCCCAAAATTGCTGATTTTGGGATGATAAGGCTACTTCCAGAAGATAAGACTCATCTGAGCACCAAGGTGGCAGGATCCATGTATGTTAAATTAATAATTATGATACATTTAGCCACAACAAGAGAAGAAAACTCTTAAATGAATCAAAGAAGACACTTATATAACGGAATCAAACTCTCTTTCTCTCTTATCAATGATGAAAAGATTTGTTTGTTACTAATCAACATGCTAGTCAACCCCTGGGATTACAAACTACTCAATAACTACACCTAACAACATATAAACTGGAATTTACTCTTTTTATCAGTGTCCCGATTTTTAAGGAACCCTAACAATCATTGTTAATGTTACCAGGAATAGTGGTTACGTTGCACCAGAATACGCTGTTCATGGGCAATTATCTGAGAAGGTGGATACATACAGCTTTGGTATTGTGGTCCTTGAAATTATTAGCGGGAAAAGGTGTGACTATGTCATAGATGATGAAGCAGTTGGCCAAAGTCTCCTTGATTACGTAAGCATCTTTAAGATATTGACCAACTCTTCTAAACAAGTATATTTTGTTTAATGTTTTTCTCTGTGACTAATTGGTAGTTAGTTCTCATTACTTTTTATTCATTTGTGGCATTTTATAGGCATGGGATCTGTATGATAGAGGCACACATTTGAATCTTGTGGATAGAAGACTAGACCCTACTGAATATGCAAAAGATGATACGAAGAAGATCATAGAGATAGCATTGATGTGCACTCAGTCACCGATTTCCGCAAGGCCTACAATGTCTGAAGTTGTGACACTATTAAGTGACAAATCACTAGATGAAATGTCACCAATAAGGCCTACCAGTCACGAAGATGGCATAAATATTAAAGTTGACACTTCCTCCAACATTCAACTTTCTGGACGTTAAAGTACCTTGTACTTCATATGAGTCAGATTACATGTTATATATGTGTAATAAGATTATCTCAAAGTGTTTGTACCTATGTTTTCTCATTTGATTGTATCCCCTAACTCTTGATAATACATTGTAGCTATTTGTGGCTCTAGAAAACCGAGGTCTGTGGAGGGAAATTAAAATCCGTGTCGGGTTGGTCAACCCGATCCATATAGTTTTTATTCAGTTCAACCCGATCCATACAGTTTTTATTCAGTTCGGAGGTTTCCTATTTTTTAGCAAGTGGTTATGTCTGTTGTAACGGAAATGTATGAAGATTGAAAGAATGGTTCAATAAAGTTAGTTAGGATCCGATTGTTTAATTAGTAGGGATAAGTCTAAGTACTATTCTAAAGGTTTGTTATGTTTTCTACTCCAATGTATTGGCTATTTAAAGTCTTGTTATCTATATCTATATTACTATATTAACACTACAAGAAAGTTTAGCTTTAGTGGCGACACATAAAAAGTTGCTGCTAAAGCTCATAATCCGAACACGGGCTTTACAATTAATCTGGGTCGTTGTTTGCTTATCTGATACAATGGCGAGGGTTTATCCCTAAATAAGCCATGTGTAAAAGCCTCACAACACATTTTAGAGGCCATTTTTCCCTCCAAGATGAAATCTTCACACACGCTTCTGTCACACCCCCAAAATCCACCTGCGGAGTATCACCGTTTGGGAGCGTGACTGACCAGGATCAAGCCACCAATCATATAGAACAACGTATATAGTAAAAGTAAATGTCATAAAACCAAACCAATCCATATGAAAGGTGTTCCAAACATAAGTATCATAACAAAGTTTAGCGGAAGCATAATTGTAAAAGCCCAATGTAAATAAGGTATGTAAGGTCATAGTGTTTAATCAAAACATCACGATCCTTGTCCACAACGACCGCGCCTCCCAGTGCAAGCTCCATGTACCTAACGACCTGCAAGGCATGTAACAGAGGATCAACAACTAGTTGAGCGATTTCACAGAAAGTAAATGCGTAACAGTAAGTTCGTTTGTAGCATGTGGCTCTACTAGGCCGATAGTATGTTCTATTGGTGGGGGCTTCCCATGTTGTATATACATTAGACTATTTGTAACCATAAGTGTTCTTCTTAACCTGAGAACAGTAGTACGTACAAGATTTACGTAGGATTTACGTAACTATCATTCACAACCGAGGATAGGGGTACGCGGGGGTTTACGTAGGTTTTACGTAAGTGCCTGACACAACCGAGGCAGTAGTGAGTATAAGTTCACGTAGGTTTTACGTGAGTGTCCTTCGCAACCTGAGGACAGTGAGTAGCATAAGTATACGTAGGTTTTACGTATGTGTCCTGCACAACCGAGGACGATGGTATGGTAGTCTAGTAACAGTGTATGTATGAATCTAGTCAATCTCATTCCTTCAATCCCATTCCCAAGCCCTTGGGAATCCCATGCCTTAGTAAGAGTGTGAACTCACCTTAGATTGCTCGGCAGGCATTTTACTTGTGTTGTGTTGGTCAACCGTATCCTATTATGGTTATTGATTAGGTTCATTTTCAAGTAATCACGTATTAACCACACGTATCTAACACGTATCAAGTAGTGCACAAGTAACAGTCATTATATGTAATACTAACATTTATACACGTTCACAATAATCATCACAGTTAATCATAGTTCCAATGTACCCTACACATGTGTGTGGTTACACAAAGACGTGTGTGGCTAAACACTGTGTACGGTCCAAACGTGAATGTGCGGCACATACTAAACAGTTATTTTTCTACCAAATCATTTCTCCATCACTAACCGGTATAAAGATCATTATGTGCACAAATATGAACTCAAACTTAAATCCACTTACATCAGACAATTGATTGTTGTCATCAAAGACCACAAAAAAAAACATAAGAGATCAAAAGTAGTTTTTATTAACATATTACTCCTTAGTTCTAAAATTAACAACCCAGCACATATGTATTACCTTCTTTTCAAAATTCACAAGGGATTTTATACATATTCACGGCACAAGATATTTTGCACTCTTACAAACATATTTTCACCTATCAACAGCCATTAATCATCCTCAACTATATGTCATCCACAAAAAACAACAATCATTCAATCATAAATCAACAACAGCCGTTCCAATAATCATTTGGTCCAATTAGATTGTTGCATGCAACATGTTGACAGCCCACTAATATAGTTGGTCCTATAGCATTTGAGAATTATGGCATGAGAATTTGAGTTTTAAAACTGACTGTTGTCGGCCACATAATTGATTAGTCCCATCAATTTGTATAAGAAACATTAAATAATGTCGGCTCATATTATATTTGTTTGCATGTGATAATAAGAAGTCTTGAACAAAATCAAGTTGAAAAATGGCATAATCGTCGGACGGATACTTGATCGGATCACCGTCCAATCCGTTGCACTTTGATTGTTTTGAAGTGTTAATCATCGAGAATCGAACATTCAAACTCACCAGTCTTAATATTCTTACTAATCATTTAAATCAGATTTATGCACATCCACTTTCTATAGATCATACATATACAATCAAGTTCACACATAACAAGATCAAACAATTAAGAACTAACATAATTTCGAATCTACTAACCAGCGGCTCGACTGAA